>NC_134358.1:219824627-220142127 GCF_048569485.1 Anomaloglossus baeobatrachus | reverse complement strand
GAACACTGAGAACAAGAAGGGAGGGGGCACTGCCAGGGAGTGATGAGGGATTATGACTGGAGTCATAATTCATCTTCATATCCCGGGATTTGCCTCACACCTCCCCCCTTTTGAGGGCGCTAGGGGGCAGCACACTCCGGTGTTCCCCCGTGCGCCCGTCCGCGACCTCTCCTTGTCGGGACAGCCCGTCTGCGTTACCGTGGTCACGGCCCCTTTTGTGGCGAATGGTGAAGTTGTATTGCTGGAGCGCAAGGCTCCATCGCAACAATCGCCCATTCGTCCCAGAGACGGTGTGCAACCAGCTGAGGGGATTGTGGTCCGTCTCCACGATGAAGTGGCGCCCGTATAGATAGGGTTGCAGACGCTGCAGGGCCCACACTATGGCCAGGCACTCCTTCTCCATCGTGGAATAGGCAACTTCCCTTGGTAACAGCTTCCTGCTCAGGTACAAGACTGGGTGCTCTTGGCTCGCAGAGTCCACCTGGCTGAGCACCGCACCGAGGCCGAAGTCACTGGCGTCGGTCTGTACTACAAACGGCCGCGTGAAGTCGGCTGCCTGTAGCACGGGCGGGCTGGACAGGGCGTCCTTTAGGGCCCGGAAGGCTGTCTCGCAGTCCATTGTCCAATCGACTGCAGAGGGCAGCTTCTTCTTGGTGAGGTCCGTCAAGGGCTTTGCCAGGCTACTATAGCATGGAACAAACCTCCTATAGTACCCAGCGGTCCCCAAGAAGGACATCACCTGCTTCTTGGTCCTGGGGGTGGGCCAGGATGCGATGGCCTCCACTTTCTCAGGCTCGGGCTTCAGTGTTCTCCCGCCTACCCGGTGACCGAGGTACTGGACCTCGCTCATGGCCAGCTGACACTTTCCCGGCTTGATGGTCAAACCTGCCCGGTGGATCCGCCTGAGCACCTGTGCTAGATGCTCTAGGTGGTCCTCCCAGGTGGGACTGAAGACGGCAATGTCATCTAGGTACGCGGCCGCGTACCCTTCAAGTCCCTTGAGCAGGGTGTTGACCATCCGCTGGAAAGTGGCAGGGGCATTCCTCATCCCGAATGGCATCACCGTGGACTCGTACAGTCCAAATGGGGTAATAAAGGCAGAGCGTTCCCTGGCCTTGCGAGTCAGGGGGATCTGCCAATATCCCCGGCTCAGGTCCATGATGGTCAGGTACTGAGCCCCGGCCAACTGATCGAGCAGGTCATCGATGCGTGGCATTGGGTACGCATCGGCGACCGTGACAGCATTGAGCCCCCTGTAGTCCACGCAGAACCGAGTGGTTCGGTCCTTCTTAGGGACGAGGACTACAGGCGAGGCCCAAGCGCTGTTGGATGCCTGGATCACCCCCAGCTTCAGCATCTCGTCAATCTCCTGGCGCATGTGTTGCTGCACCTCCAGGGAGACCCGATATGCTGAACGCCGGATCGGGGGATGATCCCCAGTGTCCACGTGATGGACAGCCAAGTCAGTCCTTCCGGGCTGGTTGGTAAACAACCCCCGGAAGGGGTGTAGGGTGGCCCACAGCTGGGACCGTTGGTCCTCCAAGAGCTGGTGGCCAACCTCCACATCCTCAATGGATCCGCCTGCCCTAACCTGGGCTAGCATATCCAAGAGGGTTTCCGCTTCTCCCTCCTCGGGCAGGTTGCACACGGGGAGCGCACATGCCTCCCGCTCATGATGTGCCTTCATCATGTTCACATGGAAGGGCTTCCGCCTTCCACGGGCAGGGTCCAGGGTGACCAGGTACGTCACAGGGTTGAGCTGCTGGTACACGAGGTATGGGCCTTCCCAGGCTGCCTGAAGCTTGTCCTGTGGTACGGGGACCAGTACCCACACCTTTTGACCCACTTGGTAGGTCCTCTCACAAGCGTTCTGGTCGTACCAACGCTTCTGATCGGCCTGGGCTTGAGCCATATTGTCGTGTACCAGTTGCGTCAAGGCCTGCATTTTGTCCCGGAAGCGCATGACATACTCGATAACCGACACTCCAGGGGTGGCCAAATCCCCTTCCCAAGCCTCTTTCACCAGAGCCAGGGGGCCCCGCACACGTCTCCCGTACAGGAGCTCAAACGGTGAGAATCCTGTTGAGGCCTGTGGAACCTCCCGGTAAGCAAATAACAGGTGTGGGAGATACCGCTCCCAGTCACGCCCATGGGAGTCGACCAACATCTTAAGCATCTGCTTTAAGGTGCCATTGAACCGCTCGCACAGGCCATTAGTCTGTGGATGGTACGGGCTGGCCACCAGATGTCGCACCTGGACTTGCTCACAGAGGGCCTCCATCAGCTGGGACATGAATTGGGTCCCCCGGTCAGTGAGCATTTCCTGGGGAAAACCCACTCGGGAGAAAATCTCCAGCAATGCGGTGGCCACCTTGTCAGCCCGAATGGACGACAAGGCCACTGCTTCTGGGTACCGGGTGGCATAGTCCACTACCGTCAGTATGAAGCGTTTCCCGGAGCTGCTGGGGATGGCCAGCGGGCCGACCAGATCCACAGCCACCCTCCTGAAAGGCTCATCGATGATTGGCAGAGATACCAGTGGGGCTTTGGGGTGTGGCCCCGCCTTCCCCACTCTCTGACAGGTTTCACACGAACGGCAGTAGGCAGCCACATTGGCCCCCATTTTTGGCCAGTAGAAATGCTGGTTTAACCTGGCCTTGGTCTTAGCGATCCCTAGGTGTCCGGCCATCGGAATCTCATGTGCGATCCGCAACAACTCCGTTCGGAACGGATAGGGTACCAACTAACTGTCGGTCCCTGGGCCACGCCTCCGGTGAACCCTGCTGGACCGTGGCCCGGTACAGCCGTCCTTGGTCCCAGACCACTCGCTCCGGGTCCGAGTCCGAGGGAGGCTGTGCCGCCTGCTCCTTAAGAGCTTTCAGGCTGTCGTCAGCTTCTAACGCTGCCTGAAACCCCTGACTAGATGTGGCCAGAATCGACGAGACTGTCACATCTTCAGTCAGTACCCCGGGACCTGTGTCCTGGCCTCCACCTGACTCGGCTGCCACTTGGTCAGAAGGGGAAGAGCTATCGGACCTCCGGGAGGCCCCTTGGCTTCCAGCACTCCCACTGCGGGTGACAGCGGCCACAGCCGCTGCGACCGTGGGTCGTGCCTGCTCCTCCTCCGTTCCTGACCAAGTCGCCGGTTCAGGCAGACCTACCTGGCTTCCTGACACCCCGGTTGTGGGGGAACCATGCACCGAGATCTTACCTGGGAGCACTTCCGCTCCTGGACCGGCCCCAATCTCACCTGCCTGTTCCCCTCCTGCAGCAACAGAACCCCGCTGTGAAATCTCTGGGGACCCCACATTTGCTGTGGTAGCCCCCACCCCACACACTGGTCCTCCCCCTGCAGCACCCTGCTCTCTGCTTATCCCTGCAGAGGGCAACAGATCCCAGCTCACAGGCTGGTTACTTGTAGAGGCATTGTCACACCTTTCTCTGACCCCCTCCCCTGTCACAGCTGCAGCTGAGTGTGTGTCTATGGTGTCTATGCAAGCAGAAATATCAGAGTTCACTTCCTCCTCCCTTACATCATTCATAGATAACACATTAACATTGTTAGGAGTCATGTCAGTACGGGCTGAAGGTTCAGCCCTTGGGGGGGGCCCAAACTGGGAGGTTATCTGCCCCAAATCTGTCCCAAGTAGCACGTTTGCAGGGATCCGATCAGTTACCCCCACCTCCCTCACCCCCCGCCCTGCGCCCCAGTCCACATAAATGTCAGCAACAGGCAGCGCCGGGTCAGTGCCTCCAATCCCGGAGACAGCGAGGGTTTTTCCAGGGATCAAGTCTTGGGGGGACACCATCTCAGGCCGCACCAGAGTCACCTCCGAGGCGCTGTCTCGCAGTCCTATGGTCACAGACCGGCCGACGGTGACAGGTTGGAAGCTGTCCAGGGACCTACCACCACCCCCACCCACACAATACACCTTGGGCGGCCCTTGGGACGGGGACGGAGCCGGGGCCTTGGGACGCTGAGGGCACATGGCCTTGAAGTGTCCAGGTAGGTTGCACTGGTGGCACCGTCTTGGTTCCGCCACGGGCCTGGAGAGGGGAGTTGAGGGGGACACCCCCTGCAGTCTAGGGGCAGGTGGGGTAGTCGCAGAATTCATCTTACCCCCTCTCCAGGTGCTGCTGGTGGCCGCTCTCCTGGCCTCAGGGGCCCGGTTGTTGGTGTAGTCATCGGCAAGGGCAGCTGTAGCCGTGGACCCCTTTGGCTTCTGGTCTCGGATGAACTGGCGGAGATCCTCAGGGCAGTTCCACAAGAGTTGCTCCGTGATGAACAAGTCCAGGATCTCCGGTCCGGTGGAAAGCTGCAGGCCTTGGGTCCAGTGGTCGGCAGCTCGGGCAAGTGCCCGCCGGTGGTCAGCCCAGGAGTCCTTTGGTCCCTTCTGCAGGGTCCGGAACTTCTTGCGGTAGGACTCCGGAGTGAGGTTGTACTGTTGGATCAGGGCCCGCTTGATGGTGTCGTAGCCCTGATCTGCCTCAGCAGGCAAGTCCCCAAGGATTTCCAGGGCCTTACCCCTTAAACGGGGGGTCAGGTATTTGGCCCACTGGTCCTTGTCCAGATGGTGCTGCAAGCAAGTCCGTTCAAAAGCAGTCAAGAAAGAGTCCAAGTCTCCATCCTTCTCCAGCACTGGGAAGTCCTCAACACGGACCTTTGGAAGTTTGGTGTCTCGAAGGTCACATGTGGCTGATGAGGGCCGGAGCTGAGCTAGCTGCAGCTGGTAGTCACGGTCTGCCTGTCGCTCTCGCTCTTCACGCGCTGCCTGCCGCTCTCGCTCCGCAGCCTCACACTCTGCGTGCCGCTCCGCAGCCTCAGCGTCACGCGCTGCCTGCCGCTCTGCCCTGCGCTCTGCCAGGAGTTCCTTGTAGCCCTTCTGGTCTCCAGCCTGGAGAAGGGCCATAGCCATTTGAAGAAGGCTATCCGAGCCTCCCAGGCTCGGTGGAATGGCACGTGGTGATCTGCGGCACGCTGCAGAGCTAGGCGATTCACTGTCCCTTTCAGAGCGGAGGGCTGGCATCTGGCTCGTTGAGGAACCTTGGGTGAGCTCCTCCTCATCTTGTCCAGCAGTGCCAGGTTGCGCAATGTCCTCGGCAGAACGGTTTTCTGGCGTCGAGCTCCTGGAGGACTCGTGGGCAACCTCCTCATTGCTGTCCACAGCACCGTCCTCCCTCTCTTCGGCTCCTGCCTTAGCATTGGCCAGTTGCATAGCTCTGCTCCTGGTGCCATCAGCCATTCTTGCAGACTTTTGGTCACTGACACAGAACTGACACCTGATGCCTCCACACACCTTACAGTATCTGCACTCTGACACTCTAGTGTTGAGCTAGTCTGAAGACCCCAGCAGCCACAGCTGCTGCAGGCAGTCTTTAGTGTCTGGGAGTATGGGTCTCACACTCACACACACTATTATCTCGATCCCACCGCTATGCCACCAATACGTCACAAACCACCGGGGGGGTCACTCAGAAATCCCCCGCGCTGGCTACCAGTACGTCACAATCGGGGGGTAACAAGTGGGGGTCACCCCTCCTTTATACCTCCCGACCGACAGACAGAGCACGTGACGCGCTCTCTAGCGCCCCTCTTATAGTCAGGCCAATTATGGAATTGCCCGACAATAAGCAAGGAGGCCGCTATACTACTTATGCCGATTATTGAAGGGTCCCCGGTGAGAGTAAGGTATATATTCCCCCGACCTCCGCGGGCGGAATATATAAAATCTCCCCGAATCTCACTGGCCTCCCCACAATAATCCTTGGCACAATTCGCTGCCACCAACCGATTTACGGTAACTATTAGCCGAACACACAGACGTGGGATTCAAGATCGAGATAACAGAACAGCCCAAGATTAATTATATAATTTAATCAGCCTAAAGCACACTAGAACTACAATATATACAATAGGGAATCTACAGAATATACATATGTCAGAGTACAGTTACAATCAAAGCATGGGTTACAAACAGGCATACACAGTTCCAGCAGTTACCTTGTTGCGTCTGGCCACAGGGGGGCGCTGTACCCAGGTTTCTAGGATCCTTCCCACAGATGTTTCCTACACGTGCCCCCAGCGAAAAGAACACTGGAAAATGGCCGAAGTAGGGTTATCAACCTGGGCAGATCCAGGTCCCCTCCTACCTTAGTGACCTCACAGGGAAGCACTGCTCCACCCCTGGCTTGAGTTATGGACAATCCACAACATGGAATATGGGCCATAACTTTGCCTGGGAGCGTCGTAGGCGGACGCCAATGCTCTCATTGTGACAGTTATGAATTTAGCTACAGAACGAGGGGACTCATGACCTGTCTGCCAGTTCCCCATTGGCTGATATCACGCCTGGGGCATTTCCCAATGTCCTGCTCCCATAAAAAGGGTGTGCCGGCATCGTCCGCATGCGGAGACACCATTTTTATGGTTGCCATATTTATCGGAAATATGGCTTGCGAGATATGAACCATTTTTTACTGGAGTCGTTCTGTCTGCTAGTTCCATAGCCTTGCTAATGAGATACAACTCTTGTTACAGGGTGACGGCAGGGAGTCATCCTGTGTCCATTGTTCCCACACCACCTCATTTCCATATCACAGGACATGGCCATGGAGGTGTAAGTGGAACACTGAGAACAAGAAGGGAGGGGGCACTGCCAGGGAGTGATGAGGGATTATGACTGGAGTCATAATTCATCTTCATATCCCGGGATTTGCCTCACAGAGATAAATCTCTTTCCATAAGAAACTGCAGAAAAAGAATAGGAGACACCTTTAAATCAAGACTATCTGCAGTTATTTCATTTTTTCAGATGTATTGGAATGATTAAAAAAATGTTGTTTTTTTTGCAAAGTTGTGCATTACCATTGAAGAACATATAAATGGTCCAGAATATGAATAGTAAAGTCAAAACAAACATAATATTCTGATTATTTGCCCTACAATCTATTCCAGTGGTAAAGTAAAAGGGGCTTTGTGAAAGGATTTCCATTAAATGGAGTCTGAATGCAGCATCTTGGCCTTGGTCTGTGAATAGTACTCTTATTTCATCAATATCATTAATGTATATGGACGTTACAGTATACAGTTCGGTAAGCCAGTAGTTTTATATAAACAGCATGTACTGTACACCCTGTAAACGTGCTCTGACAGAGGCCCTGTAAGGACATGAAAGACATCACTGTGTTGTGGTTACCCTCCATCTGTTCATTTTGACAGAGATCTAATATTTTGCATTGTGTCAGTCTTTTAAGTGGGTTTGTTTTATGAGCCAAAAAACTTAAAGCATTTTCAGTCAATTGTTTTCGCGAGTGTTTGTTTTGCTTTTAAGAGTCCTTGAAGCTGAAGGTTGTGTTGGTCCTCTATTCTTCAGGATTGGAGAGGACTATTTCTATTGTTTATATACTAAAGATAGCATTGTGATTATTTGACTATTGATGACCTGTGCACAGAATTCCTGAACTGTTATTTTTATTTCTTTTATTTACTATTATTGAACTCTACTAATATAACTCTTCCCGTTCCCCTTTCTAAATGTTCATCAGAATCTGGTCCCTTCTATTCATCTGTCTCACATCCTCCATGCACCCAGTCACACTTGGTAACTGCACTTACACAGATAATGAATAATAACAACACATGAATACCCCTATTAATTATATTGATGGCCTGACCATTCATGAGCACTTTTTTAACTATTGTGTCCCCCTATTTCCTTATAGAGTCAACAAATATATAAACAAAACATCTGTTTTTTATCCCATTTTTCATGAGCTGAACTCAAAAACCTAAATCTTTTCTATGTACACTAAAGGCCTTTTTCTCTCATGTATTGTTCATAAATTTGTCTAAATCCATCTTAGTGAGCACTTCTCCTTTTCCAACAAGATCCATCCACCTCACAGGTGTGACATATCAAGATGCTGAATAGATAGCATGATTATTGCAGAGGTGTGCCTTAGGCTGGCCACAATAAAATGCCACTCAAAAATATGCAGTTTTACAGTATTGGGGATGTCTAGGCGTGTGAAAAAACCAGTCAATATCTGATTTGACCAGCATTTGCCTCATGCAGTGCAACACATCTCCCTCATGTAGCGTTGATCAGTTTGTTGATTGTGGCCTGGGTAATGTTGGTCTACTCCTCTTCAATGGCTGCATGAAGTTGCTCGATATTGGCAGGAACCTGAACACGCTGTTGTATACACCGATCCAGAGCATCCCAAACATGCTCAATGGTTGACATGTCTAGTGACTATGCTTACCATGCAAGACCTGGGATGTATTTAGCTTTCAGGAATTGTGTAGACATCCATGCAACATGGGGCCGAGCATTATCATGCTGAATCATGAGGTGATCTTGGTGGATGAATGACACAACAATGACCCTCAGGATCTCATCACAAAATCTCTGTGCAATAAAAGGGGCATTAATAAAATGGACTTATGTTCATTATCCAAAACATATGCGTGCCCATACCATAACCCCAGCCCCACCAGGGGCCACTCGATTCACAATGTTGACATCCGCAAACCACTCATCACACAATGCCATACACGCAGTCTTCCATCTGCCCTCTATAGTAAATATTGTGATTCATCCGTGAAGAGAACATCTCTCTAGAGTGCCAGATGCCATAGAATGTAAGGACTTGCCCACTCAAGTCGGTTATGATGACGAATTGCAGACAGGTGGAGACCCTGATGAGGACGATGAGCAGCAGATGAGCTTCCCTGAGATGGTTTCTGACAGTTTGGGCAGAAATTCGATTGGTTATGTAAACCGATTGTTGCAGCAGCTATCCGGGTGGCTGGTCTCAGATGGTCATGAAGGTGAAGATGCTGGATGTTGAGGTACTGGGCTGATGTGGTTATATGTAATCTGTGGTTGCAAGGCCGGTTGAATGTACTAAAAAAATCTCTTTAACTCCTTTGGAGATGGCTTGTGGTAGAGAATTACACCTTCAATTCACCGGCAACAGCTCTGGTGGACATTCATGCAGTCAGCAGGCTAATTTCATGCTCCCTAAAAACATAGGTAGCATTGTGCTGTGTGATAAAACGGCACATTTCAGAGTGGCTATTTATTGTGGCTAGTCTAAGGCACACCAGTGCAATAATCATGCTGCCTAATCAGCATCCTGTTATGCCACACCTGTGAGGTGGATGGATTATCACAACAAAGGAGATGTGCTCACTAACATGGATATAGACACATTTGTGAATGATATGTGAGAGAAAAAGGCCTTTTTGTGCAAAGAAAAAGTCTTAGATTTTTTTAATACAGCTCATGAAAAATAAAAGTGTTGCGTTTATATTTTTGTTCAGTGTAGATAGTAAGCTTGTGACCAGGGCCCTCACTCCTCCTGTGACTTTTGAACAATGTGTTACAATGTGTGTTTATTGTCTGTACACGTCGCCACGTAATTGTAAAAGTGATGTGGAATATGTTGGCGCTATACAAATGCAATTATTTTCATTATTATTATTATTATTATTATTATTATTAACAAGAGTGTATAATATTGTGTTTTAATTAAGATGATATAACATCATTGTCCAGAGAAAATGTATCTGGTAAACTGGTGTGGCTCAATGTGGTAAAAGAGTAATATATTTTGTGTAGAGCAGGGGCACACACATTTCTCTAGTCTGATGGCCACAATCCCATACTGAACCACTCCCAAGGGTGTAATAAAACAGTTTATTGCAATCCAATCTGAGAAATTTATGGAATCTCAAAGTATATACCATAAACATTTGAAAGGTGTTTTTTTCATTATTAGAGTTTCTCTCCATGTCAGCACTAGAGATGAGCCACCCCCCTGGCGTTCGAGTTCGGTTCGTCGAACGGAGGCCCCATTCGACGAACGTTCGACCAACCGTTCGACGAACCACTCGAACCCTATTGAAAACAATGGGAGGCAAACACAAACACATAAAAACACATTATACATGTACACATACAGTTAATAAACATTGCCATAACACTTACAGGTCCCCGCGATGTGTCTAGCACTCTGTCTCTCGCCACTTTTCCTTCCGATAATCACTGCATCCTCCCGGTAACCAGCACTGATGATAGGACCTATCGTGATGTCAAAATAGCATGTGACCAGTCACGTGTCTATTATCTCATTGGCTACAGACTGGTCACATGGCTAGACGTCATGCTAGGTCCTGTCAGTGCATCTCTCCGGTACGCGGTGATCATTCCAGTATCTCCGTGTACGGGCAAAATGCTCTGACACATGGTCGGCTTCCCCGTCCATGCATGTGGGCGCTCTTTACAGAGTCAGCCCACATGCAAGGACTAGATGCCACAGCCGGTGACTTGCGGCACCGGAAATCACATGATCGGAGCACCGTTGCTATGGTAACCCGCCTGTCAGCGGTGACGTCACCGCTTACAGCACGCAGCTTCTTCTCACTCACTGAGACAATAGACTGCACGGAAGCAGCAGCGTCTTCCACCCATGCAGTGCTGTCTGATGTAGCAGAGCTGCATGGGTTGAAGGAGAAAGAAGACAGAAGAGCATGATCGTGGAGGGATAAGAGGGAGTAATAAACATGGAGTCTCTAATGTGTCTGTGTATTTATTTCTATTAAAGTATTTTTTCTCTGTGTGGTGTCTTTTTTTAACCCTTTATTGGAGATTCTTAATGGCCAGGTCAAACTTGCCTGACATTAAGAATCTCTGGCTTAAGACTAGCTAGTAAAACAAAGCTAGTATTAACTCATTATTACCCAGCAAGCCACCCGGCTTCAGGGCTGCTGGAAGAGTTGGATACAGCACCAGATGATGGCGCTTCTATGAAAGCGCCATTTTCTGGGGTGGCTGTGGACTGCAATTCGCAGCAGAGGTGCCCAGAAAGCTCGGGCCAACCTGTGCTGCGGATTCCAATCCACAGCTGCCTACTTGTACCTGGCTGGACACAAAAATGGGGTGAAGCCTATGTCGATTTTTTTTAATTATTTCATGAAATTCATGAAATAATTAAAAAAAGAACTTCCCTATTTTTTTAGTTCCCAGCCGGGTACAAATAGGCAGCTGGGGGTTGGGGGCAGCCCGTAGCTGCCTGCTGTACCTGGCTAGCATACAAAAATATGGCGAAGCCCACATAATTTTTGGGGGGGCAAAAAACTCCTGCATACAGTCATGGATGGAGTATGCTGAGCCTTGTAGTTCTGCAGCTGCTGTCTGCTCTCCTGCATACACTAGTGAATGGAGCATGCTGAGCCTTGTCATTCTGCAGCTGCTGTCTGCTCTACTGCATACACTAGTGAATGGAGTATGCTGAGCCTGTAGTTCTTCAGCTGCTGTCTGCTCTCCTCCATACAGACAGACAGCAGAAAGCAGCTGCAGAACTTCAAGGCTCAGCATACTCCATCCAGGACTGTATGCAGGAGTTTTTTGCCCCCCCCCAAAAATTACGTGGGCTTCGCCATGTTTTTGTATGCTAGCCAGGTACATCAGGCAGCTACCGGCTGCCCCCAATCACCGGCTGCCTATTTGTACCCGGCTGGGAACCAAAAATATAGGGGAGCCCTTTTTTTTAATTATTTCAAGAATTTCATGAAATAATTAAAAAAAAAATGACGCGGGCTTCACCCAATTTTTGTGTCCAGCCAGGTACAACTAGGCAGCTGGGGATTGGAATCCACAGCTCAGGGTGCCCAAGCTTTCTGGGAACCCTTGCTGCGAATTGCAGTCCACAGCCGCCCCAGAAAATGGTGCTTTCATAGAAGCGCCATCTTCTGGCGCTGTATCTAACTCTTCCAGCTGCCCTGGTGACGTGTGGCTCACTGGGTAATTATCAAAAACGAAGAAACTTCAGCTCTCCCCTCTTCACTACCAAATCTTACCTCTGGTGCACGGAAACACCCTGACCCGGGTGGAAACCCATGAAGAAAGGAAGGAATTCCAGCAACTTCAGGAGAAAGTAGAATTTTCTTAAAAAACAGTTTCTTTATTGGTAATAAATAGGTCTTGGCATTCCATGATTAAGACCTATTCAGGTTGAAACGCGTAGGAAACAGCTCCTCTGTCTTGCCTCTCCATTTTTGTCTTGCTTGGATGGAATATTAATATTTTTATTACCAATAAAGAAACTGTTTTTAAGAAAATTCTACTTTCTCCTGAAGTTGCTGGAATTCCTTCCTTTCTTCACTGGGTAATTATGGGGTTAGGGCTAGCTGTATATTATCAACTGGCCCTAAGCCCGAAATTCATGGTGTCATGCCAATATTAGACATGACCACCATGAATTTCTAGTACAGATAAAAAAAAACACAACACACAGAAAAATATTTTTATTACAAATAAAACACAACACAATTAGTGACTCCATCTTTATTGAAATAAAGAACCCCCATTCGCAGTAATCCTGGGTCAAGGGTCCCGCGCCATCCAATCTGGATCCAATATCATCTGATCGGTTTGCTGGAAGGTAAATCGATCAGATGATGGGTAAGGTTCAAGGGCCTGAATCAGGTGACACAGCAGCTGATTGTATATACGGCTTTTATACAATCAGCTGATGCATCAGTACAAAAAAAACCCCCAAAAAACTACACGCTTCTGTGCAGACTCCTGTCCGACAGCATCAGCTGATAGTTTAGCTGGCCGGGCGGTAAAAAGCCAGCCTCACCGCTCGACTTATAGTGTCAGCTGATGCCGTCAGGTGACCGCATCAGCTGATTATCGCCAGGTCTGAGAGAGATAGAGAGGAGAGAGAGAGAGAAGATAGAAAAAAGAGACAGAGAAAAGAGAGAGAGAAAAGAGAAGAGAGAGGGAGAGAGAGAAGAGAGAGAGAACGAGAGAGAAAAAGAGAAAGAGAGTGAGAGAGAGAGAGAGCAAGAGAAAAAGAGAAAGAGAGACTGAGAAAAAGAGAGAGAGAAAAAGAGAGAAAAAGAAAAAGAGAGAAAGAGAGAAATAGAGAGAGGAGAGAGAGATAAAGAGGGAGAGAGAGAGAGAGAGAGGGGGGGTAAAAGAGAAAAAGAGAGACTGAGAAAAAGAGAGAGAGAAAAAGAGAGAAAGAAAGAGAGAGAGAGAAAGAGGGAGAGAGAGAGAAAGAGGGAGAGGGAGAGAGAGAGAAAGAGAGAGAAGAGAGGGAAAAAGAGAAAAAGAGAGAGAGAGAAAAAGAGAGAGAGAAAAAGAGAGAGAGAGAAAGAGAGAAAGAAAGAGAGAAAAAGAGAGAGAGAAAAAGAGAGAAAGAGAGAGAAAGAGAGAGAGAAAGAGAATGAGAGAGAAAGAGAGATAAAGAGGGAGAGAGAAAGAGGGAGAGAGAAAGAGAGAGAGAGAGAAATGCAGCCTCATTCCGTGAACTGCTCCGATTTTAGAGGTGTGTCCCGCGGCTCACAGCTGATATCCGGCTCCTCCCCTCAGTGCATAATTAAATTAAATTTTAATTATAAATAAATAATAACTATAATTTAAAATAAATTACATTTTTTACCGGGACGGCCAAGACTCAAACTCGTGAACTAATGCTTCTTAGGCGGGAGCTCTATTTATTGAGCCACTGGCTCTAATGAGAAACAGGCAGATTTGGTAATTTTGACATCTACATTGCAGAGTGAAGTCTGGTGACAGCGTGGGTCACTTCAGGTGCAACGTGTAGAGGACACAGAATGCTCCCTGTCTTCTTCATGTAGCAGAGCTGACAGTGTCGTGTGGATTACTTCGGACCTGGATTGTTGTTTGGGGATTTTAATAAAAAGGTAAATGAGGTGTTTTTTGTCTTTTATTCCAAATAAAGGATTTTTCGTTGTGTGTGTTTCTTTACTTTCACTTACAGTTTAATCATGGAAGGTGTCTCTGGGAGACGCCTGTCATGATTAACTCCTTATTACTCCGATTGCCACCGCACCAGGGCAATTCGGGATGAGCTGGGTAGAGTCCCGGGACTGCCGCATTTAATGGATGCGGCAATTCCCGGTGGCTGCTGGGTGATATTGTTAGGGTGGTGGGCTCCCCATGATGTGGCGCTCTCCATCCTGACAATACCAACCTCCAGCCGTGTGGCTTTATCCTGGCTGGTATCAAATATGGGGGGAACCGCATATTTTTAATTTATTTATTTATTTTCCTGCACGATATAGAGCCGCCCGCCGGCGGCTGTGATTGGTTGCAGTGAGACAGCTGTCACTCATCGTGGGGATGTGTCTGACTGCAACCAATCATGCATTCAGCCACATCCTGGGAAGGCGGCAGCAAGAGGATTTAGTCCACCTATCCATTCAAACCCCTAATGAGCAAGCCACAGATGGAAATTCCTCTCACCTTATTATAGCTAATACTATATCGCAAACAGGCTTCTCCTTCCTCTACAAACATAAGGTACAGCGTATGAATTATCTTCTTTACTATTATACTCACCTTTGAGGACGTTTATTTCCTTTAAATGGTACAATACCTGCAAAACAGAAATTGTTCCCTGTGAGCTCAAATCGAGTATATTCTGGGTGGATTTCCTCCATTATTTGTATCCCTGCACTTGCAGAACCTCTTTCTAAAAAAAGTCCATCTCCTATTTGAAGTGACTAGGCATGAGAAAGGCCTTTTGTTGGGCCGAAACGTCCCCTGTCACATTATCAATATAAATAAAACTACACGAATTTTGCAAAGAACAAGCCTTGTTCAGTCTTGATTTTTTCTACTCTTGAGAGTGCAGTGTTTCTATTTTGATTGCAACTAATCATGGGCGCCGGTGGGCGAGACGCCCGTGATCGGTGAGTAGGAAAGAGAGAGGGATTGTGCTGGGGATGCAGGATACATGCAGATATGAAAGGTGCGCACATACTTACTGTGAAAAGCCACGCTTTTGGTGCTCGAACCGTTCTCGAACGTAACTCGAACTGCCGAACTTTTAGCAAATCGTTCGAGTTCGTCAAACGACTCGAACACCCTCCAAAATCACTCGAAGATGAAATTTGCGAACCTCGAACCTCGAACATCGCTCATCTCTAGTCAGCACTTACTCAATGCATCTAGAGTTTATGAATTGTCAGCTGATCGGCAGTTCCTGTCATTCAAAAAGCTGCTCATTTTACAAACTTTACTTGATTGTGTTTCAAAACCTATACATCCTAGTTGACAACTAAAGGTATGTATAGAATCAGCATGATAGTGCCAGTATAGCACTGGTTTTAGTTTATATATAAAACTCTTGGTGATTAGTGCACTTTGAAAGTCAATTCCTACAATACCTTTACATTGCCAGTAGATTCCTCAGCTACTAAAAATTCAGCATGTGAATTGATCTGCAAGTGAGGCTGTAGCTTTGTAAAGTTTGTCAATCCAGCATTAATCCCTGCTCATTACCCCTACTTATGCTGGAGATGGCACTGAGGCAATAGAGCTGGAGTGACGCAAGCTTCCTCTCTACCTTAATCCTTCAGCTTTACTTACATATCAGTTGAGTTGGGGTGAGGGGTGGGTCCTGCTGACAGATCACACCTTCACTATATGTGGCATAGGGACCAGGTGAACGTCTGTACTAATTTACTGTTGATGAATAGATAAATAAATAAATAGATAGATTTAAAGAATACTATCTATCTATCTATCTATCTATCTATCTATCCTTCTATCTACAGTGCCTACAAGTAGTATTCAACCCCCTGCAGATTTAGCAGGTTTACACATTCGGAATTAACTTGGCATTGTGACATTTGGACTGTAGATCAGCCTGGAAGTGTGAAATGCACTGCAGCAAAAATGAATGTTATTTCTTTTTTTATTTTTTTTTTTTAAATTGTGAAAAGTTTATTCAGAGGGTCATTTATTATTCAACCCCTCAAACCACAAGAATTCTGTTTTGGTTCCCCTAAAGTATTAAGAAGTATTTCAGGCACAAAGAACAATGAGCTTCACATGTTTGGATTAATTATCTCTTTTTCTAGCCTTTTCTGACTAATTAAGACCCTCCCCAAACTTGTGAACAGCACTCATACTTGGTCAACATGGGAAAGACAAAGGAGCATTCCAAGGCCATCAGAGACAAGATCGTGGAGGGTCACAAGGCTGGCAAGGGGTACAAAACCCTTTCCAAGGAGTTGGGCCTACCTATCTCCACTTTTGGGAGCATCATCCGGAAGTGGAAGGCTTATGGAACTACTGTTAGCCTTCCACGGCCTGGACAGCCTTTGAAAGTTTCCACCCGTGCCGAGGCCAGGCTTGTCCGAAAAGTCAAGGCTAACTCAAGGACAACAAGGAAGGAGCTCCAGGAAGATCTCATGGCAGTGGGGACATTGGTTTCAGTCAATACCATAAGTAACGTACTCCACCGCAATGGTCTCCGTTCCAGACGAGCCCGTAAGGTACCTTTACTTTCAAAGCGTCATGTCAAGGCTCGTCTACAGTTTGCTCATGATCACTTGGAGGACTCTGAGACAGACTGGTTCAAGGTTCTCTGGTCTGATGAGACCAAGATCGAGATCTTTGGTGCCAACCACACACGTGACGTTTGGAGACTGGATGGCACTGCATACGACCCCAAGAATACCATCCCTACAGTCAAGCATGGTGGTGGCAGCATCATGCTGTGGGGCTGTTTCTCAGCCAAGGGGCCTGGCCATCTGGTCCGCATCCATGGGAAGATGGATAGCACGGTCTACTTGGAGATTTTGGCCAAGAACCTCCGCTCCTCTATCAAGGATCTTAAGATGGGTCGTCATTTCATCTTCCAACAAGACAATGACCCAAAGCACACAGCCAAGAAAACCAAGGCCTGGTTCAAGAGGGAAAAAAATCAAGGTGTTGCAGTGGCCTAGTCAGTCTCCTGACCTTAACCCAATTGAAAACTTGTGGAAGGAGCTCAAGATTAAAGTCCACATGAGACACCCAAAGAACCTAGATAACTTGGAGAAGATCTGCATGGAGGAGTGGGCCAAGATAACTCCAGAGACCTGTGCCGGCCTGATCAGGTCTTATAAAAGACGATTATTAGCTGTAATTGCAAACAAGGGTTATTCCACAAAATATTAAACCTAGGGATTGAATAATAATTGACCCACACTTTTATGTTGAAAATTTATTAAAATTTAACTGAGCAACATAACTTGTTGGTTTGTAAGATTTATGCATCTGTTAATAAATCCTGCTCTTGTTTGAAGTTTGCAGGCTCTAACTTATTTGCATCTTATCAAACCTGCTAAATCTGCAGGGGGTTGAATACTACTTGTAAGCACTGTATCTATCTATAGATAGATAGATGGAAGGATATAATGGGGGAAATAAGTATTTGATACACTGCTGATTTTGAAACTTTGCCCACCTACAAAGAATGGAAAGGTCTGTAATTTTTATTGTGGGTAAACTTCAACTGTGACAGACAGAATCTCCCTTCTTCTCCCCAAATAAACCCAGAATATCACATTGTATTACTTTTGAATAATTAACTTGCAATTTATTCCATGAAACAAGTATTTGATCACCTACCAACCAGCAAGAATTCTGGCTCACACAGACCTGTTATTTTTTTATTTAATAAGATCTCCTACTCCGCACTCATTACCTGTTTTAATTGCACCTGGTTGAACTCGTTACCTGTATAAAAGACACCTGTCCACACACTCAATCAATCACACTCCAACCTCCCCACTGTGGCCAAGACCAGAGAGCTGTCTAAGGACACTAGGGCAAAAATTATAAACCTGCACAAAGCTGGGCTTGCTACAGGACAATAGGCAAGCAGCTTGGTGAGAAGGCAACAACTGTTGGCGCAATTCTTAGAAAATGGAAGAAACGCAAGATGACTGTCAATCTTATTCGGTCTGGGGTTCCTTGCAAGATCTTGCATCTTGAGGTAAGGATGATTCTGAGGACCACAGCCTCAAAGATTACCGAGAGTACCACACTACGCCATCTGGATTAAAATCCTGCAGGGCTTGCAAGGTCTCCCTGCTCACGCCAGTACATGTCCAGGCCCATTTGAAGTTCACCAATGACCATCTGTACAATCCAGAGGAGGCATTGGAGAAGGTCATGTGGTCAAATGAGACCAAAATAGAACTTTTTTGTATGAAGTCCACTCAGCATGTTTGGAAGAAGAGGAAGGATAAGTACAACCCCAAGAACACTGTTTCAATCGTGAAGCATGGGGGTGGAAACATCATACTTTGGGAGTGCTTTTCTGCAAAGTGCCAGGACAACTGCACCAAATGAAGAGAGGATGGATGTGGTCATGTATTGTGAGATTTTGGGCAATAACCTCCTTCCCTCAGTAAGAGCATTGAGATGGGTCGTGACTGAGTCTTCCAGCATAACAATGATCAGAACACAGCCAGGGCAACTAAGGGGTGGCTCTATAAGAATATTTCAAGCTCATGGAGTGGCCTAGCCAGTCTCCAGAACTGAGCCCAATAAAAAATCTTTGGAGGGACCTGAAACTCAATGTTGCCCAGTCACAGCCCCGAAACCTGAAAGATCTGGAGAAAATCTGTTTGGAGGAGTAGGCCAAAATCCCTGCTGCAGTGTGTTCAAACTTGAAGAACTACAGAAAACGTCTGACCTCTGTACTTACAAACAAAGGTTTCTATACCAAAAATTAAGTTCTATTTTTCTATTGTATCAAATACTTATTTCATGCAATAAAATCCAAATTAATTATTTAATAATCATGCAATGAGACTGTATCTAATCTATCTATCTATCTATCTATCTATCCCTCTATCTATCTATCTATCTATCTATCTATCTCTATTTCTATCTATCTATCTATCTCTATCTATCTATGTATCTAATCTCTAGCTATCTAATATCTATCTATCTATCTATCTATCTATCTATCTATCCCTCTATCTATCTATCTATCTATCTCTCTATATATCTATCTATCTCTCTCTATATCTATCTATCTATCTCTCTATATATCTATCTATCTCTGTCTATATCTATCTATCTATCTATCTATATATCTCTATCTATCTATGTATCTAATCTCTATCTATCTAATATCTATCTATCTATCTATCCCTCTATCTATCTATCTATCTCTCTCTATATCTATCTATCTATCTATCTATCTCTATCTATCTATGTATCTAATCTCTATCTATCTATCCTTGCTTAACACATGAAAGCTTTCTTTAAGCTACAAATGATCTCTCTTTCTCTGTTGCTTCATGGAGCTTCTGAATTCAGAATTACACAGCTGGCTCTTATTTTCTTTAGAAGTAATGGCTTCCAGAGTTTTATTGAAATTTTGGTCTCGAATTGTGAAAAGTGTAAACTTGCTCTGCTTCTCTCATGTGTCTGTAAGTATCTTCCGCAAGAGAAAGAACTGTTTATTGTTCTTAGCCAGTTCTCCTCATTTAATTTTATAAACCATGTAAATCATATTTATATAAGATCACTTTCTGTCATATGGAATTTCCCTAGCAGAAATTTTCATTTGGATGATAACAACTATTCTCGTCTCTTCTCGATCTATACATCTGTGTTGAGGTTCAGGAATAATAGCGAATATTGATTATTTCATTAGAGAAAGCAGATCTGCCATTATAAGAAATGTATATTATAGTAACAAGGAGGAAATGTGCCTCTTCAGCTTATAATATTTTTTTTGCGTGACCAGAATCTCCACTTCTACATTATGGGGAAAGGTGAAATATTTGGGGAGAGGTTAGGCCAGACTTCCAGATGGTCCATTAACATATTTTTTAATAAAATATTAATATAACAGTAGATTTGATCTATAAGTGATCACTATGACATCTATTGACGGATTTACTAGAAATTGGAGAAAGTTCACAGACACTTCAAGAGGTTTACAGTTTCTTAAAGTTTTTCATCACTCTTCTTACTCCATGTTAATTTGTATATTTTTATACTTTTCACTATAAGTCATGTATTGATTACTAAGTCTCTGATAGTTGGATTAAGGCCGCTTTACACACTACGATTTATCTGACGATCTCATTAGCGATGTGTCACGCACTGATCGTAGTTACGATTTGCCGAGATCGCTCATAGGTCGTTTATTAGCAGTTACACATAACAATCTCACATGCGACGAAAAATCGTTCAGCGATATATTGTTTGACCAAGGCGGTCGTGTGGATGTTGTTCGTCGTTGGCAGGGTGTCAAACGTACCAATATATCTGCTGCGTTCCTAACGATGAACAATATTTTTAAAGTGAACGACGTGTCAACAAACAATGATTTTCAACCTATTTGCAATCGTTCGGAGTCGCTCGTAGGTGTCACACGCAACGACGTCGCTAACGATGCCGGATGTGCGTCACAGAATCCGTGACCCCGACGACATATCGTCAGATAAATCGTAGCGTGTAAAGCAGCCCTTATATTCATCAGAGAAATGGGAATTAATTCAATGCTAATTAACTTCAGGTCAACATTTGAATGAAGGCTTGGAATTGGAGGCTAATGACTTGGATTTACCTCAACACATGGCTTGCACAGCAGAATTAGAAGGGACTATCATCGCTTGGATCAAAACAGCCATTTTGTGGTGAATCTAGATAGTCAGAGCACATCCCAGCTCATATCTTAGCATTAGTTATAGCATGAGAAAGACATAAAATTGTGAAAAAAACGTGTGTAACAGCACGGACATGAAGAACAGTTAGGCTATGTGCGCACACTGCATTTTTTTGTGACCATAAGATGCTGCGTGTTTGTGCGTTTTTGGCCGCAAAAAATGCACAAAAGCGCACCGTAAAAATGCATGCATTTTTACTACGTTTTGATGCTTTTGTTGTTGCGATTTGCTGCATTTTTGTTCCTGCGTTTTG
Organism: Anomaloglossus baeobatrachus; assembly: GCF_048569485.1. NCBI lineage: Eukaryota > Metazoa > Chordata > Amphibia > Anura > Aromobatidae > Anomaloglossus > Anomaloglossus baeobatrachus. Next base: position 220,121,365 of record NC_134358.1, on the reverse strand, counting down.
CTGCATTTTTTTCAATGCATTGAATGGGTGAAAAAAACGCAGAAAAACGTAGAAAAGAATTAACATGTTCCTTTTTTTGTCACTTCAAAAACAAAGCTAAAAAAAAGCACTGTGCGGACAGCAAAAATGAAAACTCATAGACTTTGGTGAGGAAGCAAAGTCATGCAGTTTTCTGACCAAAAATGCACCCGAAAAATGTGCAAAAACGTGGCAAAAAACGCAACATGCGCACATAGCCTTACTATTTATTAACTCATATTCATATATGTTGAGGTCACTTAAGTATTACTAAAGCTGTTTTTGCATTAAAGCGCTTGAAAGGGGATGAATCATTGGTGTACCTCTAATAGAGACAGATCACATTGCTACTATGGGGTCCTTAAGCTGGGGGGACCCAGCATCTCAATTTAAATGGTGTCTGCATCCTCAAGGTGAAAATACACTTGTATTCAATAGTTAACAGGGAACTACTGGGAACCTGTTCCATCATTCAGATTGTGTGTTTTTATTGGGCCTCAGTTCACACAATGCACAAAGCAGAGCAGCCTATTGGGCGCATGAGCCTTGATGAGTAGTATTTTTGTCAGTACTTATAGGGAAAACTGTGGGAACATCATACTGTGTGGGGGCAATAGGTACCATGATATCATGTGTAAAGGACTTTGAGAGTCTTTATATCGTGTATGAGGATCTGTGAGGGCCAGGATACTCTGTGTGGGAGCTGTTGTTGCTGAGAAACTTTATATGGGACTGTGGCTACCATGATATAGTGTGTTGGTGCTGCAGAAGTCAAGATACTGTGTCTTAGGGCCGTGTGGGCCATAATACTGTGTGTAGAGGGCTGTGGGGGCCATGACACAATGTGTAGAGGGCTGTGGGGGCTATGATACTATGTGCTGGCGCCTGTGTGGGCCATGATATTGGTTGTTAGGGACTGTGGCAGTCATAATACTATGTGTGAGATTCATCATAATGTATGCGAAGATATCAGGGCATCATGCTGTGAAGGGGCATCATTCAATGAGGGGAAATTTGGAAACATCTTACTGTGGGTTGGAAACCGGGGGGGGGCATCATACTGTGTTTGTGGAGGCCATAATACTGTGCTTTGGGATGTGGATACATCATAATGTGTGGGTTTTATACTGTGTTTAGAGTCAATGAGAACAAATCACACTGCGTGGGGAGAACTGTGGGGTTCTCATACTATTCATTTGGTGGACATGATACTGTACATGTAGAGGGTACTGTTAGGGCAATTTGTGTTGGGGTATTCACTACGAGGGGCATTTTGGGGGTATCATATTTTATATTGGCTGGGAATGGGGTGTCATAATGGGTGACAGCATTAAGGGGCTTCAGTGGGGACACAATTACTGTTTTTGCCATATATGTCCCCCTCTCTGTGTTTAAAAGTTAGGATGCATGCCCTTGTGTATGCACCTATGCATCAAGACTACATCTGCTCCGCCGCATATTTTTTTTTTAAAAGAAAGATGGTGTCAAATGAGGACTTTTGCCTTTTAATCCCATGAATTTTATGTAATCCCCTGAGTTAGATCAAGTCCTGGCAGACATCAGAATGTAAAACACACCTTTTCAGGGCAATTGCAGTACTTGCCACTTGCAGAAAATCCATACACCACAAATATAATTTTTGAAGAAAATTTGGTAAAGATAGTGAATTTGAATTTCAAAAGATTTGTTCATCTTAATATTAGTCCCTTCACGACATATAACTTACATGTATGTAATATGTATGGTGCCTGCCTTTCAAGCGGGCTCACACGCTGAGCCTGCATCTTTCCCTGTACATGATGGTTGATGATCGCTGTGTTTGTAATTACGATTATCCTATTACATGGAAGAAGCATAATTAATGTGAAACGTACGTTGGGTGTGTGGGACGCTATTACCTTTCTTCTGCTGACTCCCGTATAGGTATATTTTATGCTATGTTTGGACCTCTATTCCCTGCTATGTGATTATGATGTGATTGTTATTTGACAGGTTTTTGACACCCTTGTGTTTTTACCTTATGATGTTTAACATATAGTTACATACAGTACATATTGTTGAATACATTTTTCCTGGTTGGTCTGGCTTTATTCAATCCTAACTATTGTGTGGGGGGTTTCGGCTAGGTGTTCCCAATATGCTATCTACCCTTTCTTGGGGGGCTGCTTTTTTGAGACATTCCTTGCAATTTACAAAAAAAAAAAAATCTACTTAATAAAGAATTTATTGTTTTATGTTATTGCATATGTGGATGTTGGTTCATGCTTAATGTTTTGCTGTCTCACTTTTTGATAGTGTTTTTTGTGTTGCTATTACGATTATCCTGTTAACACTGGCCCATGGCCGGCATACATAGGAAATTGTGATTTTAGCTAAACATAGCAGTGCTAATGCACTTCTATGTACAACACAAGTCTTTGGATGATTGCAGGTTTAAGTCCCCTAAGTAAGTTAAAAGTAAAAAAAAAGTTCAAATTATTCTTCTTTTGCCACATTAAAAATAGAACAATTAAAAAAACCCACATAGTTGGTATGACTGCATTCATAAAACTCTTATCTATCAAAGTCTAAAATAAATGAATCCACTATGTTAACGGTGTAACGAGAAAAAAAATCAAAATGCCAGAAATATGTATTTAGGCTTCCGTAACATTACAATAAAATGCAATTAGAGGTGATCAAACAATGTATCAGGGCATAAAAAATAAGCCCTCAGAACCCCATATGTTAAAAAATGAAAACATTATGGTTCTCGGAAAATGGCAACACAAGCAACATTTTATTTTTTTTAGATTTATTTTAAATTTCAGATTTTTTTTCACCACTTATATAAAAAAAACTATGCATGTTTAGTATCTACATGATCATATTGACAGGAGAATCATATTGTCAGGTCAATTTATCTGTTTGGGAAACATGGTAAAAAAACAAAAAACATCACAATTGAGGAATCGCACTTGCAATGTCAATGCACTTGGAACTTTATTCCCATTTTCCAGGACACTATGTGATAGAAGTAATGGAGTCATTCAAAAGTACATGGTCATTTTTGTATGCTAAATATCTCAATTTTTCTTAGATTTTTCTTAGCAGCAATGCATGTTTATATTCTACATTCATGATTTTCATGCTTTAAAAAAAGCGACAGTTGCACTCTAAAATGCTAAAGCATGAAAACCATGAATTTAAGAATATAGATATGAATTACTGCTAAAGGAAATCTAAGAAAAATTGAGATATTTAGCATAGAAAAACGACCATTTTTATATCTGCCCAGCCACCACGTCACGGCATATCTCGTAACTGGGTACCCACTCTATACTAATGCCTCTCTCTGGGTTTAATAACCTCCAGTGAATGGGCAAGTAGGAGCCTGCTATATAGGATAAAGTCACCTGTGGCTAGTGGGGAATGGGTGCACGGTCAGAAGGTATGACCCCCCCATTAATCTAGACAAAAAGACTGACAGCATTCAACAAACTGCAATGTGAAAAGGTGCATAACTGAAAATGACAAAATTACAAAAAAAAGACAGTTGCACTCTGAAATGCTAAAGCATTAAACCATGAATGTAAGAATATACACATGCATTACTGCTAAAGGAAATCGAAGAAAATAAGATATTTAGATTAATAGGGGTCATACCTTCTGACCGTGCACCCCTTTTCCACTTGCCACAGATGATTTTTATTCATTTTAACAGGTTCCTACTTGCCCATACACAGGAGGATTTTAAACCCAGAAGGAGGCTTCAGTATAGAGTAGGTACCCAGTTACGAGATGTGCCATGACGTGGCAACTGGGCAGATATAAACATGGCTAAATATCTCATTTTTTCTTAGATTTCCTTTAGCAGTAATGCATATCTATATTCTTACATTCATGATTCCATGCTTTAGCATTTCTGAGTCTTTATTGAACAGGGCCCTAGGCATCATTGATTTGTCCAAATGCATGTAGAGTGCAGCTCCATACTACCCATAAACAAACTATATGCCACCATAAGGTATAGTGCCGCATAACTGAAATATTCTCAGCTGAAGTATTGCTTGTAGGGTTAGTACATCCATTAGACCACATCAGCTGGAGCAAGCAATAGTTATTTCTGTCAGATACCTACAGAAAATACTGCATATGTGTAATATGAAAAAGCTTGTTAAAAGGCCACTTTTGACTTTTAGGATTGCTACTTCCAATAGGTGGCGCTGGAGTTTGACTCCTTTCCTGGAGAGACAATTTGTGTAATCAAAGACATACATGGATCAAACACCTCTATGACTTCCATATTATAGCTCTGTACAACTTAATGGTAGTAATGAGTAGTGTTGAGCTACCCCCCTAGTGTTCGAGTTCGGTTTGGTTCGTCGAACGGCGGCTTAGTTTGGCGAACGTTTGACGAACGTTCGACGAACACCTTCGAACCCCAATGAAAACAATGGCAGGCAAACACAAACACATAAAAACACATTATACATATACACATACAGTTAATAAACATTGCCATTACACTTACAAATCCCTGTGACGTGTCCTGCACACTGTCTCCCGCCGCTTTTCCTTCCGATATTCGCTGCAGCCTCCCGGTAACCAGGACTGATGATAGGCCCTTCCGTGACATCGTCATAGCATGTGACCAGTCACGTGTCTATTATCTCATTGGCTACAGACTGGTCACATGGCTAGACGTCATGCTAGGTCCTGTCAGTGCATCTCTCCGGTACGCGGTGCTCATTCCAGCATCTCCGTGTACCGGCGAGATGCTCTGGCACATGGTCGGCTTCCCCGTTCCTGCATGTCGGCGCTCTTTACAAAGTCAGCCCACATGCAGAGACTGGCTGCTACAGCCGGTGAATTGCGGCACTGGGAATCACATGATCAGAGCATCATTGCTATAGTAACCCGCCTGTCAGATTACTTTAGCAACGGTGGCAGCGGTGACGTCACCACTTACAGCCAGCAGCCTCTGCTCACTCACTGAATGATTAGACTGCACGGGAGCAGCAGCATCTTCATCCCATGCAGTGCTGTCTGATGTAGCAGAGCTGCATGGGTTGAAGGAGAAAGAAAACAGAAGACCAGGATCGTGGAGGGCTGAGAGGGAGTAATAAACATGGAGTCTCTAAGTGTGTCTGTGTATTTATTTCTATTAAAGTGTTTTATCTCTGTGTTGTGTCTTTTATTTAACCCTTTATTGGAGATTCTTAATGGCTGGGTCAAACTTGCCTGACATTAAGAATCTCTGGCTTAATACTAGCTAGTAAAACAAAGCTAGTATTAACCCATTATTACCCAGCGAGAAACCCGTCACCAGGGCAGCTGAAAGAGTTGGATACAGCGCCAGATGATGGCGCCTCTATTAAAGCGCCATTTTCTGGGGCGGCTACGGACTGCAATTCGCAGCAGAGGGGCCCAGAAAGCTCGGGCCAAACTGTGCTGCAGATTCCAATCCCCAGCTGTTTAGTTGTACCTGGCTAGACACAAAAATGGGGCGAAGCCCATGTCGGTTTTTTTAATTTCATGAAATTCATGAAATAATTAAAAAAAGGGCTTCCCTATTTTTTTAGTTCCCAGACAGTACAAATAGGTATCAGGGGGTTGGGGGCAGCCATACCTTCCTGCTGTACCTGGCTATCATACAAAAATATGGCGAAGTTCACGTCATTTTTTTTTGGGGAGACTCTTGCATACAGTCCTGGATGGAGTATGCTGAGCCTTGTAGTTCTGCAGCTGCTGTCTGCTCTCCTGCAAACACTAGTGAATGGAGCATGCTGAGCCTTGTAGTTAGGCTCCCCCTTTCTCTCCCTACAGCATACAGTCCTGGATGGAGGATGCTGAGCCTTGTAGTTCTGCAGCTGCTGTCTGCTCTCCTCCATACAGACAGACAGCAGCTGCAGAACTACAAGGCTCAGCATACTCCATCCAGGACTGTATGCAAGAGTTTTTTGTCCCCCCAAAAAATTACGTGGGCTTCGCCATGTGTTTGTATGCTAGCCAGGTACAACAGGCAGCTACGGGCTGCCCCAACCCCCAGCTGCCTATTTGTACCCGGCTGGGAACCAAAAATATAGGGAAGCCCCTTTTTTTTAATTATTTAATGAATTTCATGAAATAATTAAAAAAAAAATGACGTGGGCTTTGCCCAATTTTTGTGTCCAGCCAGGTACAACTAGGCAGCTGGGGATTGGAATCCGCAGCGCAGGGTGCCCAAGCTTTCTGGGCACCCCTGCTGTAAATTGCAGTCCGCAGTTGCCCCAGAAAATGGCGCTTTCATAGAAGCGCCATCTTCTGGCGCTGTATCCGACTCTTCTAGCTGCCCTGGTGACGGGTGGCTCGCTGGGTAATAATGTGGTTAGGGCTAGCTGTATATTATCAACTGGCCCTAAGCCCGAAATTCATGGTGTCACACCAATATTAGACATTGCCACCATGAATTTCTAGTACAGATAAAAAAAAACACAACACACAAAAAATATTTTTATTAGAAATAAAACACAACACAATTAGTGACTCCATCTTTATTGAAATAAAGAACCCCCCTCCGCAGCAATCCTGGCTCAAGGGTCCTGCGCCGTCCAATCCGGATCCAATATCATCTGATCGGTTTGCTGGAAGGCAAAGCGATCAGATGATGTGTCAGGTTCAAGGGCCTGAATCACATGACACAGCAGCTGATTGTATAAATGGCTTTTATACAATCAGCTGATGCATCAGTGCAAAAAAAAAAGACAAACAAACTACACACTTCAGTGCAGACTCCTGTCCGACAGCAGCAGCTGATAGTTTAGCCGGCCGGGCGGTAAAAAGCCGGCCTCACTGCTCGACTTGCAGTGTCAGCTGATTCCGTCAGGTGACCGAATCAGCTGATCATCGCCAGGTCTGAGAAAGAGAGAGAGAAATAAGAGAGAGAGAAAGAGAGAGAGAGAAAGAAGAGAGAGAAAGAAAGAAGAGAGAGAAAGAGAGATAGAGAAAGAGAGAAAGAAGAGAGAGAAAGAAGAGAGAGAGAGAGAAAGAGAGAAAGAAGAGAGAGAGAAAGAAGAGAGAGAGAGAAAGGAGAGAAAGAGAGTAGAGAGAGAAAGGAGAGAAATAAAGGAGAGAGAGAAAGGAGAGAGAGAAAGGAGAGAGAGAGAAAGAGAGAGAGAAAGAAAGGAGAGAGTGAAATGAGAGAGAGAGAGAAAGGAGAGGAAGAAAGGAGAGAGAGAAAGGAGAGAGAGAAAGGAGATAGAGAGAAAGAGAGAGAGAAAGAAAGGAGAGAGAGAAAGGAGAGAAAGAAAGGAGAGAGAGAGGAGAGAAAGAAAGGAGAGAGAGAGAGAGGAGAGAAAGAAAGGAGAGAGAGAAAAGAGAGAAAGAAAGGAGAGAGAGAAAGGAGAGAGAGAAAGGAGAGAGCGAAAGAAAGGAGAGAGAAAGGAGAGAGAGAGAAAGGAGAGAGAGAAAGAGAGAGAGAGCTCACAGCTGATGTCCGGCTCCTCCCCTCAGTGCACAATTAAATTATAATTATAAATATATTATAAATATTAAAAAAAAAAAATCTTTACCGGGACTATAACTCGCGACCTAATGCTTCTTATGCGAGCGCTCTATACACTCAGCTACTGCTTCTAATGATAAAGATAGGCAGGTTTGGTAATCTTGTCTTCTGTATTGCTGAAGTCTCTGCTGAACGCGCGATTCACTTGATTGCTATGTGGAGCTGATACGGAGCACTCATGCTCTGTAGCAGAGCTGACAGTGTCGTGTGGATTACGTCGGACCTGGAGGGGTATTTGAGGATTAATAAAGGGGTGAAACAGGGTTGTTTTTTGTCGTTTATTCCAAATAAAGGATTTTTCGCAGTGTGTTTTTCTTTACTTTCACTTTCAGTTTAATCATGAAAGGTATCTCGGGGAGACGCCTGGCATGATTAAACTCCTTATTAGCCCAGTTGCCACCACACCAGGACAATTCGGGATGAGCTGGGTAGAGTTCTGGGACTGTTGTATCTAATGGATGCGGCTATTCCGGGCGGCTGCTGGATGACCTAATGCTTCATAGGGGAGATCTCTATCCACTGAGCTATTGCCTCTAGTGAGAAAGATGGGCAGATTTTGTAATCTTGAAAGCCTGCAGTGCTGACTGAAGTCTCTGCTGACAGCGCGATTCACTTCATTGCTACGTGGACCTGATACAGCGCGATGGTGTTCTACAGTGCTGCTACATCTTCAGGGAGCAGAGCTGACAGTGTTGTGTGGATTATGCCGGACCCGGAGGGGTATATGGTGATTAATAAAGGGGTGAAACAGGGTGGTTTTTTGTCTTTTATTCCAAATAAAGGATTTTTCGCGGTGTGTTTATTTACTTTCATTTTCAGGTTGATCATAGAAGAGAAGGTGTCTCGAGGAGATGCCTGGCATGATCAGCCCCGTTATTACCCTGATTGCCACCGCACCAGGGCAATTCAGGATGAGCTGGGTAGAGTCCGGGACTGTCGAATCTAATGGATGCGGCTATTCCGGCCGGCTGCTGGGTGATATTGTTAGGCTGGAGGGCTCCCCATACTGTGGCGCTCTCCATCCTCACAATACCAGCCTCCAGCCGTGTGGCTTTAGCCTGGCTGGTATCAAATATGGGGGAACCGCATTTTTTTTTTTTTTATTATTATTATTATTTATTTATTTATTTTACTGCACGATATAGACCCGCCCGCCGGCGGCTGTAATTGGTTGCAGTGAGACAGCTGTCACTCAGCTTGGGGACGTGTCTGACTGCAACCAATCATAGGCGCCGGTGGGCGGGGAAAGCACGGAAAAACTAATTGACTAATGAAGCGGCAGCCATTTTCTAAAAAGGAAAAGACACCGCAGATTTGTGACAGATGTGGAGTGAGACGCCCGTGATCGGTGGGTAGGAAAGGGAGAGGGATTGTGCTGGGGATGCAGGACGCATGCAGATAGCAACATGTGCACATAGCCTTACTGTGGAAAGCCACATTTATGGTGATTGAACCGTTCTCGAACGTAACTTAAACTGTCGAGCTTTTAGCAAAAAGCTCGAGTTCGAGTTCGATCTCGAGCACCCCCCAAATTCACTCAAACATGAAATTGGAGAACCTTGAACCTTGCTCAACTCTAATATTCAGCTGTATAATCAATATGTATGAATCGTAAGACTTTACCATGTGGTTAGCTCATCTGCAAACTATCACAGTCTGGAGGTTACGTCAATTTCTCATTTGTTTCTTAAATAAAGTCTCACACCTTTTTAGTCTAAGGGAGATTTTTGAAGGCCAAACAGGGAATTTTGATGAGTAGGATTTTCCATAATATTTGATTTAATCCTTACTCTAGGGCTGTGATTCTAAATATGAAGGCTGGCTTCAATCAAGCTCTAACTAAATAAGCTTCACTAGAGGTTTTTTCACTACTCACAAAAAGTTAGGCATATTTGGCTTTAGGGGGAAATTTCAGAATTATCCTAAAATGCACTGTAACCTTTTCAGGTGAACTTAAAGTGACCTTCTCTGAACTCTTGATTGCACATGTCCAGCTGTTCAATGTTTCTGTATTTTTTGCACAATTTGCTGTTCTCTAAAAAGGAGCTCAATGGCAAAATTCATAACAGGTGTTTGATCCATGAATCGGCCAATACATTTTGGAGTTCAATTAGAAATGGTATTTATAAAGTCCTCCTCAGCTTGCTGTTCACATTTTGACTTCATGAGACCAAGACCAGGCCTAACAATTTATCAATAGTATCTCATCATTGTGAAGTCTCAAGCAAGATGTTCTCACACAGAAGTGGCCACTGAGCTTAGTGTGTCACAGAGTGTTATCAGCAGGTTGATACAGAAATGCATAAAAGTGGACGTCCTTTGGACTCATCCCACACTGTAGACTGTTTCATTGTAAACAATGCCCTTAGGAAACAAATAATGAATGCTACACAACTTCAGTTATATATAAATAAGGTGAGAGACACCAATATGTCCTCTCAGACTATTTGAAGCTGTTTACATAAGTGTGGTTTGCGTGCATGATGACATGCAAGGCTACCTGACCACACCATCGAGCACAGGCATCATTATCTTGTTGGACAAGGGACCAGCGAGCCTCAGTGCTGGAACTGATGAAAGTCGATTCACACTAAGGAGAAATGATGGCCATGAACGATAATGGAGACGTCAAGATGAGCACTATGTATCAGTCACTGTTGTCTCCAGACGAGCCTTTCGTGGTGGTGATGGTGTTACAGGGAGCGCAGTTGTGCCTAGTCAATACAGAACTGTCCTACACTTTGTGGGTTGTACAGTGACAGCCCCTACTACTTGAATAACATCACTAATGCAGTCATTGAGCCTCTGCATGAACAACACAGGCCTGACATCATCTTCATGGCTGATAATGCTCCAACTCAACAATGTCGCATCATTAGTGAATAGCTGCTGGAGACTGGGGCACCTTAATTGGAATGGCCTGCACTTTCTCCAGGCCTGAATCCCATAGAAACCCTATGGGATCCACTGAGTCACCATTTGCAGGCTCATAACTCTGTACCCCAGAACCTCAATGAGCTCACAGCTGTGCTTTAAAAAGAGTGGGATGCCTTGCATTAGCAGACAATAGCTAGACTTGTGAACAGCATGAGACATCGTTGTCAAACTGTAATTGATGTTCAAGGCTACATGACAACTTATTAAGACATTGACATTTTTTGGGGGTATACCCACCACTGTTGTTGGCTTTTGTTTCAATAAATTGTTTAAGAGGAGGATTGCATACTTCTTTTTAAATGTCCTACTGTCATGATGAAATGTCACTGGAGTGTAAATTTTCTACATTTTACATAAATTTCAAAATGTTTCACCCAAGCCATACAGTTTAAGGGCAATGGTAACAAATAATAATGTATGTAAACTTTTCACTTTGCAGAAAGTAATAAAAATGCTTTAAAACATTCTCTTTCTTTCTCACTATTCTGGCATTTGGCAAATATAAATAATTTTTGTAATCCTAATTGACCTAAAACAGGAATGGTTTATTGTGATTTCATGTCGGATGAGAAACACATACATATGTGTCTTTATGGATAGTGCATGTAAACTTCTGGTTTCAACTGTATTTACCTTAGTACAGTCATTGCCAACCCCACAATAACAAAACGAAATGCTAGCTGCCACCACCAATCGTTTATACAGTCTGATTGGACACCCATTACAGGTAGAATATGGCTTGGATATGTGACTTATAGAGCAAGAGGAGCAAAGCTATTAAATATTATCTATTTAATCAGAAAAGTAGGCAGTATTTATAAAAATAAACAAAAATTGTTACAAGTTGGATAAAATAATACAGCAAATACAGTTACATAAAATAAAAGGGATAAACAAAAGAAAAGTATTAAAACCGTGTCATTGAAATGGCTCAGATTTCTCTAGGAAAGAACTCCAAGAAAATGTGGAACAGCCCTACACCGACATGTATATTTCTGGCATTGAACAAGGATCATAATTTAGCATTTGCTTTTATTAACACAAGTTACACACACATCCATCACCTTTGGTGACTCATAATAGGGCTGGTCATTGGATGTGGCATCAGTCTCCAGAAAATGACGAGATCCCCAACTCTCATGATATTTTCACCCCTAGAGTTCCCACGTGGAAAATATCATGGTCATGTTTCTTATCACGATTTTACCTTTCAATATATATTAATCATAGCATGGATAGCATCATCCTGCAGACCGATTTTAATTTGGAGCTCATTGGTAGGCCGCACAATTATAAAAATAATGTAGTTTCTTCCCCTCAAGATCACGATGCTGAAGATGTACCTCCCTAAAATATCGGATTGATACAAACCCCAGTATTTATCACTGACCACCAGTTCTTCAAGTGACAGAATTTTTTTTCCCCCGACTCTTCTAAGTCTTAATCAAGGTGTGATAGCTGTTAGAGAATTGGTTTAGAGTAATGTGGTCAATATACAGTGCCAGGTAGAAAGTGCATTTATATAGTGACCACATTACTCTAAACCTTTTCCCTAACTGGTGCTGCTATACCTTAATAAAGACTTGGGTGAGTGAGAACATTTGTTAAGTACTGATTTTTTTTCTACCGTCCTAGTGAAAAACTGATTGTATAAAAAAACACAATGATTTTGCCTCACATAACGATTGTATATATCAAGGTATTCACCCCATTCTACTTGCATCTCCATCTACAAGACACTGAGTGCACTCCAAGTTTTCAGAAGAATATCATGACACAATCAATCCTGTAGCCTGTTTATGTGTTTGTGTCACTATGCCCCAACCTGTGCTTCACATTTTAGCTTCCTCAGGGGTTTTGTCACACACTCCCTTGTTCAATTCTAAATAGTTCTGCACTCTTTTAATATGATTGTAATGCAGCCAATTGTAAAACCTCTATCCATGCACACACTTCCTACAAATCCACAGTCTCACGTTAGGGGCTCTTCTCCACTTGCATTTAAAAAATCACAGCGATGCTCAGCTACAAAAGTGAGTCGAGTGTCCTGCGTATGGTCTGCGTACCATTTTTTTTTTCTCACATAGCATTCGTATGACATGCGAGCGTCATGCGAGTGCTATGTGAGTGTTTATGCAAGCAGCGTCAGACTAGCTACCGGAGAAATCTCCAGTAATACCAGTCCTGGCTGCGGTTATCTGCAATGAACTACGGAGCTGTCACCTGAGCTCCGGAGTTCAGCCCGGTCTGTTTGCAGCTGTCAAGAACTGAACAGCAATTGCCGAGGAATCAATCACTCAGCACTCACTGTTCAGTCCAGGCTGCACTCCGGAGCTCAGGTGACAGCTCCGGAGTTCAGTGCATGTAACCGTGGCCAGGCCTGGTATTACTGGAGATTTGTCCAGTAGCCAGTCTGACGCGGTATGCAAGTGTCAAGGATCCGTGTGACATGCGTATGCCATCTGTATGACATGCGTATGCCACCCATATTCTGATTTTTTTCTCACTCCTATAGGCTTGCATGGGGGTGCGAGAGCTAAGACTAGGTGCAAATCGCAGCATGCTGCGATTTCACCGAGAGCACGAGTCGTATCTTATAAAATTAAGCTAGTGGACAATGCCTCATGGCTTAACACTGGTGCGAGTGCATTCCGATTTTTTATCGGAACGCACTCGCACATGGAAATTGCAAGAGGAGAAGAGCCCTAATAGTCAAATGTGGATCAGAAGGCCATGTGCACATATGCCAATACAGGTGTCACCATTTTTCTGCATTCTAATCGATCATGTGATCAGAGTGCTAAAATATTTAAAACTGCACAGGAAGTGTTCATTCATGTGCTTTAAAATGGCATTTGTACAGGGATTGTCATTATGAGATAACCGTTTTAATGGTAGGGGAGGACGTATCTCTGAGTCAGCCGCTGCAGCTGCACAGGGGCACTCTACAAAAGACAAATCGGCTACTTTCTTCTCCTATCAGTGTTGATGCTGCCGCTAGCTTTAAGATGCAGGAGGCGCACAGCATGGCTTCACAGTCACATGTGCAGGGGTGTCTATAGGCGGTCTCAGTGTTTGAGGGTGGCCCGGTGTGGTAACCATGGTGGAGGCTCAGTTCTTGGAAACTTCACAGGGGAAACCTTTTCCATCAGGCTGCCACCAGTCACTTCTACTCCTCCAAAAGATCATTTATCCTCCGCCACTTACTTTGTCCCATCCCACCTCTGTTTGACATGTCATACTGAAGCCCGATGCGCTCCAGCCAAGAATTCTGATCAATTATCTCATAACGCTCTTCTTGCTCTAACTCTGTTACACCAGATGACACCAGCCCATTCACCTCTATACGTTCCGCATTGCAGCTCCTCTCTTGACAAGGTGTGCTCTTTTGCGGCTCTCCATCCCATTTCTTTGAAGTGTCCACCTGTTCTCTGCTTTCAATGTTCAATGTTTGTGCCTTCATCCTCAAACATGCTGTTGGGGGGTGGGTACTGTTGGACATGGACATACCTTTGTAGGCGTGGACTCCCCTCCGAACAACAGAAACTATAGCTTTTTTATTTTTTGACTGAGCTGTATGGCTATTTTTGTTTGGGTGCATACTACATCCATTGTTGCCCCCAGCGTGAGCCATTCAAGCACTGGAAGCGGCTCGCACTGGGCTGAGTATCGAGTGTACTTGAGCACAGCAATGCTCGTACGAGTGGTATTCGTATGTAAAGAGCCTGAACTCTATTTTTTAATAAAAGTCTGTACACCGAACCTCATATTGTACATTTATACTTGTATATGTTGTTAGGTAGCATCATTGTAGTTTGAAGGGGGGCAGACACATTCCTCACACAGGGGTAATCTGTGTCCTCCTCTGGCCCATTACACCAGGTAGTGGGTGGCTAAAATATAACTTTAACAGATTTTCTTTTTTTTCTGTTGGTCTCAACATGTGGAAATATATTATGCTCACTATTTGCTTAGTTTTCATAAAAGTATAACTGAACTCTCAATCACTTCACATCAAACGGTTTTACTTCCATAAATACGAGCCTCTCCAAAGCACACTGTGTGAAGAGCACGTGGAGAACTGACATTTTCCGAAACTCTAAACACTGTTTTTATTTGAATTTCATGGTTGTTACCTAAACATAGAACTTCTTTTAAACTCTCTCCTCTTTCCCAAAGACTTTGATCAGAGCAAATTAAAGGAAATTTCTAAGAGCAGGAAAACATTATTAATTTTACATTTTTAGGGAGGTTTCCACTTAAATTACTTTTTTGTGTTTTTAATATCCAGTAAGTGTCTGCTGCTTGTTTAAATATATCATGTTACATGATCTTAAGAGCTAAATGATTTAAACATGTTCATGCGGACAAAGTAATTGAATTTTTGTGTGGATGTTGTGCATATGAGTGTGCATATACAGAGGGGATTATCTATGAAGTCCATGTTGTAAATATTAAATCGGCTTCACTCAATGTTACCAAATGTAATGAATGTATTAACTATCTTCATGGTCAGTTTTCACTTTTTTTACTTACATTTTTTTCATCCCCACCTTCCAAAAGCCATAACTTTTTTATTTATTTTCAAAATAGCCATATGAGCACTTGTTTTCTGCTGGATGAGTTGTCATTTTTAATGGTACAATACAATATAATGTACCGAAAAAGGAGATTGGAGAAAAAAACATCAATTCTCCTTTTTCTAATTGCCCAGATTTTGTTTTTACAGTTTGGCAAAAATGAATTATTAAGCTATTTCGTGTCATGTTATGGCATTGCTGTATATATATATATATATATATATATATATATATATATATATATATATATATATGCAAAAAGGAGGGGAGCCAGCACTGCCTATGAGTGGCCTGCAACAATGAGAAAGTAAAAAGTGTAAAATTCACAAATTCATTCCTACTGTGACAATTCAATGAGATTTTTGGTCAAATAATTGATCAATGATTTGAGCCCCCCTGCCCCGTCACGGCAAATCTCTATAAGGGGGGTCCCTACACTATATTTATAATTTATATACGTACCCTAAGGTCTCGTGTAATGCGCAGGACCGTATAAGAACATCACCTACCTGAGAAGTGTCAGAACCGCTCCCATGCTGCAAGGGCTGACAACTGCGAGTATAAGGGCAGTCCAGGTGCCAGCGTGTGTGGCAGAACCACACACACCAGCACAATGTCAGAACTGGCCCCCACAGTGCCAGACCAGCAAACATGGATGAAGGGCGGAACAGCCCCAGGCAGGTGGTGCTTAAGTAATAATGCCAATGGAACAGGAGGCGGTGGCTGTGTGTGAACAGGCACCAACATAAATTTTGATGGTAACAGAAGGAATTTGCAAACCACACTGGGCGTGCACGGCATGGTGGCGGTCAACCACCGACCATCTAAACGCAAAAAGGAGGGGAGCCAGCACTGCCTATGAGTGGCATGCAACAATGAGAAAGTAAAAAGTGTAAAATTCACAAATTCATTCCTACTGTGACAATTCAATGAGATTTTTGGCAAATAATTGATCAATGATTTGAGCCCCCCTGCCCCGTCACGGCAAATCTCTATAAGGGGGGTCCCTACATTATATTTATAATTTATATACGTACCCTAAGGTCTCGTGTAATGCGCAGGACCGTATAAGAACATCACCTACCTGAGAAGTGTCAGAACCGCTCCCATTGGAAATCTGTGCTTTGGTCTGATGAGTCCAAATTTGAGATTTTTGGATCCAGCCACCGTGTCTTTGTAGAAAAGGTGAACGGATGGACTCTACATGCCTGGTTCCCACCGTGAAGCATGGAGGAGGAGGTGTGATGATGTAAGGGTGCTTTGCTGGTGATACTGTTGGGGATTTATTCAAAATTGAAGGCATACAGAATACGCATGGCTACCACAGCTTCTTGCAGTGGCGTGCTATTCCATCCGGTTTGTGTTTAGTTGGACCATAATTTATTTTTCAACAGGAATATGACCCCAAACACACCTCCAGGCTGACTAAGAAGGAGAGTGATGGGGTGCCATGCCAGGTTTGGGGTGAGCTGGACCGCAGAGTGAAGGCAAAAGGGCCAACAAGTGCTAAGAATCTCTGGGAACTCCTTCAAGACTGTTGGAAAACCATTTCCGGTGACTACCTCTTGAAGCTCATCAAGAGAATGCCAAGAGTGCACAAGGTAGTAATGAAAGCAAAAGGTGGCTACTTTGATGAACCTAGAATATAAAACATATTTTCATATTTCATATTTTTAATTGTTTCACACTTTTTTAAGTATTTCATTCCACATGTTTTAATTCACAGTTTTGATGCCTTCAATGTGAATCTACAATTTTCAGAGTCCTGAAAATAAAGAAAACTCTTTGAATGAGAAGGTGTGTCCAAACGTTTGGTCTGTACTGTGTATATATATATATATATATATATATATAAAATGTAAATATGCATATTTTCATACATGTTTTGATCTAATTGTGTGAGCCCATCTACAGGACATAACAATAAATATACCAACCTCCCTCAGGCCTCTGCCATGACTGCCTTTTTGTTTAGGACAGAACAAAGCTAGGTTCTTCAGGGAAGTTAGGATCCCGCTATGTTTGTAGGGGGGTTTAGGGTTAGGACCACCCCTGCATTAGTAGCTAGCACACTAATGGTCTATGTATAATGTGTAAAATGTAAGTGTAATATATAATCTGCATGTGAATTGTATAAAAAGCCACCAGGTGGCAGTGTTGTAGTACGGCTGTCCTGGCACCTGGGTGGGCAGGGAACGAGAAATGGGAGGAGAGTAGGTTATATAAAAGGTTGATATAGGAAGTAGACAGCAGGAGAGTCCCTGAGGAGATTTACTGACAAGAATCCCAATTTGATGATTCGGACCCTAAGGGTTACCCCTGCAACCGTGACAAGTGGGATCTGGTCTGGATTGACTAACTGCATCCCCCAAGGAGAGGGGTTTAGTCCTACGGTCATGGGTCTGCCATTTGTATCACCTGTTTGCTGATACTCAACGAATTCCTCACTCACTGAAGGTCAGTGCGCCCTCAAGCTGTAGGGTGTGGCCACATTGCCTGGGCATAGACGGGAGAGCCCTGCCGGTTGCGGTCCTGCTTATGTGTTAGCGTCCCCTGTGGGTGGGGTGAAGTGGGTCAATGGACTTCATGACCCGGTCGGTGCCAGTGTGAAGTGTAGTGACGGAAGGAGAGGCCTATAGGTGACAGAAGGTACCCAGGTGCCTGGAATACGGACTGCTGCTAAATTATATAAGGGAAGGAAGAACAGAAGGAACCCCTATGGGAAGTGTACCTGTACTGGTGAAGCGCAGACTGAGGTGATGTGGAAGATAACAGAAAATAAAGTTTGCTTGTTTGAGAAAAGAAACTTTGACTGGACTTTATTTCCTGAGAAAGTGAATTTGGTGTTCTCCTATGTGTCGTGTGGTGACAGGGATTCAAGGAGTTAACGACCGGCTGCACTGTGGCCTGTTGACCCCTGCAACCAAAACTATGACCACTGCCTGCAACGTCCCCTTCACCACATGTTCTACTCTAAATTCAAACCGCCTTAAAATAGGACAGGATAGGACAGGAAATAAAGGCTCTCTCAGTTGGTCAGTCATTCCATGTACTGAAATTGGAGGAATAATCATGACAATTTGTAGTTTAAAAAAAAGAATCATTAAACAAAAGTTACAGAAATACTAAAGGAAACTGTCAGTAATATACAGTCAGGGCCAGAAATATTTGGACAGTGACACAAGTTTTGTTATTTTAGCTGTTTACAAAAACATGTTCAGAAATACAATTATATATATAATATGGGCTGAAAGTGCACACTCCCAGCTGCAATATGAGAGTTTTCACATCCAAATCGGAGAAAGGGTTTAGGAATCATAGCTCTGTAATGCATAGCCTCCTCTTTTTCAAGGGACCAGAAGTAATTGGACAAGGGACTCTAAGGGCTGCAAATAACTCTGAAGGCGTCTCCCTCGTTAACCTGTAATCCATGAAGTAGTTAAAAGGTCTGGGGTTGATTACAGGTGTGTGGTTTTGCATTTGGAAGCTGTTGCTATGACCAGACAACATGCGGTCTAAGGAACTCTCAATTGAGGTGAAGCAGAACATCCTGAGGCTGAAAAAAAAGAAAAAATCCATCAGAGAGATAGCAGACATGCTTGGAGTAGCAAAATCAACAGTCGGGTACATTCTGAGAAAAAAGGAATTGACTGGTGAGCTTGGGAACTCAAAAAGGCCTGGGCGTCCACGGATGACAACAGTGGTGGATGATCGCCGCATACTTTCTTTGGTGAAGAAGAACCCATTCACAACATCAACTGAAGTCCAGAACACTCTCAGTGAAGTAGGTGTATCTGTCTCTAAGTCAACAGTAAAGAGAAGACTCCATGAAAGTAAATACAAAGGGTTCACATCTAGATGCAAACCATTCATCAATTCCAAAAATAGACAGGCCAGAGTTAAATTTGCTGAAAAACACCTCATGAAGCCAGCTCAGTTCTGGAAAAGTATTCTATGGACATATGAGACCGAGATCAACCTGTACCAGAATGATGGGAAGAAAAAAGTTTGGAGAAGAAAGGGAACGGCACATGATCCAAGGCACACCACATCCTCTGTAAAACATGGTGGAGGCAACGTGATGGCATGGGCATGCATGGCTTTCAATGGCACTGGGTCACTTGTGTTTATTGATGACATAACAGCAGACAAGAGTAACCGGATGAATTCTGAAGTGTACCGGGATATACTTTCAGCTCAGATTCAGCCAAATGCCGCAAAGTTGATCGGACGGCGCTTCATAGTACAGATGGACAATGACCCCAAGCATACAGCCAAAGCTACCCAGGAGTTCATGAGTGCTAAAAAGTGGAACATTCTGCAATGGCCAAGTCAATCACCAGATCTTAACCCAATTGAGCATGCATTTCACTTGCTCAAATCCAGACTTAAGACGGAGAGACCCACAAACAAGCAAGACCTGAAGGCTGTGGCTGTAAAGGCCTGGCAAAGCATTAAGAAGGAGTAAACCCAGCGTTTGGTGATGTCCATGGGTTCCAGACTTAAGGCAGTGATTGCCTCCAAAGGATTCGCAACAAAATATTGAAAATAAAAATATTTTGTTTGGGTTTGGTTTATTTGTCCAATTACTTTTGACCTCCTAAAATGTGGAGTGTTTGTAAAGAAATGTGTACAATTCCTACAATTTCTATCAGATATTTTTGTTCAAACCTTCAAATAAACGTTACAATCTGCACTTGAATTCTGTTGTAGAGGTTTCATTTCAAATCCAATGTGGTGGCATGCAGAGCCCAACTCGCGAAAATTGTGTCACTGTCCAAATATTTCTGGACCTAACTGTATATGAATGTCACCAACACAATGCTAGTGTCTCTCAATTCTCAATTCTAGTGTTCTTATAGACATGACCTGCCCAAAGGATAAAGCAATGTTCTACCAGTTTAAAAGCAATTTGAATTTGACCAAAGTGTTCATGTTGAATTGGAAACACTATGTAATATTGGCTGTGGAGTTGATTGAAAAGTTTTTTTTAATTTTTATTTTCTATCTCCTTAACTGATATATTATCAGTAGAGATGGGCGAACCCGTAGATGTTCGGGTTCGGAGGGTCCAGCCGAAGTTAAAAAAAAAAAATCCGAATTGCGATTGGATTTGAGCCCGAACACTATATAAGTCCATGGGAACTCGAACATTGTCCTGTAAAATGGTACTAGAAAGGGCTAAGGGGATTAGAGCAGGAGCGCTATACTTACAGTCTTTCCCTGCAGCTGTCACACTGCTTCCAGGTCCACTCATTATCCCTCATACATATTCACTGCTTCCCCTGTACACTGGCAGTACCGGCGTCTTGTTTTGCAGTCAGACTGTGCCCCCACCTTGTGTGACAGCATCTGTGATTGATTGGAATCATACACTTTGCTGCACCCACATAGTAGTGTAAAAATAATTAGATACATTTGCGTAGGGTCCCCTCATATTGTGATACACTGCACAGATAAAGCATAGGGCTACAAGCTTCAGCCCCCAACCATGCACTCATCTAGGCTGTGTATCAAAATAAGATGGACCCTATGCAGCCTATTTTTTACATTATTTAAATACATTTTTTTTAAAAACGGCATGCAGTGCCCCCCCTATTTTGATACCCAGCCATGATAAAGCTAACAGCTGGGGGCTGGTATTCTGAGGCTGGGGAGACCCATGCTTACTGGGAACCCTAAGCCTAAAAATAGCAGCCTGCAGCCTGCCAGAATTGTTGCATCAAGTAGATGCGACAATTCCAGCACTTTACCCGGCTTATCCCAATTGCACTCATGAGGTGCCAATCAAGGTAATATAAGGGGTTAATGACAGCTCGCAGCTGCCCCTAAGACCTAGATTAGTAAATGGAAGATGTCTATGAGACCACCCCCATTAATAATCTGTAAATGAAAAGAAGTAAACACAAACACCAAAAAAATCCTTTAATTGAAATAAAATACCAAAAAAACACCCTCTTTCACACCTTAGCTAACCCCCAAAACACCCAAGTTTGACATAATCCACACAAGGTTTCACGACGATCCTGGCTCTGCTATATCCTGAAGTTGCAGCATGCGAGCATGGAACATGACTGCACACTGCGGCTGCAGGCAGAGACCGAGTCGCAGCTGTCAGCGGTGATGTCACTTGTGACTGCAGGAAAATCACCAACTCACCTCAGGAGAACTGATTGAACTCAGTAACCTCACCAGAGGTGAACTGAGTTAAAAAAAAACAAAAAACCGAATAAGATATCAAGGTAATTATATTAATCCATATACCAAAAAAGACTAAATTACCTAAAAAAACATTTTTATTCACATAACCACAAACAAGGTACACATATTAAAATAAGTGATGAGAAGAAAGGTGGGAATCAATACACTCTACTCCTCACCCTTCCTGTCATACAGGGGTCGGCGTCCTAAAGTTTACTGACGCCCCCGTTCCTCGTCGGCTTGAGTCCTATAACAGCCCTCCACTCACACTAGGAGAATACCGTGTGTCCTAATTTAGAAGTGGGTAAGGTGAAACACCCAAGGTCAGACCCATAAAGACAGTGTGTGACATTAGTTTAGTCAAGATAATACATTTCTGTCAATAGATGTCATAAATTATATATGGGGGAGGTTCTGACTCAGTCGATTATCAGTCAAGAGGAAATAAGGATCATAAAAAACTGTTGTTGCATTTGTCCAGGATGCACCCTACGCGTTTCGCCCTCTTATCAAGTCAATAGGGCTCATCAGGGGTATGGCAGCATAGATCCTTGACATTTATGTCACAGCTACAACCTAGAACATGAACATAATATAGAATAGAGACACACTGTTACCAACTCTAGAGGTCCATAGTTACATCAAAATATGGATAAAGAAAAAAGGACAGTACTGACCAGTAATAATGGATAAATACCAAGGAATTTTACTGTTAATAATTCCTCCTCCAGGGATTAGACCAGGACAATTCATCTAATAATACAAACAATACAGAATATATATATATATATATATATATATATATATACATATATATATACGAACGAGGTATCTGTATCTCCATCCCTCCAGGACATAAAATAAGCCCATACATCTAAATAGACATATATACCTGATAGAGAAGACCAGGGGTATATACATATCCCTCAACATATCTGAGAGCTATCCCGAGGTCCAAGCACAGCCATATGTGCAGCTGAAGGTCTACAAAAAATCAATCAAGGTGTACATATCAAGACTCCGTACTTACTTTAGAAATAGAAAAGTGTATATAAATACACACCTACATATGCACGTAAATCCATATACCTGATGTGGATGTTTATGGACCTATATCAAGGCATCCACAAAAATCCATTCAGCTGTACCTGACAGTTTAAATAATCAAGATAAGAAAACGTAAACAATCTACGTGCATATATGCAAAGACATGTCTAAACAGATACCTGGTCTAAGTAAAGGTAGATGTCAGCACATCTGAGGACACATCCCGCAGTGCAGGCTCATTCGCATGTGTGATAGTAAATATGTCCACAGGAAACAGTATCCCTTTAAAAAAATACATATATATATATATATATATACATGGTATAAGAGTGTGTGAATACCAACGCCCCAAACCAGGGGCCATCAATACAGTAAGGAGGACAGCCTTACAAACCATCAGAGGTGCCACACATACCTCAAATAAATCCTGATCCTGGAAGAAGCAAAACACCTCCGTAATGCCTAGGAAAAGAGGTATAACCCGGCTCAATCCCCTCATATAAACTATCAGCAGTGTATAGCTTAACATAACAACACGGCAAGTAAGCACTTTGCTGTAAACAAAGGTGAACAGAAATACCTGGTCAGTCAGTATCACCTGGGTAGCGATGTGTATCCAGTGCGGGTGTCTGCTTAAACACTAGCAGCCCCAGCCGGCTTTTAAATGTCACATTACGCGCCAAAAAACAGCTATCCAGCCACTCCCCCACCATCATTTCCGGGGATCGCAGCAAGGAAACATGGAACATGACTGCACACTGCAGCTGCAGGCAGAGACTGAGTCGCAGCTGTCAGCGGTGATGTCACTTGTGACTGCAGGAAAATCACCAACTCACCTCAGGAGAACTGATTGAACTCAGTAACCTCACCAGAGGTGAACTGAGTTCAATCAGACCTGCATCTTTTGGCAGAAAAGGGCGTTTTTTTTTCGCCAAGAGATGCAGATTTAGTGCTGAAATTTATGCACCAAATTCTTGCACCAAATCTGCATCTTCTGGCAAAAAACACATCTAAACCCTTATATTACCCTGATTGCCAGTGCCATAGCACCAGGGCAATGAGGATGAGTTGGGTAAAATGCCGGCATTGTCACATCTAATGGATGTGACAATTCTGGGCGGTTGCAGGCTGCAACATAGAAATGCAGAAGAACCTGTGATGATGGCATTAGTGTCACAGGACCTCAGTCCTGAGGTTCTGCTAAACTCTGCGGTTCAAATAATCACTTAAAGGTTTATCCACTACTTAGACAATCCGTTCTTAATGAGCATGGTTGCCTCCAGTAAAATAACAACACATATGCTCGCCGTTCTGACATTTGCTCAATTGACATTGTTATTTCAAGTGAGCCCTAAGCTCAATAAATTTAGGTTTCACTTTCCCCACCTTTGGACATATCAAACAACAAGAGCAAGTGAGTGGCCAGCTGCATCTCTGACTTCCTCTTGATGTTCAACTCGTACAAAGGTATAGAAAGTGACTCCCATGCTAATTAGGAGGGCGAGTCCTGTCACAGCTGGAATGATATCGGCATTGGAGGTGAGTATATGTTGTATGTATGTATATGCTGATTGAGAAGGAGTTGTCTGAGTAGTGGACAACTCCTTTAAGATACAGAGAGTGAAAGTAATATTGAACACGTCATCAATTTTCTAAGTAAATATATTTCTGAAGATATCATTGACATGAATTTTTCACTAGATGTTGGTAACAACCCATCCAATCCACACAGGCAAAGAAGTCAAACCATAGATATCAATAGATTAAGTTATGTGTAATAATGAGAAATGACGCAGGGAAAAAGTATTGAACACATGCAGAAATAGAGGTGCAAAAAGCCATGGAAAGTCAGGACACCAACTGAAGTCTATCAGTAATTATAATGCAATCCTGCCACTTAATGAAAAATAATATCAGCTGGTTCAACTAATGGCCTACAAAAAGGTGTTTCATTTCCAAGGTGCCACACAACAAACATCTCATAATGAGTAAAACCAGTAAGCTGTCTTAAGACCTTTGCAACTTTAATGTTGCAAAACATACTGACGGCATTGGTTACAGAAGAATTTCTAAACTACTGAAGATAAGAGTGAGTACTGTTAAAGCCATAATCTGGAAGAGGAAAAAAAATCATTTCACCATAAATGAGTCATGGTCAGGTCCTCCTCACGGGTTTTCAGACAGAGGAGTAAAAAGAATTATTGGAAAAGTTGTCCAACAGCCAAGAACCACCTGTGAAGAGCCATAGAAAGACATGGAATTACCAGGTACAATTGTTTCAAAGACAACAATAAAGGCCCCGTCACACACAGAGATAAATCTTTGGCAGATCTGTGGTTGCAGTGAAATCATGGACATATTGTTCCATTTGTACACAGCCACAAACCTGGCACTGATTGTCCACAATTTCACTGCAACCACAGATCTGCCGCAGATTTATCTCTGTGTGTGACAGGGCCTTAAGTAATGCACACATCCTCCATAGCCTCTATGCACACTGACCACACAGGACTCTATTGCTAAACAAAAAGCATCTTCATGTGCATTTAAAGTTTGCTTAGCTACATTTAGACAAGTCTGTGAAATAATAGGAGAATATAGTTTGCTCAGATGAAACCAAAATGAAACTCTTTGAATGCCATAATACACACTATTTTTGGAGGCCAAAAGGCACTGCATATCACCCCCAAAACACCATACCAACAGTGAAGTTTGGAGATTGGAACACTATCGTGATGGTCTATTTTTCAGCATATGGCAATACAAACTTTATGTGACTCAAGGAAGGATGAATGGACAAATGTATCAAGACATTTTGAAAAAAATCTGCTGCCATCTACCAGGAGGATCAAGATGAAATGACGATGGACATTTCAGCAAGACAGTGATCCCAAACACACAGCCAAGAAAACTCTCAATTGGTTTCAGATAAAGAAAATAAAGTTTTTAGAATGGCCCAGCCAATCACATGTCCTGAATCCAATAGAAAATTTATGGAAAGAACTGAAGCTCAGAGTTCATCTAATGAAACCAAGGAACCATCGGGATTTGAAAAGTGTTTGTGTGGAAGAATGGCTCAAAATCACACCTGAGCAATGCATGCAACTAGTTTCTCCATACAGGAGGCGTCTTAAAGCTGCCATCACCAACAAAGGCTTTTGTACTAAGTATTTAGTAAATTTCAGTAAGCATGTGCAATACTTTTTACCTGTTTTCTTTCTCATTATTACACGACTAAATTTATGGACAGATATTGTTTGATTTATTTCTCTGTGTGCATTGGATGGGTTGTCACTGAGCTCTAGTAAGAAATTCATGTCAATAGCACCTTTAGAAATATATTTATTTAGAAAATTAGTAACATGCTCAATACTTATTTCACCTGCTGTAATTTACACAGCACAGAATTGTGGTAATCTTAATGAAATGTTGATAAGAAGATGCGGTGAGGACCTGACTGTGAGGAGCTGAGGGTCTGAATATATGAGCAATAAGTTAAGTATATGAATAGTTATTTTCATTTTTTGATAATTGCATTTATTATGCTCTCGGAGACACGAGAACATAATATGAGACATGAAATTCATGAAGAATAAATTCTCAGCAAATTGAATTTTCCTGAAAAATCTGTATGAACAAATGAATTCTAATTTTATTTGATCTACGCATCATTAAGTAAGTCATTCCATATTTGAGGTAAGTGGTGCCGATGATGTTGTGGTACCACAGGTATCCAGCACATGTTTTATTTGCTAGAGTAAGACGCATGCATGATGCCTGCTAATCATTCACATGTCCTTGGATGCGGAATGGGTAGCGTTGGATAACCCCTATATCTATACAAACTAACAACTCATATGAATGCAGTAAACCTGAAATGGACATACCTCAATAACTCAATATCCTGGATAAGCTGGGGTCTTTAGAAAAAATAACTGATATAAGTAATTCAGCATTCCATATTTCTTTAAAGTACATCTACAGTTCTACAGTAGTACAGCATTAGTACTAAATGATTAAGTCAAAGCCTTTGTGTCTGGACAGATATTCTTCTACTTACTAGGGTTTTTGCCTTTGATCCTGTTTAGTCCACTTGTCACAACAGAGAAAGGCTCACATCCTCTCATTTCATATTTTATGCACTTTTTCTGGACAGAGGAATGTTGATCCCTAATTAACTAGTCAGATAACGATACCATATAGTCCATGTTATCTCTGAGCACTGAAGATGTATTCTTGTGTTTCACATTCCCAACTTAAACAGACACCCTTTCATCCATCTGTGTCTTTTAACCTAAGGAGTGCATTACAATGTGTGTCTTGTTTATCCACCTCACTCATCATTAAGTCTAATTGTTATCTCATTTTAGACAGGAGCAAAAGAAAATGCATAGTCTAAAAATTCTTAGCAAATTAGGAAAATATACTGTGTTTGCAGATGTCATTTGACCTACAAGCATATTAATTATGTCTTTTAAGATAGTAGCTGTATGTTCCAAAAAAGGCTTCTCATGTCCAATATGAAACCTGGCTGTATATACATAACCACATGTCTAAAGTTGGCTATACAAAAGTGTTGGCCAACCGATGTTTTTCTGACTCCAACATAAACATGCACATTCGATTCTACTGAATGTTCTCGTTTATTTCAGTAGGAAAAGTGGATTATGGTTCTGGCAGCTGCTTATCTCGCATGATGAAATCTAACTTCTACTGTCAGTGGAGGGTCATCAAGCGCTCAACTAAAATTGGATAGTTTGCCCCCATTTTATCTTATGTGTGTGGTCAGCTTTGGTAGTGGATATAATTAGTGATGGACGAATAGTAAAATATATGGGTTCGGATTATTCGTACCAGATACCTAGTACTATTCCAGTATTCGTTATAAACAATAAACCTAATGCAAGTCAATGGGGAACCCGAGCATTTTTATTGAATAGTTCTAGGTATTTGGTACAAATAATCTGAACTCGAATATATAGTATTCTACCATCACTAGACATAATAGATTACAGTGGCTGATGCAAATATAACGTGAGAATTAGTTTATTACAAGCTTAGGATGCACTGTGTTTGTGTTTGTTGGCTCTTACTTTAGCGTTCTTGAAAGTAGTAGTGTAAATGGCATAGTTATTTGTTGAAATGCAATGCAACTATCGATCACAATTAATAACAATTAATAACAGTATATGAATGAAGACCGCTAGTACTGAATTCATAAAAGCAATTTCACCAGAATTCTAGCATAAATTGGAGTTGAGCCAAAATTTGGCAACTATTGGTGTTTTCATGTTATTTTCCCTCAGCTCCTGCAAAATGGTTGGAGCTGGGAGGGACAGGTGCGTAGGGAGGGCATAACGCCACAGCTTGTCTAATTCATCATGAGATGTAATGTTCCTTTTTCCAGGTCCTGGAGTAAGATTTGGCACACGGAGGTGCACACAACTTGTCTGACTGTCCTCATTCATTAAGACGCATACAAATAATGTTTTAGGAATGTCTGACTACAAAATGCCCTCTTGATGAATTGAAGCCAAAATCCTTGCTTGGTAACAACATGGTTCTGTGGCAATATCCTAGAAACCATTTGCACTTATAAACCTGAACAATATAGTCTCTCTGATTATAATGTTAATTGTGTTGCCAGTAGGGCCATTGCAGAAATCTGAACATCTGAGTTTGGACCTGGTGCCCCTGCCTACCCCATCACCATTTCTTCTGTCATTCTGCCTTGACAGACCCTCTGTAACTGACACAGCTTTCTGTTTTGCATCTCTACTGCACGACACATCAACTAAATATAAGGAGCTCAACATTTGTCTCTTTTGGTGCTCCCAAAAACCCATCACCTTGAAAAATGTTTTCTGCTGGTTTGCTGATGCATGAGTTAGGCACAGGGTTCCTTAACAATATCACAAGGTCTCATTGCAGTTGCTCATTTCTGATGACTTGGTTGCTCTTTAATTCTGTCCAGTTTTTGTTCATGAGGGACAATACAGCCATGGCTGTATGTGCCCTCTTAGGCGGGCTTTGCACGTTGCGACATTGCAAGCCGATGCTGCGATGTCGCACGTGATAGTCCCTGCCCCGTCACAGGTACGATATCTTGTGATAGCTGGCGTAGCGAAAATTATCGCTACGCCAGCTTCACATGCACTCACCTGCCCTGCGACCGTCGCTCTGGCCGGCGACCCGCCTCCTTCCTAAGGGGGCGGGTCGTGCCGCGTCATAGCGACGTCACACGGCAGGCGGCCAATAGCGGCGGAGGGGCGGAGATGAGCAGGATGTAAACATCCCGCCCACCTCCTTCCTTCCATATAGCCGCCGGCGGCAGGTAAGGTGAAGTTCCTCGCTCCTGCGGTGTAACACACAGCGATGTGTGCTGCTGCAGGAACGAGGAACAGCATCGTACCATCGCTGCAGCAAAATTATAGAA
This sequence comes from Anomaloglossus baeobatrachus, assembly GCF_048569485.1. Classification (NCBI taxonomy): domain Eukaryota; kingdom Metazoa; phylum Chordata; class Amphibia; order Anura; family Aromobatidae; genus Anomaloglossus; species Anomaloglossus baeobatrachus. The sequence goes on along the minus strand of NC_134358.1, from coordinate 220,092,621 downwards.
AAGTCGGAGCTTGCAACGATGATACGATAACGACGCTTTTGCGCTCGTTTATCGTATCATCTAGGATTTACACACTACGACATCGCAAGTGACGCCAGATGTGTGTCACTTTCGATTTGACCCCACCGACATCGCACCTGCAATGTCGTAGTGTGCATAGCCGCCCTTACAGTTTCTGCTCTCATTTTACAATTTCTTGTATGCACTTGGTAGAGTCTCCATTAATGCTGGCCTATTTACTGTGCAAAATTCCATGTACACACTTAAGAAGCTCAACAATTGTGTTCCCTTCACCTCTTCTGCTCCTCTATAAAGAGAAGACTAGTTATGAGTGAGCACTAAAATGCTCATGTGTACATTTGAAAAACAGGAAACAAAAATGTAAAAAAAATGATCAAAAAGTGTTTTGAAAAAATATATGGTATCACTAAAAGTGTCCCTTTGTCCTGCAAAGAATGTGGTCCCCAACTTAATTTTTTTTTCTGTGCAACCCATATACCCAGCAGAGATTGACACTCTTGCCTCGCTCATACATTTTGAAGGGCCATCAGGTGACCCTCACTCAAAAATTTAGAAAGGCCTTCTGGCTGCCCTAACTTGTACTTTTTAGAGAGCCTTCAGGTGGCCCTTACTCAGAATTTTTTCAAAGACATCCTGCGGTACTCGGTTCAGAGCCACCACTATTTTCCACTGTGTGCATAACCTGCCTTACATCAGCATGTGTCCCATTAAATCACCCATATTCTGACCAACGCAGTTACTGGGAAGGTGACACGGAGTTTTGGACAAACTTCGCCAACTGTCATGGCAGCATTGGGCTCCATTCAGATTGCAGATTTTGACACTCTACCCTATGGTTTATCTTATGTCTGGGATCAACACAAAAAAGGTCCATGGAGCCTCTGTTAGTAGTCTCAACATAGAAAATAGCCAGATATCCCTCCGGGAAGGACCTAGCCAAGGAGTGGCTTTTTTTTACGGAGACCACCATAACCACCATATTAAGTGGCCCTTCAGTGTGGAGTAGGATTCTGGCTAGGTGGGAGCAACGCCTAGTAGACCAGCAAGACACAACAATCACTGATCTCGGTGAGACCAGCCAGAGAAAATACTGCTGGCAGCCAGCAAAGGCGCTCAACACAGTGAAATACTAGGTGCATTGCCCCCTGGGAAGTATGCAAATCAAAAAAGGTCCATGGAGCCTATGTTAGGAGTCTCAACACAGAAATTAGCCAGATATTCCTCCGGGAAAGACCTAGCCAGCCTAGGCAATGTACCTAGGATGTCACTGTGTTGAGTGCCTTTGCTGGCTGCCGGCAGTGTATTCTCTGGCTGGTCTCCCCGAGATCAGTGATTGTTTTTTCTTGCTGGTCTACTAGGCATTGCTCCCACCTAGCCAGAATCCTACTCCACACTGATGAGGGGCAATACCCCGAAACAGCTGTCTGTGGATGGATACCTGACCTTGGTATTTCCTTTGTCATATCTTTAAACTCATCAAAGAGTTGGATATTGACTGAAAGGGCCACTTAATATGGTGATGAGGGCCAATACCCTGAAACAGCTGTCTGTGGATGGATACCTGGTCTATGTATTCCCCTTGTAATATCTTTAAACTCATCAAAGAGTTGGCTATTGAATAAAAGGGCCACTTAATATGGTGGTTATGGTGGTCTCCTTAAAAAGAGCCACTCCTTGGCTAGGTCCTTCCCGGAGGTATATCTGGCTATTTTCTGTGTCAAGACTCCTAACAGAGGCTACATGGACCTTTTTTGATTTGCATACTTCCCAGGGGCCAATGCACCTAGGATTTCACTTTGTTGAGCGCCTTTGCTGGCTGCCGGCAGTGTTTTCTCTAGCTGGTCTCCCCCAGATCAGTGATTGTTTTGTCTTGTTGGGATCAACACTGGCAGACTCTTACATCGACCTGCTGTGTGCTGATTCATAGACAGGCTAGTCAGAGTTAATCTCTACCAGTCTGCTTGCTCTTTTGATCACGTGTTGTTGGGAGGCCTATCACATCTGCTCTCCTCCTATTTATGCTGATTGAAACCTTCCACCCATGCCAGCTATAGTTTGTTCTACTTTGGTCTGTAAAGTGTGGTGTCCCAGACTTACTGGTGAAAGTTGTGTTTTTTGCTTGGTGTGGTTGTGGAATTTACTCCTGTTGTTTTGTAGCTTCCTTCTTCCTGCTCTTATTTTTCCTCCTGAATCTCTTATTGTCTTTAACTGTGTGTGTGTGTGTGTGTGTGTGTGTGTGTGCGTGCTGTGTGCTGTTTTGGTTTTACCTTGTCTGTCTGTGGGTTTCAAGACACTCCTGTCCTATCCCTCACCGGTGAGAGGGAGAAACAGATCAGGACTAGTCAGGAGCAGGGCCATGAAGGAGACTCAGACCTATTCATCATCAGGAGTATCCTTGAGATTAGGGATAGCATAGGGCCCCCTAGCTTGAGGGACAGCTTAGGAGCCCCGGTTGCCGCTATCCCAGCGTTATCATGACAGAAGCTCCATGTAATACCCGCCATGTGTAGAAGTGCTTATAGACAGGGACACTTTTCCCTGATGGCACCCTGGGTGAGCCTTGTGGACTCCAGGACCAACGCAGAGGATTGTGAGCCCTAGTTCCATCAGAGTTTGCTCCACTTCCTAAAAAGTTGCTTTATCTCAACCTCCTCCTTCTCTGAACTAACATCTCAAAGCATGTTATCCATATTAGTTACAAACTGGAAGCAACAGCAGTGCCTCATATAAGTGGAAACAGGGTCTGGTGAACTAATTTATTTAGATGATGAAGAGTTGTTGAAAGGTATAACAGACCAAACAGACCTGTGGCTCTCACCGTTAAACGTACAGCCCGGTATGGTCATGTGTGATAATATCCGTAACCTGGTGGAAGCTCTAAACCTTGGCAAGCTCACACATGTACTATGCCTGGCCCACATACTGAACTTAGCATTTCAGAGGTTTCTGAAAATCTACCTAGATGTACCTGAGCTACTTGTGAAGGTATGCCGCATTTGCACCCATTTCCACAAGTCAGCTATAGCTGCCACTGGTCTGGCAGTGCTTCAGCAGCACTTGCAAGTGCAACCTCATCGACTGGTGTGCAACATGACCATGTGCTGAAACTCAATAATCCATATGTTGGCATGGCTTTATGAGCATCAGAGGCCAGTAGTTGAATCACAGCTACAACATGCCCATTGGTATTCCGTCAGCCTCCTCACATAAAAACCAACGAGCAGGCATGGATGTCTGACAACTCAGAGGTTCTACAAAACTTTGAAGAATCAACCAACATGTAAGCAGCAATGATGTCATGAACAGCATAACCATCCCACTTTTGTGTCTACTCAAAAGCTTCCTGCTCACAATTAAAGAGGAATCTCTGCATGTGGACCAGGTGGAGATGAAGAAAGAAAGTACACAAGGATCTACATGCTTGCATATCTGTGTCGCCCCCGTGCCAGCAGCCGGTGCTGCTCGGATCCGGACCCGCTGTGTGGCTCGAGGGATCCTCCGGACCCGGGGGTCACGCGGACACGCCGACTGAAAAGGGGGACATAGTTTTACGGCCTTGACCGTATTTGGTTCGTGACGCCACCCACGGTGTGTGGTGAAGTAGGTCACTACCGCTGCTGTTGTGGGATACCCGGGGGAGATGTAATGGCAGCCGGATGTTAACCCATCCGTGGGTAAGGATAGTTGCCCGAGGCCCAGTGTCTTTGTGCAGGGTATGGTGATGGCAGGGGCCTGCGCGCTCGGACGTACCAGGGGATGTTTGGTTACTCACAAGTAAATGAATCACACGAGTCTTTTGGTAAACCAAGGTGCTGGTGGCCGGCTGCTGCGGCCAGTTGTACTCTGGTCCCCCACCCGGGCAGGTGGTCGCCGTCTCTTCCTCTGCACTGGTTTGTGATTGTGTGTTTGCACTTCCCGGTAAGGAACACGGGAGTCCGCTCCCGGCTTTCTGTGTGCCTGAGGAGCCGTGCCCGTTGACGCTGACCAGTGGTATCTATGGTCCCTGGCGGTTGCCCTAATCCTATCTGTGGGTGGTTGTCTGCTTTTGGGACTTTGGTTGGGACAGGACCTGTAATCCTGCCCTCAATCGGTTAATTAGCTAGGCAGTTGGTTCCGGTCCTGGCTTCAGGGTCCGAGTACCCCCTCTGTGCACGGTTTCCGGTCGGGTCTCCGGGGTCGGTACTGGCTAGCTCCAACCCTGTCCCAGTCCTCCTCGGATCTGCCGAGCCGTCTTCCCGTCTCCTGCTGACGGAGACCACCGTTTGCCACCTAGCCAAGGTATAAGGGCTCCGACCCTGGCACCGTTCAACTTGAACTTCTCCGCCGCTGGAGCTACACCTAGCTCCAGCCCACACTCCTCTCAACTTGAACTCCAACTTAGTCTGTTTGCTTCACTGCTTAATTGACTAGAACTGTTTGTGTTCCCACCCCGGGCTGTCTAGACCCCTAGGTGGGCGTTTCCTAACCGCCTAGTCTTGCCCACTGGTGTGCCTGTCTTGCCCTGAGAGGGGGGGTGACTAGGGTTTCAGGTCGGCTGTATGTGACCTGGGTGAGGGATGGTGTTGTGCAGAGGCCTATTGTGTGACTACCTGGTTTTGCCAGGGCGTCACATATCCTGACTGCTTGCCCTGGAAATGTTGCTGTTTAGGTCTGAGGACACAGGCTTTCTGCAACCTCATGGCTGCAGCAGTCTCGTGGTTCTCAGTCCACAGCCTCCACTATATCTCCTGGTGTGTCATACCTGCCTTACACCAGCCCGTGTCCCATATCATCTCCGTTGCTCTGACCAACGCCATTAGGTTGCAGCATCAGAATACCTAATGAAGGACTGTAAAGCAATAAACCCTGCCTATATGCCTCTAATCCAAAATTATTTTTCCTCAAGCAGTTATCCCAACACTGATTGCAGCTAACAATAGTAAACAATAGGAAATATAATAGATGTAGGCCTGAAAAGGACTTTTGGCTTTAGGGTGAAGCAGTAAAGACTGTAAGGCAATACACTCTGCCTATAAAACTCTAATGCAGAAATGGAGAACTATCCCCTCTTCAGCAACTTTGCCTTTACTAAATGCAGCTAATAGTGTTATTAATAGGGAATAGAATAGAATAGATGCAACCCTGATAAGGACTTATGGTTTTAAGTTGCAGCATCAAGGACTGTAAAGCGGGCTTTACACGCTGCGATCTCGCTAGTGAGATCGCTAGCGAGCGTACCCGCCCCCGTTGATTGTGCGACACGGGCAAATCACTGCCCGTGCCGCACAACCTCGCTTAACCCCGTCACATGCATTTACCTGCCCTGCGACGTCGCTCTGGCCGGCGAACTGCCTCCTTTCTAAGGGGGCGGTTCGTGCAGCATCACAGTGACGTCACACGACAGGCGTCCAATAGAAGCGGAGGGGCGGAGATGAGCTACGTCCTTCCACATTGCCGGTGGAGGCAGGTAAGGAGATGTTCGTCGCTACTGCAGTGTCACACACAGCGATGTGTGGTGCCGCAGGAACGAGGAACAACATCGCTAATAGGCTGAAAACGATTTTTTGTTTCAGGACAACCTCTCTGCGGCAAACGATTTTGACCGCTTTTACGATCGTTTAAGGTCACTCATAAGTGTCACACACTGTGATATCATTAATGACGTCAGATGTGCATCACAAACATCGTGACCCCGACGATAATTCATTAATGATATCGTAGCGTGTAAAGCCCGCTTAAGGCTATAATCCCTGCCTAGATGCCTCTTCTCCAGCAACTCTTCCTATACTAATTGCATCTAAGGGGTACTTTACACGCTGCGACATCGCTGCCGATATATCGTCGGGGTCATGTCTTTAGAGACGCACATCCGGCGCCGGTAGCGACATCGCAGCGTGTAAAACAAATGAGCGACGATCAACGAGCACAAAAACGTGAAAAATCATTGCTCGTTGACACGTCGCTCATTTGCATAATATCGGTGCAGCTGCAGGTACGATGTTGTTTGGCATTCCTGCTGCAGCGCACATCGCTATGTGTGACACCGCAGGAGCGACAAACATCTCCTTACCTGCCTCCACCGGAAAAGGAGGAAGGAAGGAGGTGGGCGGCATGTTCCGGCCGCTCATCTCCTCCCCTCCTTTTCTATTGGGCGGCGGTTCAGTGACGCTGCTATGATGTCGCTGTGACACTGAACTTACCACCCCCTTAGAAAGGAGGCGGTTCGGCGGTCACAGCGACGTCGCAGAACAGGTATGTGCGTGTGATGCTGCCGTAGCGATAATGTTTGCTACGGCAGCGATCACCACATATCGGCAGTGCGACAGGGGCAGGTGCAATCACGCTCGACATCGCTAGCAATTGCTAGCGATGTTGCAGCATATAAAGTACCCCTAAGAGTTGCATTATTAGAGAATAGAAAATATTTGAATTGGCCTTGAAATGGACTTTTGAGTTATTGTAACTAGAGATGAGCGAACCGGTCGCGGTTCGGCTCGAGGTCGGTTCGCCAAACGGAGCTCCCGTTCGAGTTCGGTTCGTCGAACGTTCGACGAACCGAACTCGAACCAATAGGCTATAATGGGAGGCAATCACAAACACATAAAAATGCATTATAAATGTACACATACAGTTAATAAACATTGCCATAACACTTACCGGTCCCCGCGATCCCTCCTGCACTCTGTCTCCTGCCGCTATTCCATCCGATGATCGCTGAATCCTCCCGGTGACCGACACTGCCAGCAGAGATGCAGGACCTATCGTGACGTCAAAATAGCCATGTGACCAGTCACGTGGCTATTATCTCATTGGCTACAGACTGGTCACATGACTATGACGCGTCATGTAGGACCTGCGAGTGCATCTCTCCGGTACACGGTGCACATTTGTGTATCGCCGTGTACCAGCGACATGCTCTAGCACACGGTCGACTCCCCGTTCCGTTAGGGACCGGCTGACACAGCCGATCATTAACGGAGATCACCGTTGCCATAGCAACGTAGTTAGCGGTGACGTCACCGCTAACTGCGGCTCCGGGAGCACCGTTGCTATGGTAACGCATCTGTCAGCGTTACCGCTGTTACCGCTAGCAGCACTGATCACTCACGGAGTGAAGGCTGCACGCTGCTTCTCGTGCAGCTTTCACGGAGTGAATGCTCCACGGGAAGCAGCGTCTTCCCCCATGCAGCAGTGATGGAGCAGAGCTGCATTTGTTGAACGAGAAAGACAGAAGACCATGGATCGTGGAAGGCTGACAGGGGGTAATAAAGATGGAGTCTCTAATATGTCTGTGTATTTATTTCTATTAAAGTATTTTTTCTCTGTGTGGTGTCTTTTTTTAACCCTTTATTGGAGATTCTTAATGGCCGGGTCAAACGTGCCTGACATTAAGAATCTCTGGCTTAATACTGGCTAGTAAAACAAAGCCAGTATTAACTCATGATTACCCAACAAGCCACCCGGCTCCAGGGCTGTTGGAAGAGTTGGATACAGCGCCAGATGATGGCGCTTCTATGAGAGCACCATTTTCTGGGACGGCTGCGGACTGAAATTCGCAGCAGAGGCGCCCAGAAACCTCGGGCTAACCTGTGCTGCGGATTCCAATCCCCAGCTGCCTAGTTGTACCTGGCTGGACACAAACATGGGGCGAAGCCCACGTCATTTGTTTTTTTATTATTTCATGAAATAATTAAAAAAACGGGCTTCCCTATATTTTTGGTTCCCAGCCGGGTACAAATAGGCAACTGGGGGTTGGAGGCAGCCCGTGGCTGCCTGCTGTACCTGGCTAGCATACAAAAATATGGCGAAGCCCACGTCATTTTTTTGGTGGGCAAAAAACTTCTGCATACAGTCCTGGATGGAGTATGCTGAGCCTTGTAGTTCTGCAGCTGCTGTCTGCTCTTCTCCATACAGACAGACAGCAGCTGCAAAACTACAAGGCTCAGCATACTCCATCCAGGACTGTATGCAGAAGTTTTTTGCCCCCTGAAAAAATTATGTGGGCTTCGCCATATTTTTGTATGCTAGCCAGGTACAGCAGGCAGGTACGGCTGCCCCCAACCCCCAGTTGCCTATTTGTACCCGGCTGGGAACCAAAAATAAAGGGAAGCCCTTTTTTTATTATTTCATGAATTTCATGAAATAATTAGAAAACAAATGACGTAGGCTTCGCCCCATTTTTGTGTCCAGCCAGGTACAACTAGGCAGCTGGGGATTGGAATCTGCAGCACAGGTTGGCCTGAGCTTTCTGGGCCCCACTGCTGCGAATTGCAGTCTGCAGCCGCCTCAGAAAATGGCACTTTCATAGAAGCGCCATCTTCTGGCGCTGGATCCAACTCTCCCAGCACCGACCTGCTATACGTGGCAAGCATACAAAAATATGGCGAAGCTCACGTCCTTTTTTTGTAGTTTTTTGGCAAAAAAAATAAAAAATGCTTCCCTGGATTTTCCATTGCCAGTGAAGGTAACACCAAGCAGTGGGGGTTAGCAGCCAGTAGCTGCTTGGATTACCCTTAGCTAGCAATACAAAAAATGCAGCGGGAGCCCATATATATTTTTTTTAATTATTTATTTAAATAACTAAAAACAAAATGGGCTTCCCTGTATTTTGATTGCTGGACATCACAGTGCTGTAAAAATAAATCTTTAAAAAAATGACGTAGCGCTCCGCGGTATTTTTGATTCTCAGCACAGATAGAGCAGACAGCTGAGATGGGCTGCCACCCCCATCTGCCTGCCGTTACCTTGGTTGGCAATCAAAATACAGGGAAGCCCATTAATTTTTTCTATTTAAAAAATAGTTAAAAAAAAAATGACGTTGGGTCCCCCCATTTTTGATAGCCAGCTAGGGTAAAGCAGACGGCTGTAGCCTGAAAACCACAGCTGGCAGCTTTACCGTGGTTGGGGATCCAATGTGGAGGTCCCCTCAGGCTCTTTTTTATAATTATTTTATAAATATTAATAATTACACAATAAAAGTAGGGTCCCCCCCAAATTGGATCACCAGCCAAGGTAAAGCGGACAGCTGTGGTCTGGTATTCTCAGGGTGGGAAGGTCCATAGTTATTGGCCTTCACAGCCTAAAAATAGCAGGCCGCAGGCACCCCAGACGTGGCGCATCCACTAGATGCGCCAATCCTGGCGCTTCACCCCAGCTCATCCCGTGCCCTGGTGCAGTGGCAAACGGGGTAATAAATCGGGTTGATACTAGCTGTAAAGTCACCTGAGATCAAGCCCAGCAGTTTGTGATATCATGGCGTCTATTAGATACCCAACATCATAAACTGTCAGTACTAACAAAAACAAAAAATCGACAAAAGAAATTTATTTGAAAAAACAGTCCCCAAAACATTTCCTCTTTCACCAATTTATTGTAAAAACAAAAATAAAGGGGTCCCACAACGACTCTGGACCGTCTAGAATATGGGGGGGAGACACTCAGGGAACGTATCCCCCATTTTCTAGGAGTGCGGACCCTTCATGTGAGGAGTGTGGGTGCAATGAATCTGCACTCACTCTCCCCGGGTCCACAGCAGCAGAGTCCATGTCGTAATGATTGCTACCAAAGTTGCAATGCCCTGCTCATGAGGTAAGGGCATGCCTAATCAGGAGAACTACTGTAGAGGAAGCTCTGCTCACTGGTATATAGGTGCTCAGAGGTAATAATAGATAAAATTAGTGAGTAACCTCGACACTCTAAATCTCCCAGACTAAGTCAGTAAGTCACAACGGATAGTAATGCAAAATCACTCTTTATTGGTCCGTATTAAGAAAAAAAAATTTTTCATAAGCATATATGTTTTTGTCCAAAACAAGTTACAAATGACGTTTTGGCCTGAGCCGTCGTCAGATTGGATTTATCTGCATGTAATCATGAAAAATGACAATAATCAGTATCAAATAAGAGTGAGAGAACAATAACATAAACTCGAACAATGTAGAGGTACAATTGGGATGCAGCAAAAAAATTGCAACACAGCAAGAAATGAAACACATGATACAAATGTCATAATACAGTACAAGGACAATATAGTAATGCCAAATATGGGGTCAGAGTAGACTTAGACAGCTCTGGTACGAAAGAGATGTCAATCATAAAGTAACATGTGCAGTAGGTGTAGAGCTACACTATGCATGGCAGAGCTAATGGGTAGTCCGACCATAGAAAAAGAACGGAGAAAAAGTGGAGAAAAAGTGGAGAAAAAGTGGAGAAAAAGTGGAGAAAAAATTGAGAAAAGGTGGAGAAAAAGTGGAGAAGAAGTGGAGAAAAAGTGGAGAAAAAATGCAGAAAAAGTGGAGAAAAAATGGAGAAAAAGTGGAGAAAAGGTGTAGAAAAAGTGGAGAAGAAGTGGAGAAGAAGTGGAGAAGAAGTGGAGAAAAAGTGGAGAAAAAGTGGAGAAAAAGTGGAGAAAAAGTGGAGAAAAAAATGGAGAAAAAGTGGAGAAAAAGTGGAGAAAAAATGTAGAAAAAGTGGAGAAAAAGTGGAGAAAAAGTGGAGAAAAAATGGAGAAAGAGTGGAGAAAAAGTGGAGAAAAAGTGGAGAAAAAGTGGAGAAAAAGTGGAGAAAAAATGGAGAAAAAGTGGAGAAAAAGTGGAGAAGTGGAGAAAAAGTGGAGAAAAAGTGGAGAAAAAGTGGAGAAAAAATTGAGAAAAGGTGGAGAAAAAGTGGAGAAGAAGTGGAGAAGAAGTGGAGAAAAAGTGGAGAAAAAGTGGAGAAAAAGTGGAGAAAAAATGTAGAAAAAGTGGAGAAAAAGTGGAGAAAAAATATAGAAAAAGTGGAGAAAAAGTGGAGAAAAAGTGGAGAAGAAGTGGAGAAGAAATGGAGAAAAAGTGGAGAAAAAGTGGAGAAAAAGTGGAGAAAAAATGTAGAAAAAGTGGAGAAAAAGTGGAGAAAAAATGGAGAAAAAGTGGAGAAAAAATGGAGAACAAAATGGAGAAAAAGTGGAGAAAAAGTGGAGAAAAAATGGAGAAAAAGTGGAGAAAAAGTGGAGAAAAAGTGGAGAAAAAATGGAGAAAAAGTGGAGAAAAAATGGAGAAAAAGTGGAGAAAAAGTGGAGAAAAAGTGGAGAAAAAATGGAGAAAAAGTGGAGAAAAAGTGGAGAAAAAATGTAGAAAAAGTGGAGAAAAAGTGGAGAAAAAATGTAGAAAAAGTGGAGAAAAAGTGGAGAAAAAGTGGAGAAGAAGTGGAGAAGAAGTGTTTGTTCATGCCAGATGGGAGATAAATAATTTTTTACCGGCGCTGTCATTAACTGTAACGTGATCATCGGTGTATGGTGGATACCTGTGATCACGTGAGTGGGGACCGGAAAAACCGTCCTGAATCATGATCTCCAGGGTCTCAGCTAGCCCTGAAACCCCGGAGATTTTTTGACGCCGGGGGGCGTTATTCACTTATTTCTGCCTGCTGTTTATAAACAGCAGATCAGAATAAGGCTACATTAACACGACCGATCCATTTTTGCGGTCTGCAAAAAACAGTCCGTTTTTTTCACGGGTGCATCCGTGTGGCATCCATTTCCGTTCCGTAGACGGTCCGTATGTCATCTGTTTGTCATCCGTGTGCCTTCCGTTTTTTTTGTGTACTGCAAAAAAACTGAAGGAGGGTAAATGCATAAATTTACCCAGGATCCATAGCTTCATCCTACATGAGGCGGTCACATGTTCACTCCAGTGCCATTTTGTACTGCTTTTCACAGCGTAGAGCGCTCTGGTGATTTTCTTGTGCTTGTACACTTCATATCAGTCTTTTCTGTCATTATAATGGCAGAAAGACACATAATGTCCCACTCTCCTGCATTTTGTAATTTTGCAACCTTTGGTGCCTTTCATGTGGCACTAAGGGGTGCTTAGCTTTGTATTTAGCCAAAAAAATTAAAAAAAAAAAGACGTAGGGTTCCCCCTAGTTTTGTAGCCAGCTAGGGTAAAGCAGACGGCTGCAGCCTGCAGACCACAGCTGGCAACCTCACATTGGCTGGTAATCCAAAACTGAGGGCACCCCACGCTTAAAATTAAATAAATAATTAAAAAAAAAAAACACGTAGGGGTCCCCCCAAAATTGGATCACCAGCCAAGGTAAAGCAGACAGCTGTGGTCTGATATTCTCAGACTAGGGAGGTCCATGGTTATTGGACTCTCCCCAACCTAAAAATTGCAGGCCGCAGCCGCCCCAGAAGTGGCGCATCCATTAGATGCGCCAATCCTGGTGCTTCGCCCCAGCTCATCCCGCGCCCTGGTGCGGTGGCAAACGGGGTAATATATGGGGTTAATACCAGATGTGTAATGTCACCTGGCATCAAGCCCTGGGGTTGGTGAGGTCAGGCGTCTATCAGATACCCGACATCACCAACCCAGTCAGTAATAAAAAAAAATAGACGACAAACACATTTTGATTTGAAAAAACACTCCCCAAAACATTCCCTCTTTAACCAATTTATTAGAAAGAAAAACAAATCCAGGTCTGGTGTAATCCAAGGGGTTGCCATGACGATCCACACTGTCCCAGTCAATGATGAGCAGGATGTTCCCCATTGGCTGGGAGAGCAATGCAGTGACCTGAGCTAACATCAATGGGTCAGCCCAGGTCACTGCAGGGGATGATAAGTGCTGCTGTCAGCGAGGTACATTACCTGCGCTGATCTCCTGCACTGCTGACAGCACCTGTCACTGAGTTCAATGACCTTCACAGCCAAGTATCGCGAGAGGCCCGTGACGTCACCGCTAGTCAGTCTCGGGTCGGAAGCGAGAGAAGGTGATGTGACAAGCGGCGGCCATGGAGGACAGTGACAGTGCTGAGGTCGGGATGGCGGGACTTCATCACTGCAGGTAAGCCGAGCGGGGCCATGTGTGCAGAGTGTGTGTGTGTGTGTGTGTGTGTACGTGTGTACATGCTGCGGGCAGGAGGGGGCGGAGCGAGCTGAGCGGGGAAGTGTGGGCTTTCTGCACGTAACTAGGATAAACATCGGGTTACTAACCAAAGCGTTTTGCTTGGATACCCGATGTTTATCTTGGTTACCAGCTTCTGGCAGGCTGCCAGCGATGGCTCCTGCACACTGTAGCTGTAAAAAGCCCTGCTTTTTGCTGCTAGAACCGTTCTCGAACGTATCTAGAACTATCGAGCTTTTAGCAAAAAGCTCGAGTTCTAGTTCGATCTAGAACAGACCCCAAAATCACTCGAACCACGAACTGGAGAACCGCGAACCGCGAACCGCGCTCAACTCTAATTGTAACAGCAGCAAGGAGTGTAAGATGATAGTCAAAGCTTAAATGCCTCTAATACACTATCTTCTATCCTCCAGGTCTTCCTACACTAAGGGGTACTTTGCATGTTGCGACATTGTTACTGCGATCTCGTTGGGGTCAAATGGAAAGTGACGCACATCCGGTGCCGGTAACGACGTCTCAACGTGTAAAGCCTAGAAGCACCGATAAACGATAGCAAAACCGTCATAAATCAGTGATCTGTGTAGTGTCGGTCATTTCCATAATTTCGCTGCAGCGACAGGTACGATGTTGTTCCTCGTTCCTGCAGCAGCACACATCACTGTGTATGAAGCCGCAGGAGCAAGGAACATCTCCTTACCTGCGTCCCACCTGCAATGAGGAAGGAAGGAGGTGGGCGGGATGTTTACGTCCCGCTCATCTCCGCCGCTCCGCTTCTATTGGCCGCCTGCCGCGTAATGTCTCTGTGACGCCGCATGACCCGCCCTCTTAGAAAGGAGGCGGGTCGCCGGCCAGAGCGACGTCGCAGGGCAGGTAAGTGAGTGTGAAGCTGCCATAGCGATAATGTTTGCAATGGCAGCTATCACAAAAGATCACATCTGCGACGGGGGCAGGGACTATCGCGCTTGGCATCGCTACAATCGGCTAGCGATGATGCAGCGTGCAAAGTACCCCTAAGAGTGGTATTATGAGATAATAGAATAGCTTTGAATTAGCCCTGAAAAGGACTTTTGAATTATCATAAGATGAGCAAAGAACGTAAGGCAATAAACATTGACTAGATGCATCTATTGCACTATGCCTTGAATCTTGGTGGTTGTTGCAGATTATCTCCCTGATTCAACTAGAGATAAGTTGTTTGTTTTTTTCCCTTGTTTGTTATCCCTGTGTGTCCTTTAGTGCCTAGTGGGGTTGACGAAGAGCTCATCCCATCCAATTCCTACCTAAGTCCCAAATCAGGGTCAGCCTAGGGCCAGGTATTCAGCTCGGTGCATACAGTAGGTGTGGAACCTATCTTGGGCGATCAGGGAACCCAGGGCCCAGCAGTTGGCTTGGTCAGGGGTCACCATATCTCGCTTCCCTAGACACAGGGTTTCCTTTCCCTTCACTTTCACCGTTTGCTTGGTACTCCCCCATACCTAGCGTGACAAGAACTTAATACCCCAGTCAACTTTTATCCTGCTCCTGTATTAAGAGGCTGAAATAAGACAGAAGTCTTTAAGAGGTTAGTTAACCCAAAAACTGTGTCCATACATTTTCCTAACTCATTTAAAAAACATAAATATATATGTTTAGACCAGGGGAAATAAGATTAAAATCCAAAATATTTCTCATTGTCAGTAACATGAAAAACATTTTCATGGTAATGGAAACTATTCAAGAAACATCATTTTTTAATCCATAGAGTTTCTACAATGAACGAAAGCAAAGTCTTGCTCGAAGCAATCATGTTTTTTCTACTATAAATAATAAATGACTTATCAGATGTATTTGGTTGCAGCAAGGAATCTTGTAGTAAATTTTCCTATGCCTGGAAAGAATATTTTAATATTAAATGCGGCTGAATTAAACAAATGGCCAGCTAAAATATAGTCATGAATAGAACATTGCACAGTCATAATGGAAATAAAAGAGGAGACTAGGACTTACAATGAGTGTGTTTAGTATTGGGATACATGATATACTTATATTTCTTGCTTAGCAAAAGTGTTAGGATTGAAATACCGCTGTAATTCTCTTTCATCAAATTCTGTTGTATGGGCCCCTTCTCAAAATGTTAAGGCTGTTAAGGCTCATGCACAATGTAGATTGAGCTTGTACGTACAGCAGTGCAAAGAGGCCATAGAGGATCCGTATGTCCTCAGTTGCCTTCTATATAGACTGTTAGGTGCATTATGTACCCAGATATCGTCTCCTATAAGCAAAGCATGTACAATAACCACCAGTTTCCTGCGTTGCATAGGAACATAGTTTATTGAACACTATCAAGAGTTTGCAGAATTCAGGTTAGATTCCGATTTCACAATCAATTTAGAGAGAAATCCTCAGGTTGTGTCTTGAGCAGCCCCCACCTTTATATTCTCCTTACTTCCTTGTTTCTAGGGAGCAGCCATTTCTCCTTAAGTGACTGTTCTGGTTCAATAGCTTCATCCTACTCCTGAGCTTATGCTATTTTGACATATTAACAGTCTGTGCTTATTCTGAAATCTATAATTTTATCACAATAATTGGATATAGATTTATCAGGGCCTTTTAAGCAATCGCTCCCATCAAGTGAAAACTGATGATGGTGCAGCAAGGGATTTGTGATTTTGCAGGACTGATAACAGGACAGGAGCTTACAGGGAGTGGGACGGAGTTAAGCAATTAACTACTGTATAGTAATCAATGTTATGGAGAGATGTGGTTGGTAGTTCAGTAGTTAATTGCTTAGCATTGCAATGTAGCTAATGGGCATACTAAGCTATGCTCTGGTGGTCGATCTGCTTGGCAACAAGCATTACACTATTATATATACAAGAGAACCAAGAGTTTTTTATGTGCAAAAATAGACAATTTTATTAGATACAGAAGGTGAATAACCATAAAATCACATAAAATCCACAATTTACAAGACCCAGGGCTGGGATATATACCATATCAGGGCATAGTCTCAGGCAACAATAATATAGCATAGTAATGCACCCATTCCGGTGCATGTATCAAATACAATTTAATTCAATGTCAACCTGTCAACACAATTGCCCCTCAAGGCCCCATCATATTAAGGCGATTGCCATATTGTCTTTGGTATATCTACCAGTCAATGGTGGGGTGGTATGGCCCAGCCTGGTCTCAGCAAAGACCTCACAGAAGCATTTACAAGACCCAGGGCTGGGATATATACCATATCAGGGCTTAGTCTCAGGTAACAATAATATAGCATAGTAATGCACCCATTCCGGTGCATGTATCAAATACAATTTAATTCAATGTCAACCTGTCAACACAATTGCCCCTCAAGGCCCCATCATATTAAGGCGATTGCCATGCTGTCTTTGGTATATCTACCAGTCAATGGTGGGGTGGTATGGCCCAGCCTGGTCTCAGCAAAGACCTCACAGAAGCGACGTACGTTTCGAATGGCGATATGTTAAAATCTTCATCAGGGTGGAGGTATTCTGACCATCCATCCCAGAGCTCCGGTTTTTAAATGTGCGCGCTATGAGACCGGCCCGGAAGTTCACACACGGCGCATGCGCCGGCCCGCAGGCAAGTCCCGCGAGACCGCCGCCGTCACGTCACAATCGCGCGCGGGAGCACGGACGCGTCTCCATGATGTCAGCGGTAACCAAAATCATGTCATCCTCCACAAAGACACCGTCAATGCGACTCAGGACGTCCGTAGTGTCACGCACATAAGAGGGCAAAGCTTCCACCAAAGGTTTCAGATGATAATCTATAAATTTACAAATGGGGTCGCATAAGCCCTCTATGCCGGACACTATCAGGCGTCCCGGTGGGATGACGGCGTCTTTGTGGATTTTAGGTAGGATATAGAATGTAGGTATCCTCGGATATTTATTACAAAGTCCATCAAACATGTTCTTGGTGATCACTTTTTCCTAACCACCTATAATCTTATCATTTTTTAACACTTTTTTAATTTTTTACCCTTCTGTCCACCTTTCCCAGAGTTCTCATTCATACTCTTTGTGATTGCAGGATAATCTAATAAAAACTGCTATTGGTGGAAGTGTGACAGGACATCCACATGGACTATCAAAGATGTGAAAGGATGCTTCTTGTGGAACAGATGGAAATAATGTTACTATGCCTGCCATTTCTCTGCACCTGTGGACTTTGTATACCTGCAACACGATGCTTTGTATATTCTGTCGCGCTTTTGACGAGTTCCGGGGGTTCTTGTGCGCGTGCGCCGGCTCGCATGCTCGTCCCTGCCTGATCGCCGCCGTCTGGCCGTCTCGTGCCCGCGCGGGAGTCATGGAGACGCGTCCGTGCTCCCGCGCGCGCGCGCGATTGTGACGTGACGGCGGCGGTCTCGCGGGACTTGCCTGCGGGCCGGCGCATGCGCCGTGTGTGAACTTCCGGGCCGGTCTCATAGCGCGCACATTTAAAAACCGGAGCTCTGGGATGGATGGTCAGAATACCTCCACCCTGATGAAGATTTTAACATATCGCCATTCGAAACGTACGTCGCTTCTGTGAGGTCTTTGCTGAGACCAGGCTAGGCCATACCACCCCACCATTGACTGGTAGCTATACCAAAGACAGCATGGCAATCGCCTTAATATGATGGGGCCTTGAGGGGCAATTGTGTTGACAGGTTGACATTGAATTAAATTGTATTTGATACATGCACCGGAATGGGTGCATTACTATGCTATATTATTGTTGCCTGAGACTATGCCCTGATATGGTATATATCCCAGCCCTGGGTCTTGTAAATTGTGGATTTTATGTGATTTTATGGTTATTCACCTTCTGTATCTAATAAAATTGTCTATTTTTGCACATAAAAAACTCTTGGTTCTCTTGTATATATAATATGTTAATGAGTTTGTGCCAATTGTGGGGGCTCTTACCATATTGTCCCCACATACTAATACGTTGTGCTCTCTGGAGTGCTTTCTTAACTTAAGCATTACACTATGTAAGATAAAAGATCTTTTAGCAGGGGAATGACAGTAGATAGAAAAGAAAGTCAATTGCAAAATTGCTTATTTACATGCCGTTTAGCCAATTAAAGGAAATTAATAACATGATAATACCCCTTTAAGTGGCTGATAATAATATTACAAATACACTTAACCACATACTCAGAAGAAGGAGGGTTGGTACTAAAATAAATTCATTGCTGAGAACACCTTAGCAGATATTTAATAAAATCTCTGCAGGGTGTAACTTGAGCAGTTGATGTCATACATTAACAAGTTGAACATATAAATTCCTCTGAGAACGGGATATCACACACCAACTATTTATATGTACATGTAGCTCTTTCAAAGACAAGTCCAGCAATACATGGCCATTCTATTTCTCCATTACTGAAAAATCAGCCTTTTCACCATAGAACGCACAACCATAGTAATCAACCATAGAAAACAAGTAACCTAGCAGGCCTGCGAGGCCCCAGGTATGCATTCTAGGGTTAATTGACAGGCAGATGAGGGTGAAGAACTCTTTGTAGATCTGCAGTCTCTTTCACTCCAGCTCTATTCCCACCCAGCAGCACCTCCTCTTGCTTGACTAACAGTTCTTTTGCCTGAAGTCCCACAGTATACAGGCTGTCAGTGAAGTAGAAGGAGGTGTCTTTGAGAATGGAATAGAGCTGGAGTGACAGAGGCTTCAGATCTACTAATCGTTATTCAGCCTCCTTTGTAGATTTGTAGTGGCCCGGTCCAGATTGTGTCTGTTTCTTTAAGTACATTTACTTATATGTAATATTATGTTATATGTTATAAGTAAAGCATTTTTCATTTGCTGTGTTCTAGCACCATCTACTGGTGAAAACTGTAAGAATCTGAAGTGTGCATTGGGTGTTTTCCTTTTGGCCAGTTCTTGGTCACATGGCTCAATAGGTGGAGCTATTCTCCAGCCTCTGTCTGGAAAGAACTGGAATGTTCTGGTTCTGGCTGAGTCTCCTCTGAGGGAAGACATTATGTGGAGTTTCTCTTCACCACAAGACTCCTGCTAGGCTCGAGGCCTAGAATTTCACCATTTACTGAATTTTACAGCCAATATACGGAAGGCTTCCTATCCTGAATCCTCACTGGCCAAATATACATCTCTTCAGACAATAGGGCATACTGAGTACCGTATTTTTCGGACTATAAGACGCACCGGACTATAAGACGCACCCTGGTTTTAGAGGAGGAAAATAAAATTTTAAGCAAAAAATGTGGTCATGACACACTGTTATGGGGCTAGGATCTGCTGCCTATACTGTTATGGGGGTAATGTCCCCAAATTCTCTACTAAGGTGCTGCATCCTGGTAATGATCCTCCTGCCTTGTATATACAGTATATGTCCCTCATCCTGCTATATACCGTCATCCTGCCATATGGCCGCATCCTGCTATATACTGGCATATGGCCGCATCATGCTATATAACCCATCATGGCATATGCCCCCATCCTGCTGATATGACCCCATCCTGCTCAGATGACCCCATCCTGCTCAGATGACCACATCCTGCTCAGATGACCCCATCCAGCTCAGATGACCCCATCCTGCTCAGATGACCCCATCCTGCTCAGATGACCCCATCCTGCTCATATTATACCCCCATCCTGGTGTATGGCCGCATCCTGTGGCACATAAAAAAAAATAAACGTTCATACTCACCTCAGCTCACTTCACTTCCTGCAGCATCGCTCGTCCTCCGGTCTGTGTCAGCAGCAGCGCCGCTGAGTGGTGCCGTCCCCGTTCTCCTGCAGCATCGCTTGTCCTCCCGTCTGTGTGAGAGGAGCCGTCCCCGTTACCCTGCTGCATCACGATCATCTCCTGTGTTTGTGCCAGGCAGGCGGCTGCGTGTGGACACATGCGCACAGCGATGACGTCATCGCTGTGCGCGCCGCTAGTCTCCACCCAGCCAACGGCATAGACACAGGAGATGATCGCGATACAGCAAGGTAACGGGGATGGCTCCACTCAGCGGTGCTGCCGCTGACACAGACGGGAGAACGAGCGATGCTGCAGGGGAACGATGAGTACTGTACACTGATTCACTGCTCCCCGCGCTGATGATGATGCGCGGGGGGCACTGAATACAGCCGCACATGATCACTCCAGGCTGTAGTTGCCAGGGGTGATCATGCGGGCCGGCTGTTTATCCTCCGCCCATCATCCCGCCCACCTGTCAGTGCCTGCTTCAGCTCTGAGGGATGATGGGCGGGGGATGGACGTGCATATTAAATGAGCGGGTCCACGTGGTCATGGCAGACTGCTACAGCCTGCTCGTGCCCCCGATGACCCACTGTACTGCAGCACCCTCATTCCCCGCAGCCACATTCAGACCATAAGACGCACCCCCCACTTTCCCCCAACATTTGGGGGGGGGAAAGTGCGTCTTATGGTCCGAAAAATACGGTATATACCAGACCCTACTGCATGCAGATTGGGGAAGTTTGAGGGTCACCCACCCCACTGCAATATTAGTGGCTTGCATGCCATTGTCCACGCACCAGCCGTCCGGTTCCCGTAGCGCGCTAGGCAACTTTCTACATTTGCTTACAAGTACTGCATGTGTCTTAACTAGCATTGAAATCAACCCCAGGACTCCAGGTCTGTACAATCTTATTACTGTATCATATCTACCCTCTAAGCTCAAGAGACTCTGAACCTGCTAAAAGCATACCAGAATTAAATCTGAAACAAATCGTGCTCTTAAAAGCTCCAGAACCCTAATTGCACTTCAGCATTCAACTCCAAGCTGTATTTGCCGTGGCCTACCCACAAAAGACTGAAACATACAGTATATTCTGTGTTGTTTTCCTTTGTTCCCGCTGTATTAAAGCAACTGTTATCCTCAAGATCGTGTCAATGGACTGTCCATCAGCTGTGGATACTGTGTGGGGGTGGATAGCAGGGAACATCAGGCCCTTGTAGACCACCCAGGGAACACGGCCCCTGCAACCTCGTGCCAGAACAGCAACTGTGACATATAGAACATTTGAGGTCCTCTGTCCCTGGGCCCTTACAGATTAATTCAAACCCTGATTTCTCAGTAATGGCTGAACGGACTAGTCTTGTTCAGGTATTACTGGACTTGTCTATGAAAGATCTACATGAGCATAGTTTGGGGTGTAACATCCATTATTACAGATTCCCTTTAAATGTCGATGGAGTAGGGACAATGATGGTCCTGAGTCTCATTTTTGCCCTGTATATCTGCACCTTCTTTTAGTACACCTCTGTTTAACTGTATAACAGTTGCACTGCTAAATCCTCTTATTGTGGTTTCCTAGATTTCCATGTTTCTGGAAAATCGGTAGTCAGACCACACTGATGTTGCCAGTCGGCAGAAAGAAAAATGCTGTCTATGCTTTCACCTAGTTTTCACTGTGGTAATAGCTTGCCAACTGCCACCTTGAAAGCTTGGCAGAAAAATATTTACACAGTATCATATGTGTAATTGTTGAGATAATTAACAGGAACTTGGCTGCAACTAGCTAGTAATCATTACCATGCTAATATAAAATCCTACAACCATTGTATATTCATTATTTGCTTTTCTCATTTATTTGAACAACTATCAGAAAAAAAATATGGTGTTACAGCTAAGCTATTTTTAATGCCTTGTTTTATTCCAGTTTTTGCCTCTTACTATTATATGAGCTATATTTAGGCTCATTAAGTATAGAACATCTGGATGATTGTATTTAATATATCAATATCTTATACTACTTCTTACTTGTAAATCTAATTCTAAGGGCTGGTTCACACTAGGCGACAGCGACAATGAGGTCGCTGTTACGTCACCATTTTCTGTGATGTAACAGCGACCTTGTAAGTCGCTGTTATGATCGCTGCTTAGCTGTCAAACACAGCAGCCGAAGCAGCGATCATAACCGCGAGAGCAGGGAGCCGCGCACACTGCTTAGCGCTGGCTCCTTGCTCTCCTAGCTACAGTACACATCGGGTTAATTAACCCGATGTGTACTGCAGCTACATGTGGAGAGAGCCGGAGCCGGCAGCACAGGCAGCGTGAGAGCTGCGGAGGCTGGTAACTAAGGTAAATATCGGGTAACCACCTTGGTTACCCGATGTTTACCCTGGTTACAGCTTACCGCAGCTGCCAGATGCCGCCTCCTGCTCCCTGCTTGCTTCATTTCGTTGCTCTCTCGCTGTCACACACAGCGATCTGTGTGTCACAGCGGGAG
Source organism: Anomaloglossus baeobatrachus (assembly GCF_048569485.1). Lineage (NCBI taxonomy): Eukaryota > Metazoa > Chordata > Amphibia > Anura > Aromobatidae > Anomaloglossus > Anomaloglossus baeobatrachus. The sequence goes on along the minus strand of NC_134358.1, from coordinate 220,070,518 downwards.
AGCGCCTTTGAAGAAAACGAACCAGGGCTATGTGTAACGAGCAGCGATCTCGCAGCAGGGGCCAGATCGCTGCTCAGTGTCACACACAGCGAGATCGCTAATGAGGTCACTGTTGCGTCACCAAAACCGTGCCGTAGCAGCGATTTCGGTAGCGATCTCGCTATGTGTGAAGCACCCCTAAGCTATGACGTTATCTTTGGGCAGCACAGAGGTTTTGTGGTTATCGCTGTTGCTTTGCAGAACACTGATTCTTGGTTTAAATCTGATGAAGGACATCAAGTTTGTAGCTTCTCCCATTGTTTGCATGAGTTTCATCCCACACTCCAGAGATATACTGATAAGGGACTTTGATTTTGAGTCCCACTGGGGAAATTGAGTGATGACAATGTTTGTAAAGTGCTATGTATTATATCAGCACTATGTAAGCAAGAAAAATAAATAGACAAAACAGTTTCCTAAGACACAAGGTGAGGTTTTAATACTAGAGGTCATTACCGTCCCGATTGTGGTACACCTTGTCATGGTGGGACGTCTTTTACACTTTTTTAATCAAAAACAATGTTTACTAAGTACTTTTGTTATATATATACAGTACAGACCAAAAGTTTGGACACACCTTCTCATTCAAAGAGTTTTCTTTATTTTCATCACTCTGAAAATTGTAGATTCACATTGAAGGCATCAAAACTATGAATTAACACATGTGGAATGAAATACTTAACAAAAGTGTGAAACAACTGAAAATATGTCATATTCTAGGTTCTTCAAAGTAGCCACCTTTTGCTTTGATTACTGCTTTGCACACTCTTGGCATTCTCTTGATGAGCTTCAAGAGGTAGTCACCGGAAATGGACTTCCAATACTCCAACAGAGATTCTTAGCACTTGTTGGCCGTTTTGCCTTCACTCTGCGGTCCAGCTCACCCCAAACCATCTCGATTAGGTTCATCTGGTGATTGTGGAGGCCAGGTCATCTGGCGTGGCATCCCATCACTCTCGTTCTTAGTCAGCCTGGAGGTGTGTTTGGGGTCATTGTCCTGTTGAAAAATAAATGATGGTCCAACTAAATGCAAACTGGATGGAATAGCATTCTGCTGCAAGATGCTGTGGTAGCTAAGCTGGTTCAGTATGCCTTCAATTTTGAAAAAATCCCTAACAGTGTTACCAGCAAAACACCCCCACACCATCACACCTCCTCCTCAATGCTTCACGGTGAGAAGCAGGCATGTAGAGTCCATCCGTTCACCTTCTCTGCGTCGCACAAAGACACGGTGTTTGGATCCAAAGATCTTTCAATTTTGACACATCAGACCAAAGCACAGATTTCCACTGGTCAATTGTCCATTCCTTGTGTTCTTTAGCCCAAACAAGTGTCTTCTGCTTGTTGCCTGTCCTTAGCAGTGGTTTCCTAGCAGCTATTTTACCATGAAGGTGTTACGGGACTGCCCAATGATAGGAGATAGTATTCTATCTAGCAGTCAGGGCCCACCGTACAGAATAATCTGCTGCTGGCGAGAGCAAGGAAGGGTACCATACCACCTCAGCGGTACTATCACTGTTGGTTAACAGTGGCACTAGAACCTAAGGCGGTGCTCACTGTTAAGTCACAGCGAAACCTTACGGGGAAATGCTAACTGAAATATAAGGATGGACCTGTAGCTCCTGCCCAATTACAGGAACTGCAAAAAGTAATCGGATGGGTTACCCAACCGCGGTCCACAGACTAACACCTCTGTTACCTCACAGAAATGTGTAGAATGATATTGTAGCAAGTGTGTTACTGCAAATAATATGGTAGGTGAACATGTAGTGCCTGCCCAATTACAGGAACTACAAAACAAAAGCGGATGGTTGCCCCAACCGCAGTCCACTAACCAACACCAGTGTAGGTGCAGACTGTACTTTCCGTATTGTCTAGGCTTAGTGAAGCCCCATGCCTGAACTCCTTGCGCTAACGACACCTAAGGAGTCAGGGAGCTCTCTATTCTAGCCGCACAGACGGATCAGAGACACTGAGGGCGGTGAGTGTGATGTCCCTGCCCAACCCGGCTCCACTAAGGTGGATGGAGGCGAGCACTAGCAAAAACTAGTAGATGCTGAGACCCTGCCTAACCCTCAGACGTTATGTGGTGCCCGGCTGCGTTCGGGCGGCCAGGTGCCTGTGGCTGCGTGCGGGTGCCTGGGTGCCTGTTGGTGTTCGCTCACTCTCTGTCCTGCAGGCTGGCTGCCTCTCCATGCGGGTGGGCGGGCGGCCTGCTGGCTGCCACTCTGTGCGCGCGTGTGGGCAGGTGGCTGTGCGGACTGCGATGGCTGTGCGGTGAGTGTCCCAGTTCAAATGATGGCGCCGGGAGTCAGCGCGTGCGCATATGGAGACCTTGGATGAGAGCTCCATCTGCTCATGCGCTGTTCCAGGAGCCATCATTTGAACCAGGACCACGGACACTGGGACACTCACCGCACCGGCCTGCTCCACTACTGACCCACCGCTGCTGCCGCCACTGACACCACGGACCCCAAGGACCCGCCGCTGCTGCCGCCACTGACACCACTGACCACCGCCGCCACGGACTCACCGCCTCTGCTGCCATGACAGACCCGCCGCTGCTGCCATCACAACCTCTGCCTCCTGTGACCCGCTTCACCACCACTGTTGCCCCCTCCAGTAAGACAACACCGGAGTATAAGACAGACCCCATTTTTATTTTTTTACCTTTCTATATCTAAATTTGGGGTGCGTCTTATAATCAATAGTGTCTTATAAAACGAAAAATACGGTACTTACTACAGGGTATACAGTATGTTCATTTTGTTTCTATCTTAGGTTTTGTCTGTTAAATAGCCACAATGTGAACGTGCTCCAATGCACTGTATGTACTGTATGTGTGTATACCAAATTATGTTCCTGCTCATTTCTTTGGCTCTGAAATGAATAAATGCTAAAATGAGACATACTGTAGAGATATCATATCCTTCAACAGTGAGTAATTATGGTTTGCATTTGTGAACTTTTGTTTTCTTACCATAGAAACAAGGAATGTAAAAGCATTTTAAATAGATAATGAATAGGGATGAGGGATGACTGTAAAGTTCGGGGTTCGTACCAGACAGTGAGTGACCAGGTCTCAAGCACGGACTAAAAAAAAAAAGTCTGTGTCTGAGTTTGGAGTTCTGGTAATGTTCCTATGTAAACAAAGTTTGTTGAAAGGCAATCAACAAGTTATATTGCATGCTGGGACCTGGGCTGGCCTCTATCCACAATTGCCTCTTTTGCAACATAGAAGCGGTTATATATACAGGTTACAGGTATGTGTGCTCCATTATGGTTCTGCGTTTAACTTTATCTAGGAGGCCGCATGGCACATGAAATACAGAATATAGTGTAGGACCCCCCTATTGAGATTTGCCGTGAAGTTGGCAGGGGTGGCTCAAAGAATTGATCAATTATTTGCTACGAATCTCATTTATATTACAGTACAGTTGGAATAAATCTGTGAATTTGCACTTTTTATATGATGCATGCCATTTTCAGATTGTGCTGGATCCCCTCTCAAGCTATATTGCATGTGGAAGCTGCCTGTCTACTGCTGTGAACAATAAAGATAAAAAAAAGACATGTGAACCCGCTTATTTTTGATAACCAGAGCAGGTAAAACAGACTGCAACCCTCAGTTGTCAGCTTTACCTTGGCTGGCTATCAAACAATGAGGGGATCCCACACAGTTTTTTTTTTACCATACTTAAGTAATTTTAAAAAATGGCATTAGTCCATGGCTATGTGGCCCTTCCCAGCCTAAAAATAGTAGCCTGCTGTTTCGGGGGCTGTCTGATTATAAAAACCAAAGGGATATCAGACAGTCAGGGTCCACCGTGCAAAGTCTCTGCTGCAGACTATGGCAGATGATAAGGGGTATCTTGTACTACGGAAGCAGTACTGACACTGATATGTCTCAGTGACACTAGAGCCAATCACGGCGTGTACTGTTAAAGTCACAGCGACTACCGTATTTAGCATTAACGTTAAAGGGATAGGTTAATGAGTGAGGAAGAGTATATAAGTGTGCCGCTGTAAATAGTAGTAGCACAAGTGCAGAGTGCAATACCTCTGTTAAACTCATAGAGGCATATAGTTAGGAAATAAAGCAATTCCTCCCTTACTCGGAGGGTGTGTGGTATGGTCTCTGTTAATGATCACAGAGACAAAAGCAGTGAGTGTGAAATGGCACCTACCTAGGACCGTTCCTCTAGTGGTCCCAGGAGACGGACAGCAGCGTAAGCCGCACAAAGCTCCTACCTGCGTTCGCTCTACTAGTGTGCGAGGACACGAACCACTAGATATGGCACCTGCCTAGGTCCGCTCCACTAGTGGTGCAAAAGAGATGGACAGCAGCACAAGCCGCATAATGCTCCTACTGGACCATGTGCCTCAGGCACCTGCCTATGTCCGCTCCACTAAGATGTAAGGATATGGACCACAGCCGAAGCTGTAAGGTACAAGAATGCTACCCTGCCAGTAGCGCTCACCTAGCATAGACAGAGAGATGCCTAGAGGGACGTGCACAGAGCGTCTACTCTCATGCATGAACCAAGAGGACTGAGCGCCGGGCGGCGTGCATCAGGGTCTTATATAGACTCTGGGCCTCATCCAAGATGGAGGACACCAGAGCCAATCCGCTGCCAGAACGACAGCAATGACGTCATGCTGGCCTATCACCGAGCAAAGCGACACAAGCACATGACCAGCGACCAATCGGCACAGAAGGTGTCATAGACATGTGACCACGTGTCACAAGCACATGACCAGCGGCCAATCAGCTTAGAAGGTGTCAGAGACATGTGACCTCGTGTCAGCGATGATGTCACCCGCACATGTGCAATGGCTCCAAGATAGGACTTAGTCTCCAGTGCTTGCACATGTGCAGTAGCAAGAAATCCGAACATAGTCTCCAGTGCTCGCACATGTGCAGTAGCAAGTAATCCGAACATAGTCTCCAGTGCCACAGCAACCGTAACACCTGCACCCTCCCCAGAAGTGGCACATCCAGTAGATGAACCCCTTCTAGCACTTTACCTGGCTCGTCCTGATTGTTCTGATGTGGTGCCAATATGGTTAATACTTATGGAGTTGATCTCAGCTGTGAATTGACATGTGGCATCAAGCCCAGGGGATAGTAATGGATAGGGGTCTATCAGACACCTCAATTACTAACCTGCCAAGCATAGAGTTAAAAAACACACATGCAAGAAAAAATAGTTTATTTAAATAAAGACTCCCCGACACTCCCTCATTCACCAATTTATTACTTCAAAATACATCCTGGAAGTTATAACTTAATATAAAGATTAATTTTCCATGATGTCCATCAATCCCTAGAGGGCGTTGTTCTGAGAACTTTCTAAGACCTAGGCTAAATTAGATACTAATGGTCACTGGCAGCCTTGAGTTACTAAAGAACAGTGACATCAGTAACTCAGTGACGTCACCGATCTCAAGAAATTCTTGGCTGCCTCTGACCGGCAGTAACTTATGCAGCCTCGTTCTGAGAAAGTTCTCAGAACACAGCTTCATATAAATCAATGGATTTTGTGGGACATAACTGCATTGGATTACTTCAGAACTTTCTGGAATTATTTTGAAATAATAAATTGGTGAATGAAAGCATCTGGGGAAATCTTTATTCAACAATTAGATTACGTCAGAACTTAGAAGATTTTTTATTCAATAGAATGGCAAGCAAGTTCGTGTGGGACAGTGTTTATTCAAATAAACTTTTTTTTTCCTGTTTCTGCATTTTTTTTAACTCTACATTTGCCAGGTTAGTAATGGGGGTGTTTTATAAATGCCACTCCATTACTAACCCCTACGGTTAATGCCAGCTGTAAATTCACAGTTGACATCAACTCCAAAAGTATTACCCGATTAACGCCACACCAGAGTGTGATGGTGAAATATTGGGGGTTGTGTATCCTGTTGTGTAGTTTCGTATTTTAGGCGTGGTTCACTGTGCATACTCTGTGTTGCTTGTGTGTACATTGTATTGTCTGTAGGTAATCACCCCCTGTAGTGTTTCTGTCCCTAGGTCTGGGGGAGGGGGACCTGGGATCCACCTAAACTCTCTGCTTACCTGAAGAATTGGACAGTCTGTCGGAGAACTTCAAGAGTGAAGCAGGAAGATTCATCCTCTATGGGCAAAAGCTGAGGCTCCCCAGAGAGACCTGGAAATTAATTGCTTACTGCACTATATTCATGTTTCTGGACTATTTTTACACTCTGTATGGTGGATTATATTATAGACCATTTGATTTCATTGAATAAATGTTGTTTGGATTGCTCATCCATCTCTCGCTCTGTTGATTGTGTGATATGGGAGAAGGACCCCGTCACACAGAGCAATCGGGAAGAGCCGGGCAAAGTGCCAGAATTGGCGTATTTAATGGATGCACTACTTCTGTGGTACCTGTGAGCTGCTATCTCTTAGCAAGAGTTTAGTAACCAGTAAAAGATATATCAGTCTTGTACAGTACTGAACAGTTCAGGAAGTAACAGTGTCATTCAGGTAGCATAAGTCCTTCATTTCTGTATGAAGGTGGTGATCTCATGTATAATCCTTTTACAGGCTTACATATAAAGAGTCAAAAGTGTAGTTGGTTCCAGTTCAGTTTATAGAGGATTTGGCCATAATGAAGAGGAACTAAACTAATATAAACTAAATTTGCATGTAACAAATTGCACAGAACAAGAGAGCACCAAGGTAAATAAAAAGAGATTAGACACTTCATGGTGCCAGATTGTGCATTCATCAGGAATAAATCTACATCAAGGGCAAGTTGGGAATGGTGTTGGACACTGTTGTAATGATAAGTTTTTATAGTTGTGATACCTAGGAAATTATACATAAATACCAAAGTCCATAAAGCCATGGGTAAACTACAGATAGAGTACTCATTTTGTTCTTGCAAGTTGCTGATCTGGTCAGGCCACCTTTTATCATGTCTGCAGGCAATAATAGTAGGACACAGAAACCATACACTTTTCTTGACCCTAAGGGGTACTTTGCACGCTGCGACATCGCAAGCCGATGCTGCGATGCCAAGCGCGATAGTCCCCGCCCCCGTCGCAGCTGCGATATCCTTGTGATAGCTGCCGTAGCGAACATTATCGCTACGGCAGCTTCACATGGACTCACCCCCCCTGCGACGTCGCTCTGGCCGGCGACCTGCCTCCTTATTAAGGGGGCGGGTCGTGCGGCGTCACTGCGACGTCACACGGCAGGCGGCCAATAGGAGCGGAGGGACGGAGATGAGCGAGATGTAAACATCCCGCCCACCTCCTTCCTTCCGCATATCCTACGGAAGCCGCTGTGACGCCGGTATGAGATGTTCCTCGCTCCTGCAACTTCACACACAGCGATGTGTGCTGCTGCAGTAGCGAGGAACAACATCGGACCATCGCGTCAGCGTAATTATGGATTACGCCGATGCTGCACCGATGATACGATTACGACACTTTTGCGCTCGTTAATCGTATAATCGAACCTTTACACACTACGATGTCGCATGCGATGCCGGAAGTACGTCATTTTCAATTTGACCCCACCGACATCGCACCTGCGATGTCGTAGTGTGCAAAGCCCGCCTAAGTCTTAGCTGCAAGCTCATTGTATTCACTATAGCAGCAGAAACATGAAAAAGTGCTACATTTTTTTCCCATTTATACTGACTAGTGACAAGAGTTAGGCAGCTTTTGTAAAGTGTTTCATAAAAAGGAATTTTAGAATGATTGCTCTCATTCTAATATCGTTGCCTGGCCTCCACTAGATTTTACAAGCTGTGAAAAATATCAACAACCTATGATATTGACAAACTTTAAATTAATGCATTCTATCCTGAGCTGAATATAATAATGCTGCCCTCCTCAAGGGAAGAGAAAGATTGAACATTGGAATCTAATTCCACTAAAATTGTTTTTTGTTGATTTTGACCTTTATTTGTGAATTCAAGCAATAATTTGTGCTTATAAAATATTTTAAATAATATATTATGCATAGAAAAAAGATATTAGGTAGATCTCTAGACCTATTTTTCAAACACATTGACAACTGCAATGTCTAATCCAATACAAAAAAATATTTAACTAATACGTTCCCTTTCAACAATGCATTTAGGTAAGTGAACACAACAACAATAATTCAATTCTGCTGCAGTACTAATGTGCTGTCAGTGTAATACATAGTCATTAGTGATGAGCGAGCATGCTTGTAACTACTCGGTACTCGCACGAGTATCGCTGTACTCGGGCTGCTCGGCGGGGACCGAGTAATCTCGCGATACTCGTGCTGTACTCGTGGTCTTCATTTCTGCATGTTGGCGCTCTTTTGAGAGCCAGCCCTCATGCAGGGATTGGCTGGCAGACCACTGCAATGCCACAGCCCTGTTAGTTGTGGAATTGCAGTGATTGGCCGGCCTGCACAGCGTGACCGAGCCTTTATACCGGCGGGCGCGCTGTGCTCTGCTCACAGCTATCCAGACTGTCAGTGCAGGGAGAGTGTCGCTGATTCAGGGAAAGCTTTGCGGCCCTTTATAGCTTTTTCAGTTGCAGGGCTGCAAACAGGACTATTCTAGTTGTATACAGGCAGGCAGGGTATAGCCAGGTCGGAGTACAGTAGTAGAGTCCTTCTCAGGACTATTGTTGCTATATACAGGCAGGGTATAGCCAGGTCTGAATACAGGCTAGTGACCAAAAGAGTCCTTGTCAGGACTATTGTACCAGTATACAGGCAGGCAGGCAGGCAGGGTAGTGGTGACCGTATACCAGCCTTCATCATATCTGGGGCTGGTGTACACAGTGTAAAACAGTCCAGATAGTGTCTGACTTGTCTGTAATTGTCGCTCCCCAAAAAAACCTGTTAGGTTCTTATTGCGTCCGTGCTTGGTTTTTAAAACCGCACGTGTGTGCCTGTTGGTGGCAGCGTACAGGTGCACTTGTGTGCAATTTCCAGAAACTTTGATATAACGCACAAGTAGTGAATATACACGTCAGCAGTGCACAGCATTGCAAAATGCGCAAGGGCATTGGCAAGGAACAAGGAAGTGGACGTGATGGTGGTGCAGGCAGAGGCCGAGGTCGTGGGCAAGCTCTAATTTCGCCACAACAAAGGGCCACATCTAGTCGCTCGCACGTCCTGTCCCAAATTCTTGGGGACCGCAGCAGTACACCGCTCTTGAACCAAGACCAGTGTCAACAGGTTGTTAGTTGGATAGCAGATAATGCTTCCAGTCAGATTGGCACCACCACAAACACTCTGTCTTCCACACGGTCAAGTGTCAGTAGCCGTGATACTGCACCGCACATTTCTGAACCTGATCCTCCTTCCTACCACCAGGCTGAGTACACGTCCTCCTCGGACATTAATGATCCCACACTTGGACACTCGGAAGAGCTGTTCACGTTTCCATTCACACATTCTGGCCTCTCGCCAGCTCATATTGAAGTGGGTCATGAGGAGATCGTCTGTACAGATGGCCAAATATTTGAGCAGCCACGTTCTCACGAAGTTGGCAACGTGTCTCAACAGGTGGTGGACGATGATGAGACACAATTGTCAGCAAGTCAGGAGGAGGAGCAGGGTGCGGAAGAGGAAGACGACGTGGTGGATGATCCAGTAACTGACCCAACCTGGCAGGAGGATATGCAGAGCGAGGACAGCAGTGCACAGGGGGAGGGAGGCGTAGCATCACAACAGGCAGTAAGAAGCAGGGTGGTGGCCCCAGGCAGAAGTCAGGCAACCGTTCCCCGGAACAACACGACGACACAAGGTGCCTGTACAAATGTTAGGTCTTCCCGAGTCTGGCAGTTTTTTAAGTTGGATCCAGATGATTCAAAAAAGGCCATTTGCAACACCTGCCGTGCCAGCATCAGCAGGGGTACCAAAACTAGCAGCCTGACCACCACCAGCATGATCAGGCACATGTCAGCCAAGCACCCGACTTTGTGGGAAGTACAACAGAGTCGAGGAGCAGTGCTTGCTGATGTCACTGCTACGTCTTCGCTGGTTGTGCATGCGAGCCAATCCCCTGTCCATGCTGCCTGCGAACAAGCCTCCTCCACTCCTGCACCTGCAGTTGCCTACGCAGAAAGAACACCATCATCAAGCACGTCCTTGTCCCAGCGCAGCGTTCAGTTATCCATTCAGCAAACCTTTGAACGCAGGCGCAAATACACTGCCAACACCCCACATGCCACAGTTCTAAATGCTAACATTTCGCGACTGCTTGCGCTGGAAATGTTGCCTTTTAGGCTGGTGGAGACAGAAGCATTCCGTGACCTGATGGCGGCAGCTGTCCCACGTTACTCGGTCCCCAGCCACCACTATTTCTCCCGGTGTGCCGTCCCCGCGTTGCATAACCACGTGTCACAAAACATCACACGTGCCCTGAACAACGCTGTTTCACCCAAGGTCCACCTAACCACAGACACGTGGACAAGTGCTTGTGGGCAAGGCCGCTACATCTCGTTGACGGCACACTGGGTTAATATTGTGGAAGCTGGGACCCAGTCTGAGCGAGGGACGGAACACGTCCTTCCCACACCAAGGTTTGCAGGCCCTACGTCAGTCAGTGTTTCACCCACACTCTACAGCTCCGGAATGTCATGCTCTTCAGCCTCCTCCTCCTCCTGCGCATCCTCATCCACTGTACCCTCCACACCAGTCACAAGCTGGAAGCACTGCAGCACTGCCTCGGCAAAGCGGCAACAGGCTGTGCTGAAGCTAATCTGCATAGGTGACAAACCCCACAATGCAGAAGAGCTGTGGACAGCTCTGAAACAGCAGGCAGATCACTGGCTCACACCTCTGAACCTAAAGCCAGGAAAGGTCGTGTGTGACAATGGCCGGAACCTGGTGGCGGCTTTGAGGCGAGGCCAGCTGACACATGTTCCATGCGTGGCCCATGTGCTCAACCTCGTGGTTCAGCGGTTTCTAAAGTCATACCCAGAGCTGTCTGATCTGCTGGTAAAAGTTCGCCGCCTGTCTGCACATTTTCGAAAGTCACCTACTGCTTCAGCCGGCCTTGCCGACTTTCAGCGCCGTTTGCATCTTCCGGCTCACAGACTGGTGTGTGATGTCCCCACGCGTTGGAATTCAACTCTGCACATGTTGGTCAGGATATGTGAGCAGAAGAGGGCAGTTGTTGAGTACCTGCATCACCTAAGCCGTCGGGAAATGGGTCAAACTCCACACATAACACCTGAGGAGTGGAGATGGATGTCAGACCTATGTACCATCCTCCAAAACTTTGAGGACTCCACCAAGATGGTGAGTGGTGATGACGCCATTATTAGCATCACCATACCGCTACTCTGCCTTCTAAAACGGTCTCTGCTGAAAAACAAACATGATGCATTGCAGGCGGAGCGCGATGAGTTGCAGCAAGAAACAGTAGTGGGTGTGGGTGATAACGCACAGCCCAGCCTCGTCTCATCACAACGTGCAGTGGAGGACTATGACGAGGAGGAGGATGAAGACATGGAGCAACTCTCCGGCCAAATTGAGGATATGACATGCACACCAGTCATATCCTCGGTTCAGCGTGGCTGGCCAGAGGACAGGGTAGATGAGGAGGAGGAGGAGGAGGAGGAGGAGGAGGACAGCATGTTCAGTCATCTTGTTGGTCAGGCTACTGAAGTCCTGGCTGTTAAGAGTCTGGCGCACATGGCTGACTTTATGGTAAGCTGCCTGTCTCGTGACCCTCGCGTTAAGAACATCTTGGCCGACAATCATTACTGGTTGGTAACACTGTTAGACCCACGCTACAAGGAGAACTTTTTGTCTCTTATTCCCGTGGAGGAGAGGTCAACCAAAATGCAGCAGTTCCGGAAGGCCATAGTCACGGAAGTAGGCAAAGCATTCCCCTCACAAAACGCTAGCGGCATAGGTCAGGAATCAGTGGACAACCGAGGCGTACAGCCGAGAGAGGCACAAGTCCAATCCGCCAGAGGTAGGGGAACAGTCTTTAAGATGTGGGACAGTTTTCTCAGCCCCTCACGTACCACAGCCCCTGAGGTGCGGGGTAGTGCCACAAGAAATCCTAAGTTTGCCCAGATGCTGAAGGAGTACCTTGCAGATCGAACAACTGTACTCCGACATTCCTCTGTGCCTTACAATTATTGGGTATCCAAGCTGGACACGTGGCATGAATTGGCTCTCTACGCCTTGGAAGTCCTGGCCTGCCCTGCTGCTAGCGTTTTGTCAGAGCGTGTTTTTAGTGCCGCAGGTGGAATCATTACAAATAAACGCACCCGCCTGTCAACTGAAAATGCTGACAGGCTGACTCTGATCAAGATGAACAAGGGTTGGATTGGGCCAGACTTCACCACACCACCAGCAAATGAGAGCGGAATTTAAAGTTTGCCATGTACCTCCACTCACCCATGGGTACACACTTCTGGACTTTGGATAATCGCTGGACTGCTCCTCCTTCTCCTCATGCGCCACCATGATGATGACCGTTACAAATTGCAATACTTAGGCCTTTGTTTCAGGTATACCCCCAGTGGTAAATTTTTTCGTCCATTCTTTGCAGAATGGACATTACAACGACAGGAGACCCGCTCCTTTGCAATGGGAACAATGTTTTGAGGCCCTCATGCACGTCTCTACCCAGGGACAACGTGGAGCCTCCTAATTTTTGGCTGCCCTGCCTAAGGGCTATACTATAATACACCCACTTCCTGACAATGGACACTTAATGTTTTGAGGCCCTCATGCACGTCTCTACCCAGGGACAACGTGGAGCCTCCCAATTTTTGGCTGCCCTGCCTAAGGGCTATACTATAATACACCCACTTCCTGACAATGGACACTTAATGTTTTGAGGCCCTCATGCACGTCTCTACCCAGGGACAACGTGGAGCCTCCCAATTTTTGGCTGCCCTGCCTAAGGGCTATACTATAATACACCCACTTCCTGACAATGGACACTTAATGTTTTGAGGCCCTCATGCACGTCTCTACCCAGGGACAACGTGGAGCCTCCCAATTTTTGGCTGCCCTGCCTAAGGGCTATACTATAATACACCCACTTCCTGACAATGGACACTTAATGTTTTGAGGCCCTCATGCACGTCTCTACCCAGGGACAACGTGGAGCCTCCCAATTTTTGGCTGCCCTGCCTAAGGGCTATACTATAATACACCCACTTCCTGACAATGGACACTTAATGTTTTGAGGCCCTCATGCACGTCTCTACCCAGGGACAACGTGGAGCCTCCCAATTTTTGGCTGCCCTGCCTAAGGGCTATACTACAATAGACCCACTTCCTTACAATGGGCACTTCAGGTTTACAGGCCATCATGCACGTCTCTATCAAGGGACAACGTGGAGCCTCCCAATTTTTGGCTGCCCTGCCTAAGGGCTATACTATAATACACCCACTTCCTGACAATGGACACTTAATGTTTTGAGGCCCTCATGCACGTCTCTACCCAGGGACAACGTGGAGCCTCCCAATTTTTGGCTGCCCTGCCTAAGGGCTATACTATAATACACCCACTTCCTGACAATGGACACTTAATGTTTTGAGGCCCTCATGCACGTCTCTACCCAGGGACAACGTGGAGCCTCCCAATTTTTGGCTGCCCTGCCTAAGGGCTATACTATAATACACCCACTTCCTGACAATGGACACTTAATGTTTTGAGGCCCTCATGCACGTCTCTACCCAGGGACAACGTGGAGCCTCCCAATTTTTGGCTGCCCTGGCAAAGGGCTATACTAAAATAGACCCACTTCCTTACAATGGGCACTTCAGGTTTACAGGCCATCATGCACGTCTCTATCCAGGGACAATGTGGAGCCTCCCAATTTTTGGCTGCCCTGGCAAAGGGCTATACTAAAATAGACCCACTTCCTTACAATGGGCACTTTAGGTTTACAGGCCATCATGCACGTCTCTATCCAGGGACAATGTGGAGCCTCCCAATTTTTGGCTGCCCTGCCTAAGGGCTATACTACAATAGACCCACTTCCTTACAATGGGCACTTCAGGTTTACAGGCCATCATGCACGTCTCTATCCAGGGACAACGTGGAGCCTCCCAATTTTTGGCTGCCCTGGCAAAGGGCTATACTAAAATAGACCCACTTCCTTACAATGGGCACTTCAGGTTTACAGGCCATCATGCACGTCTCTATCCAGGGACAATGTGGAGCCTCCCAATTTTTGGCTGCCCTGCCTAAGGGCTATACTAAAATAGACCCACTTCCTTACAATGGGCACTTCAGGTTTACAGGCCCTCATGCACGTCTGTATGCAGGGGCATTGGTGAACCTCACAATTTTGGACTGCCCTGGCAAAGGAAAATACTACAAAGACTCACTTCCTCAAAATGGGCACATTAGACTCAAGAGGCCTTCATGTACGTCTCTTCTCAGGGACATCGGAGTGCCACACAATGTTTTCACGTAAAATCTTTCATGTATTAATCTCAAAAAGTAACATACACCAGCTCTATCTCACTCTTGCGTATGTGCCCTTAACATTTCTGGCATGAAAAATCATTTTGGGGTCATTTTGGAAGGTTTTCTGGTGAGTCCGTAAAAATGGCGTGAAACGCGGACAAAATTGTTCACAGCTGTGACTTTTGAGTGATAAATGCTTCAAGGGGTCTTCCCCATGCTGTTGCCATGTCATTTGAGCACTCTTCTGAGACTTTTGTGACATTTTTAGGGTTTCTCCATGCTGCCGGGGGGTCATTTCACAAAAATACTCGGGTCTCCCATAGGATAACATTGGGCTCGTTGCTCGGCCCGAGTACACGAGTATCTTGGGAGGCTCGGCCCGAGCTTCGAGCACCCGAGCTTTTTAGTACTCGCTCATCACTAATAGTCATGCTTGGTACACTTAAAGGGAATTTGTCAACATGATTTTACCCCTCAAACTATTTATATAGACATGTAGCTCTTTCAAAGACAAGTCTAGTAGTACCTTTATATGGCCAGTCCATGCCTGCATTATTGAAAGATGAACATTTGAATTGATATTAAAATGAATTTGTAGATTTGAAACCTGTCACTCCAGCTCTAGTTCGCATCAACACCATTTTCTTAGACATCAGTCACAGAAGCCATCAGTGAAGCAGGAGGAAGCAATCCTTGGCGGAAAATAGAGCTGGAGTGGCAGAGAACTGTGACAGCATGGAAAGTGCTGCAAGTTGTGCTGTAAATCCTAACAAGTTCCCTCTCTCTGTGGGTGACTCATCAAGTGTGAAGAGGGCACTAAGACCCAGAGGTTTGTTGCTTGACAAAGGTGGGAGCCTGGTTGAGCAGAATCAGGCTAGAGAGAGACAAATGCGGGAAACAGCAGAAGGGACTGCGGACCTGTTGTCAGGAGCTCAGATGGTTGTGAGCTACAGTGCTTTCTGAGGTGAAGATCAGCTGCCAACCAAGACGTTACCATAGGACCTGTAGAGGGAGAAGAAGCTTACCCCATGCTGAGGAAGAGCAGTGTACCTCTTTCCTTAGAAGACGACTCCCAGATGGAGGACTATCATCCCTGTGCTGACAGAACTGTGAGTGGCATGGTTGAAGGCCTTTGAACACTGTTGAATAGAGAGGACAGATTTGTGTGCATATTGCATTCCTTCGTTTGGTGTCAAAGAACCCGGAAGTGGCTGCGGTCGGGACCCTTCACAGGTCTGTGATGGACATTGCCAGAGCAAATGCAAATAGTACCTTCAGTTCAGATATACCTGGGTATACCAATTGCTAGTGTATATGCGCATGTACTGTGTCTCTGCTTATGTGTTGTGTTGTGTTGTAGATAAAAACAGTTAAATTGTAAGTTGGTGTGAAGCCTCAGAGATCTCCCTGGAGTTTATACTCAAATGATTTACACCCCCCTGTTGCTGTGCTAGTTATTCAGCATGAGTATTGTAGGTAAATGTGTTCCAGGTTTGCTGTAAAATAGGAATTGGGAAACTCTGAGGCTGACACCCTGACCTACGACCATATCTCATTGTACGGTTTTACTGTGGTAGTCTGGGGGAAGTGACTGCGTACTGTTGTTTATTTTAATCCAAAGTAAGAGGTAGTTAAGCGCAGTCATGAGAGTAATATAAAAAATATATTTTATTGATCAAAAAATATAAAAACACAGGGACATACAGCTTGGGAATTTATTTCAGGAGCTCAGAACAACACGTTTCAAAGTGTAATCTTAATCATGATCAAATGATCATGATTAAGGGGTACTTTGCACGCTGCAACATCGCTAGCCGATGATAGCGATGCCTAGCACGATAGTACCCGCCCCCGTCGCACATGCGATATCTTGTGATAGCTGCCGTAGCAAACATTATCGCTACGGCAGCTTCACATGCACTTACCTGCCCTGCGACGTCGCTCTGGCCGGCGACCCGCCTCCTTCCTAAGGGGACGGGTCGTGCGATGTCACAGCGACGTCAGATGGCAGGCGGCCAATAGAAGCGGAGGGAGAGAGATGAGCGGGACGTAAACATCCCACCCACCTCCTTCCTTCCGCATTGGCGGTGGAGGCAGGTAAGGAGATGTTCCTCGCTCCTGCGGCTTCATACACAGCGATGTGTGCTGCTGCAGGAATGAGGAACAACATCGTATCTCCTATTGGTGCGACATTATGGAAATGTCCGACGCTACACAGATCACCGATTTACGACGCTTTTGCGATCATTTATCGGCGCATCTAGACTTTACACGTTGCGACGTCGTTACCGGTGCCAGATGTGCATCACTTTCAATTTGACCCCGACGATATCGCTTTAGCGATGTCGTAGTGTGTAAAGCGGCCCTAAGTGCGAGTGGACATCTAAATACTGATATGAGAGGACATCTACTACTGATAGTGACACCAAAGAGTGTTTAAGTGACATTATTGATATACTTTATCATTCTCAGTATATATCTGAACGCTGGATCACTAGTTTTTATTTTTATACTGATTTATCATGGACATCTCTGGCTTATTAAAAAGAAATCTTCACAATGGTAATACGGGTGTCCAGCAGCATGTTGTATTGGCTGTGCACAGACTCCGACGTACAGTTACAGCACACATGGTGTTAAACATGTTTCTTTCATTATAAGGAGTCCGGCATGCATTGCTGTATTAAACTTTAAGACTGCTGTGATATACTTCTATTCCCTGCAGCTGTTCTCCTGCATTTTATGAGGGGATTTAGGAATAGGCAGGCTCAAGCAGTTGGTCTAGACAGTGTTGATTTTGTTCTGATGAAATATGAGAGCTCATCTTTCAGCCTCTCCTTTTCTATTTGTGAAATCTACCAGCATGGTTCATTTTGGGGCAAATGTGTTCTAGTTAAGCACAGTTTTGTGGATCTCAAGATTTGTAGATTACTTTATGATTTTAATTTCCTTTGAAGTGGTTTCACGGTGAAAACTTTTCATGCCTTTTTCTCATGTTTGTTAGTTTGGAGATTGGAAGAAAATCAAGCTTTACAATATCGTCAATGCCTTTCTTTAGAGGTAATCATAAGTATATCAGCACACGTCTTACATCTGGAATCCGTAATGTCTGTTTAAAGAAAAAGCCATCTTATATATACTGGTGAACAAAGCAGGAATAAAACTGATTGACTGACAAAATACTCAACCGCTTTGTTATCTTTTTTGTGTATTCTCCAAAGGAATAGTAAAATAAACGTAGAATCATTGTATGATCAGACTGACAGGACATTTATGTAATAGAAAACGACATCTATATTCACTGCTCAAAAAAGATTAAAACTAAATGTAATCTATTTTGATTGGGAATGTGAAACATAAAATGTCTTTAATAAGAAAAAAATCCTAAAAAAAGAAATGTCACCACCAGGAACATTGATTCTACAGAACAACTCTACATCATTGAACATTTGTTGTAGTCAAAACTGGTTCCCCTTCTCAGAATGTCTTATCCAGAAAAATAAGCGTCTCTCTTTGGAGGACCTGTGCTATGTTGCATTGTACTCAATTAATCTCAATAAGCACTTTTCATAGTTTAATTTTACCAGCAGTAGTGGTATAAAAAAAATGAAACAATGACTACTAGTAGAGATGAGACGATCTTTCAAAATTCAAATTCACCAGTTGCGCCAAATTTTCCCAAAACGTTTGATTTGCGCCAAATAAGTTTGCTTCAATCTCAGTACTGGAAAACTTGCAGTTGCTTGGAAAGTACACATGGTTTAGAGTGATTGATAAAGTGATAGAGACAGGATTCCGCATACACACTACAGAAGAGAGTGAGAACGGACCAGTAGTCCTTCCAGTTGAGAAGGGAGAGAGAAAGAACCACGCTTACCATGGGAGATTACACTCTACAGTAGAGAGAAAGGACCCTACTGACCACACAAGCCTATACTCTACAGAAGAGAGAGAACCCCGCTGATTATAAAACTTGCACTTTACAAAAGAGAGAGAAAGGATCTTGTTGACCATCAGAAGTTAGACACTAGAGAGGAAAGAGAGGGCCCAATTGATCATAAGAGCTTATATTCTCCAGGAGAAAGAGAGGACATTGCTGATGCTAAGAGCTTACTCTTTACAAGAAAGTCTTAGTGACTTTGGAGAAGGAAAATGACTCTGTTGTACAACTGTGCTCCATTGGGAACTGCTGATCTTAAATGGCCCAAATACTGATCACTCATTACATTGATGTACTAGGTTTGATAATCCATAAGATATCAAAGCTTCATAGCATTATGGGGAAAATTGCGCTACTAGGCAAAAAAAACCAACCAGTTGCTCATTCTATGATGCTTCAGCCACTGGCTGTCTGAACTTAGCCAGGTATGTCTGAGATTGAAATGATATGGCGGTTCAGAGATATACAAACATTAATAGCCTTCAGGGACCAAACCACACTGCAGACTAGTTGGGCAGGTCAGTCCCTGGCGACTTCTCCCCATCCGCTGCCCTGATTTGTTAGGTCTCTGCCTATATGCACTTGTAAGCAGAAACCTGTCAGTAAAGGGCAGTGGGAGAGTAGAAGCCATCAGGGGCCCACTTGTCTGACTAATTTGCTGCGCTACTCAGTCCCTAGCAGCTATTAAAGTATGCATTTCTCTTTAGCTCTGTAGCCTCACATTTTTTTCTGCCTCATACTGTCCCCTCACAATTCTCTACCACCATACTGTTCCATAACACTTTCCCCCATACTGTCTCTTTAGGTTTTCTCCCCATACCGCCCTCCATACTTTTTCTAACCTTCATATTTTACCAACCGATATAGTCCCCTCACATTATTCTTATCATCTTATCTCCCAAACTTCCTCGCATATTGTAACACTCGATTCCAATGTAGTGGCAGTGAGCGGGATTAGTGGACCTGCTGGATCACAGGAGGGACTCGGGCTTACCCTTTAGTAGCATGGGCTTAATTAAGTGCCCACCACGAGGCAGACGCCAGGTACCACTCCTAGTGCAGTAACCAAGACTGTGGCAGCTGACCTCTATGATACGTGACGGACTCAGGTACAGGCAGGATGACTGAGGCAAGTTAGAAAGGCGAGTACGGACATGTATGGTGGATATGACAGGGACAGGTAGGTATGGGTAGGCAGGTACTGGAGACGGACACAGGGATGACAGGACAGAAGCTCAGGACCTGACAACTAGCTAGGTAGCAGACTGACTGACTAACTGAAGATGTTGCTCAGGCACCTCCCCTTATGAGAGGATGCCTTATATATACTGTGCCTCTTAGTCATAGGTTGAGAGGCATTTCCTGGAAATAGCAAGCAGACCCTTTAAGTGGAGGGCCAGTGTGTGCGCATGTGTCTCAGGTGCACTCCCAGGAACCTTGTGCAGCATGTACAGGGCCCAAGAGGGGAAGGAGGCAGCAGCACACATGGATGGCCGGGGGAGTGTGGGGGAGGACACGACCTGGCCGGGGTAGTAAATAAGTTGGTGTCTCTGCAGAGACGCTGGTGCTACACACATCCCTTCACACCTTTCTTCCCCTGATACTGTCCCCTCACAATTTTCCCCACCATACTGCCACTCAAACGTTCCCACCATTCTGTCCGCTCACACTTCTCCCCTAAACTGTCAAATCAAACTTCCTCCATACTGTATCATCACACTGCCCCCAATACTGAACCATCATTTTATACACCTCCATACAGTCCCTCACACCGTTCTCACCCAAACAGTTCCCTCACATTTTTATCCCACATGGTCTCATCACACTATTTTCCCTTAATATTGTCTTCTCAAGCTTCCCCCATACTAAACCCTCACACTTTTACCCTCCATACTGTCCTCTCAAACTTTTCTCCTCCTATACTGTTCCCTCACACTTTCTCCCCCATACTGTTCCTTCACAATTTACTCCCTCCACACCTGTCTCCTAACACTTTTCTCTCCCATGCTATTCATCATACTTTTCTCCCCACATACTGTCACCACCCACTCCCCATCCATACTGACTTCTTACACTTCGGCGTAAACCCGCTGTCATCCGGCTCAATGCTACTGTCTGTATCCTCTCTTCCTGCTTCCATGAACACACTATGGCTGCTGTTTTTATATAACTGGATTACTAAGAAAAAAACATTTATGATTGAAGTGTGCCGCTATTCTTCTGTGTTCCTGGATTACCGCTTTACTCATTTCTGGGTTTGACAAGCAGAGTAGCTCCAGTGTCATCTAAAAAATCCTACAGAGCAGTCGGAATCATGGTTAGTGAGACCCACATCAGCTGGGTAGAGGTGTGCCGCCCCCGTGCTAGCAGCCGAGCTGCTCGGATCTGGATCCGCGGTGGCTCGAGGGGTCTCCAGACCCCGGGGTCATGCGGCCACTCAAATGAGGGGAGTATTTTCTGGGGATTATAGAGTTTGTGACACAACCCGTATGTGGTAATTGGAGTACCACCGCTGCAGTTGGGAGTACCCGTGGATGATGGAATGGGGCAGCCAGGTGTTGTGACCCTCCATGGGTAGGGGGAATACCACGGGGACTCAGTGATAGAGTGGGGGAGTGCCGTTGGGTGCGAAGGGGTCACTTACGTACCCACTCAGTCCATTAAGCTGACACCGACAACTGGATAAACCAAAGTTCTGGATACCGCTGCTGCTGAGGGGAGCTAGTTCGGATCCCTTCCCCAATGGTGCTGCATGGTAATCCGTGAGCTGTCTCCTGGCACTAGGTTTACTTGTCTGTTGATCCCGGTAGTATGGAACTTGCCGGGTCCCGCTCCCTACTATGGCTAAAGCGGGCTTTACACGCTACGATATCGTTAATGAATTATCGTAGGGTTCACGGTGTTTGTGACGCACATCCGGCGACATTAATGATATCGCAGTGTGTGACACTTATGAGCAACCTTAAACGATCGCAAAAGCGGTCAAAATCGTTTGCCGCGGAGAGGTCGTCCTGAAACAAAAAATCGTTTTCTCCTTATTAGCGATGTTGTTCGTCGTTCCTGCGGCACCACACATCGCTGTGTGTGACACCGCAGGAGCGACGAACATCTCCTTACCTGCCTCCACCGGCAATGCGGAAGGAAGGAGGTGGCCGAGATATTACGTCCCGCTCATCTCCGCCCCTCCACTTCTATAGGACGCCTGCCGTGTGACGTCGCTGTGACGCCGCACGAACCGCCCCCTTAGAAAGGAGGCGGTTCGC
The DNA here is from genome assembly GCF_048569485.1 of Anomaloglossus baeobatrachus. Lineage (NCBI taxonomy): Eukaryota > Metazoa > Chordata > Amphibia > Anura > Aromobatidae > Anomaloglossus > Anomaloglossus baeobatrachus. Next base: position 220,048,859 of record NC_134358.1, on the reverse strand, counting down.
CGGCCAGAGCGACATCGCAAGGAAGGTAAGTCCGTGTGACGGTGACGGGATTAAGCGAGGTTGTGCAGTACGGGCAGTGATTTGCCCGTGTTGCACAACCGACGGGGGCGGGTACGATCACTTACGTGTGGGAGCTTGCGCTCAGGGTTCACGCTTGGGATTTTCTGGACCGTTTGAGTGGAAAGTCCTATCCCCCTCGTTGCGCTAGTACCCCAATTTTGGAGCAGGTGGAGAGCGGATCTTGAAGGCTCCGTTCTCGTCGGGTAAATTGTCAGGTTGCCTGAAGCTACTCCCTGACCTAGGGTCCACGTACCCCGTCCCAGCCCGGTGATGGTGCAAGTCCGCCAGCTGTCCTCCTCGACAGTTCCGTGCCCCTTGCCACGATCCCCTGCGATCGGGGGTCCAGCTCTTCTAGGCCCAGACCACCGTCTGCCACCTAGATAACTTAATAGGAGCCCAGATCCTGACCTCTTCTTCACTTCCAAACTACAACTCTCCTTCTCCTGACACTCCTGACCTCCCCTAACCAACCCCCCAAGTGGGCGACCCTATTCCACTCAGGCCGTCCACTGGTGTGTCTGGTGGGTGTGGTGCAGTGTGCACCTAGGATTTTGATTAGCTGATGTAGGCAACACCATGTAGTTGGGGACCCATAACCAAGTAGGAGGTGGATATTGCACGGGAGGGCAAAATGTGCAATACCCTGTGATGAACTGATAGTCCAGGGGCGTCACAATGCCACATGTGTTGTACTACTTTCTGTAACGCCTGCCTGGATCCACAGACTCAGACTGGCTGTAATGTACAGGCTAGAGGGAAGCAACTCAGCAAGCAGGACCCCTAGAACCCTGAAACCCTTTAACCCCTATACAAGGATTTGGAATTACACAGGGCCCCGGTAATCACTACCTGTGGAAGGCTGCAGTCTGATGAGAGTAGTAGTCAGGAAGGTCAAACCAGGAATTGCAGAACAAGGAGGGAATCAGGCAGGCAAGGACGTAATCAGCAAACCAAGCAGAGGTCAAATCCGGGATTGGCAGTGAGATACAGAAATGGCAGGCAGAAGGGTAGTCAGAAAACAAGCAGAAGTCCAAACACAGGGGTCACAAAGCAAAACAGGGAGGGAGCCAGGTAACATGAAAACAGAACTGTCTCTGGCAGTAGTTCGCAGACAGTCGGAGAATAAAGAAGGGTGTGGTGTCTTCCCATTGGTTGTAGCTAAATGATTCTAATTTCAGCTGGAAGACACACGCCACCGACATCAGCCAGTGGTACTGCAGATCCCAAGGAAACCCAGCCCAGTGGATGAGCGAAGCCTGCGTCCACCAGAGTCGCTGGCATAGACTCCTCTCCCATAACCAGCACTATCCATGACAGGAACACGGCATCGCCTGGTGACGAAGTAGAAGTCTCTGGAGCGGACTCCGGTGGTGACGTAACACTTTCTTGTTGAACATTACCCTCCATACTTTCCTCTCCCACTTTTCACACTCATACTATCCCTTCATGCTTTTCTCCCCATGCTGTTTTGTCACACTTTTCTCAACTCATTCTGTCCCCTCACACTCCTCCAAACTATTTCCTAACATTTTGTCCCCCCCATACTACCCTCTCACACTTTCCTCCCATACTGTGACCTCACACTTTTCACCATACTGTCCCTCATACTTTTCACCTCCTCACAATTCCTTCCCATTTACCCTCACACTAGTCTCTCAACTCCTCCAATAAGCTCCTCTGTATCTTTAGCTCTATTGGAGCGCTTACCTTATCACAGACCATTCTCCACCTCTGCAGTGCCGAAATGATCTAAGCAGCACAATCAAGTGATCACGTCACCTAATCATGTTGCTGATGTTGCCATCATCCCAAAAGTGGTCAGGGTTTCAATTGTACTTACCTCAAATTGACGTGAGTATGATTTGATGCAGGAAGGAGTCATTGCACATGTTCTTTGAGCCAACTGTCAGTGTGAAAACTGGCTTGGAGAACAGCTAAATACTACTCCTGGGGAATGTTAAAATGTCCGAGTGACACCTCAGCATTCACCTTTTACAATATACTGCTCATTTGCTTGTTATCTGCATGCAGTGAGCTCCAATGGAGAAAGCTGACATAGGTGTCTGATATGCTCCTTCACCTGCGGCCAATGTGTAGTACGGTTAAAATATATTTTAATGTTGTAACTACCTCAAAATGAAAAAAGAATGTTACAGGTCAACCAAAACTTCACAAAATCCATTGCATTTTGTGGCAATTATGCATAACATATAACGCATACCAACCTGATGGGCCTTAAGGACCTTTTTTTTTACTTTGCTTGGGTGAATAGGGTCCTATAGATACATTTGACATAAGCATTGGGAGCTCTATGGGTAATGGTAAATATAGCAAATTAGCATGGCAAAGAGCATTCTATTTATGTTATGGTGTGTGTCTTGGGGAGGGATGCACAATTTAGCCTTCTCTAGCCATGACACTAAAGTAGCTTGTCCGATCTCTGCATGTCACCTAAAGTCCTTCTACACGTCTAGCCTCAGAAATCTGGCAATGGAGTACTGCTATTATCAATGCAGTATCTATTGTAAAAACTGTGGCCCTTTCAGGAATAAGGTGCCTACATAACTTCCCTATTTCCGACCTTTAACCCCTTCACCCTCAGGCCATTTTCCCTTTTTCATTTTCGCTTTTTCCTCCCCTTCTTCCGAGAGCCGTAACTTTTCTATTTTTTCGTCAATACTGCCACATCAGAGTTTATGTTTTGCAAGACGAGTTGCACTTTTGAATGAAATCATTAGTTTTAACATATAGTGTACTGGAAAACAGGAAACAAATTCCAAACGTGTAGAAATAGTGAAAAAAGTGAAATTCCACAAGGATTTTGTATTTCTTTTATTCACCATGTTCACTGTATAATACAACTGACATGTGAGTATAATGCCACATGTTGGTGCGAGTTCGTAGATACCAAAAATGTATACTTTTAAGGCCACTTTACACACAGAGATAAATCTGTGGCAGATCTGTGGTAGATCTGTGGTAGATCTGTGGTTGTAGTGAAATTGTGGACAATCAGTGCCAGGTTTGTGGCTGTATACAAATGGAACAATATGTCCATGATTTCTCTGCAACCACAGATCTGCCAAAGATTTATCTCTGCATGTAAAGTGGCCTTTACTGTTATCTAAGTGGTGAAAAAAATTCAGAAGTTTGTCCGAAAAAAGAACTGCGCTTTTGTCGCCATTTTCCGAGCCTGTTCTCATTTTTCAGGATCTGGAGCTTAGTGACCGCTTATGTTTTGCATCTTGAGCTGACGTTTTAAATTATATTAATTTTGTGTGGATGCAATTTTTTTTATTTTTCATATTTTTTAAAACTTTTTTTTACATTTTTAATAGATTTTACTAGTCCCCCTGGAGGACATTATGACTACAGTGTCTGATCGCTTGTCCTGATTAGAGCAATGCTGCAGCATCGCTCTGATAAGGACAAATGCTCATCTCCTGTAATTGCCGGTGCCCTGTCGGCTCTCACAGGAAGTGAGTCACAAAGCTGTGGAGAGAAAAGCGCACATAGGGTCTTATCTGGCAAACAATGCAGGCTTAAAAAATGAAAACAGGTACTCACCTATGGAAGTTGTGACAGGCACAACTCCTATGTATGCAGAAAATGGTCAAGCAGCAGCCCCGATAATGCAACAAGGAATCATGAATGGATGAGAGAGTCGGGTTTAACACTGCGCTAAAACCATGAAACCAAACGATGTGATGAATTCTTTGCTATATTTTCTTTATTTAGGCCAAGTCTCGATAGTCACGATAGCATCAGGGCTCATCAGCTAACCCTGTGCTACAATGACAACACATTGGCGCCCCGTGATTGCAGGGAACGGCATGATCCACGCCACTGCCCTTTAAATTGCGCTGTCAGTGTTTGACAGCACAATCCAAGGTGTTAACAGGCAAGGGTGGATCTCCAATCCACCCACGCCTGTTAGCCGCACATGTCTGCTAATTAGATCAGCAGATATGTGCAGGGAATACTGTAGGCTCGCCACTAGAGCATACAGTAACTGGAGGGAGGCAATGAAGGATGTCCTATTACATCCTTGGTCATTAAGGGGCTAATGAATGCTCTTTAAACATGATTGTAATTAATAAATTAATGAAAGAAGACTGAGAGACCAAACTACAGACCAACGAGATCTCAAATTTGGTGCAAACTTTCTTTGAATAAAACAACTTCACACATTTACAACACATATAGATTCTGAAGCAATGTAAACTTTACTAAACAGGCTTACATGTGGAAAACATCAGAAATGCTTCCTTTACTAAAACTAATATATTAATCCCAGTTTCCCCTATAAATTTAAAGATGAGAGATAAAATCTCACTGTCTGCTCTAGGAATTTTATTAATCTACTACCGGTATTTACGGGATAAATAAAATCTAAACCCTCTGTCCACATCTTACTTATGAAACTGCTCAAAATGTAAATTTAGATGGTTTTCTGGACTGTTGCTAGACAAACAATAAATAATTATGATTCAGGTAATAGGTGTAGTGCAGGACTGGGGTGCCAAAGGCAATCAGTAACCTTGACTCTGGGAGACCATGGTTTGTCTAGAGTCAAAAATTGTCATTTCCTTATTTAAAAATGTACCTCTGTTTCTATATCATAATACACTAGGTAGTTTGTTAAATGAATAATGAGATTCTGATTTTGTTGGTACAATTTAGTATATTGTGCCATATATGGTGGTTGGGAGCCAAAACAGGACAAGGACTCATCAAGGAATTTACCATGGCAAATCACCTGTATAGGTTTTGTTTTTAACATTGTTTTAATCACTCCCCTTTTGATGACAGCTTGACTTGCTAATTTAAATATCAGTATGTGATGTCACAATTAATCAGACCCGTCGAAGCACCGCAGGTGTGCGAAACGATCGTCATCTACACGTGCTGCCTGGTCCTTCCCTCTCCCCTCCCTGCACAGCATGTAACTCCGATGCCTGAATAAAAGGTTTTTTCACACAGCAAACAACCGGTGAGTGCTCATATTTTTTCTTACCTTTTATGCAAGGAATTTACCTGTTCCTCTGAGGACCAGTCCAAACCTGAATAGATGCATTTTTTTTCATTAAATGTGAACCCATACAATTTTGAATTATGACTTCTTTTAACTATGCCATGTGACATATAGTTAAGTCATATGCCTTTTCCCACTTTATCAACCCCCAAAAAAACTTGAAGTTTTGCCGTAATCCACACAATGTCCCACGACAGTCCTGGCTCTGCTACATCTGAACTTGGAAAGAACGAAAGCGTGTCCGATCTCTCTAGGTTCCGGGAAACACTGAAAACGGGGACCTAGCTAGCAGCACTGATGTCACTCAGTTTACCATAGGTCATACCAGGGATCCCAGAATATGACCTCTGGTGACCTGAAGCACTCTGGCTTAAAGTGTGGGACCATGTCCCAAACTCCGCCAGCCCTTTAACACTGACAATGCTGGTAGGGGTCAGGGAGTGCGGGTCAGTCCTGCACTCCCTGACCCCGCTGGCACTGTCACTGTTAAAGGGCTGGTGGGGTGCAGGGCATGGTCCCGCACTTTAAGCTAAACTGCGGTACTCAGGTCACTGGAGGTCATTCCATGGGAACCTGGATAGGACCTCTGGTAAACTGAGTGACTTCACTGCTGCCAGTTGGGTACCGCTTGTCAATGTTTCCTTGAGCCTGCAGAAATTGGACATGTTTTCTGTCTCACAACGGTCCTGGTCTGCTGCATCCCATCCAAGCCTAGAGAGACATCATGTGGATTAGCGGGAACTTCAAGGGTCTTTTTGGGGTTAATAAAGATGGGAAAGATGGTGCTGTAATTTACTTCAAATACAGGATTTTTCTGTGTGATTGTTTTTATTTCTTTTTACTTATAGGATTACTGCTGGGGGGGTCTCATAGACCCTTACTCATCACTAATTCTGGGCTTGATGACAGTTGGGCACTGTCATTAACCACTATTATCCTGATTGCCACTGCACCAGAGCAATCGGAAAGAGCTTGATAAAGTGCTGGAATTGTCGCATCTAATGGATTCAACAATTCCGGAGTGGCTTTAGGCTACTATTCTTAGCCTGGAGGGTCCCAATAACCATGGAACTCCCCAGGCTGAGAATATCAGCCCCCATCTGTTGGGCTTCATCATGGCTGGGTATCAAAATTGGGGTGACCGCATGCCGTTTTTTTAAAAATTATTTATTTAAATAATTAAACAAGAAAAAAAGCTGCACGTGGTTCCTATTATTTTGATACCATAACCTGTAGCCTTATGCTTTATATGTGCTGAGTATCATAATACGGGGGGAACCCTATGCCAAATATTTTATTTATTTATTTTTACTGTACTATACTGACCCTCACATAGCGCCTGTGATTGGAAGCAGTCAGCTGATGCTGTCACTCAGCGTGGGGGCGTGTCTGATTGCAACCAATCACAGGCACCGGTAGGCGGGAAAAGTAGTACATATGCAATGAAGGTAAATTATTGGCGCCGTAAGTGAACGCACTGTCTGAAAGCAGTGCACAGCCGACCCGGGAACTCGGTAAGTACTCCTATTCCCCTATCCCTTCTAACAACATTTTTAATCACCAGATTCTGGTCCCCATAGACTTATATGGGGACTGTAATCTGGCCCGGAACTGTGTTTTAAGAACCAGATAACACAAATCCACTGGTCCCAATTATCTGCGAGTCCACTCATCACCAGTCTCAGAATATGGCAATGCAAAACAAATTCATTTTTCTAAAATATTGTTTTTAGTATGTAAAAGTAGCAAAGCATAAAAAATTATATCAATCTGGTATTGCTATGATCATACTGACCCGAAACATGTTGGTGTTGGTTTTAATTCAGTGTCTGAGAGAATTGGAATAAAAAGTGTTAAAAAAATGCTATCAAAATGGTTACAGAAATTCAGCTCACAAAAAATAGGCCCTCATACAGCCCCATTCATCAAAAAATAAAAAAGTTACAGCTCTCAGAATATGGAAAGGAAAAGATCATATATTTCGGATTATAAGATGCACTTTTCCTTCCCAATAAAATGAGGGGTGCGCCTTAAAATCCGAATATAGCTTACCGAGAGGTGGAGAATTGGCAGAGGGCTGTATGTGCGGCTCTCTGTGCAGGCGGCCAGGTGCTTGTCAGTGCGTGTGGGCGGCTACCTCTCTGTGCCAGCAGCCGGCTGCCTCTCTGTGCGGGTGGTTGGGGGGCCTGCTGGCTGCCACTCTGTGCGTGCGGCCGGCTGGCTGTGCAGACTGCATTGGCTGTGCTTGCAGCTGTGGCTGTGCGGCGGGTGTCCCAGATGGTCTGTCTGCCGTCCGGGCTTCAAATGATGGCGCCCCGAGTCAGCGTGTGTGCAGATGGAGCTCTTGAATGAGAGCTCCATCTGTGCACGTGCCGCTCCGGGTGCCATTTCTTTGAAACCCGGACAACCAACAGAGCATCTGGGACACTCGCCGCACTGGCATGCTCCACCACACAACCACCGCAGCTTCCACTGCCAGCATTGACCCACCTCTGCTGCCAGCACTGACCTGCCGCCACTGCCAGCACTGACCTGCCGCCTCCGCCGTTGCCAGCACTGACCTGCCACCGCTGCCAGCACAGCCTCTTCCTCCTGTGACCCTGCTCCACCACCGCTGCTGCCCCCCTCTGGTAAAATAACACCGAAGTATAAGAAGGACATTATTTCTTTTTTTTCCTTTTTATCTCTAAATTTGGTGTGCGTCTTATAATCCGATGCATCTTATAAAACGAAAGCTACGGTATACTTTTTATAAAAAAAAACATTTTTACTGTGTAATATATAAACAAAACATAAAAACAAATCCTATATCGCTGTAATCGCACCGAGACAAAGAATAAAGTCTTGCTATCACATATACTACACTGTGAATTATGCAAATATAAAAATAAGAACTATTCTTGTATTGTTCTCTATTTTTTTATTCTGTCTCCCAAAAATCAGAATAAGACTTAGGCAGGCTTTGCACATTACGACATCGCAGGTGCGATGTCGGTGGGGTCAAATTGAAAGTGATGCACATCCGGCATCGCAGGCGACATCGTAGTGTGTAAAGCCTAGATGATACGATTAACGAGCGCAAAAGCGTCGTAATCGTATCATCGGTATAGCGTCGGCGTAATCCATAATTACGCTGACGCGACAGTCCGATGTTGTTCCTCGGCAGCACACATCGCTGTGTGTGAAGCCGCAGGAGCGAAGAACATCTCCTACCGGCGTCACCGCAGCTTCCGTAGGATATGCGGAAGGAAGGAGGTGGGCGGGATGTTTACATCCCGCTCATCTCCGCCCCTCCGCTCCTATTGGCCGCCTGCCGTGTGACATCGCAGTGACGCCGTACGACCCGTCCCCTTAATAAGGAGGCGGGTCGCCGGCCAAAGCGACGTCCCAGGACAGGTGAGTTCATGTGAAGCTGCCGTAGCGATAATGTTCGCTACAGCAACTATCACAAGGATATCGCAGCTGCGACGGGGGCGGGGACTATCGCGCTCGGCATTGCAGCATCGGCTTGCGATGTCGCAGCATGCAAAGTACCCCTTAGTTTCCATTTATCCTGTGTTATGCTCTTGTTATGCTCCTGGCGACTACAACTCAAAAATATCTCCAGGATTCGAGCATTCCTTAACCAAGAATCAGCAAAAACACTAGTGCATGCCTCATCATCTCTCGCCTCAACTACTGCAACCTCCTGGTTTCTGGCTTCCCTTCTAACACTCTTGCACCCCTTCAATCTATCCTAATCTCTGGGGCCTGACAAATCCACCTCTCCTCCCACTATTTCCCAGCCTCGCCACTCTGTCAATCCCTTCACTGGCTTCCCATTGCACAAACACTCTAGTTCAAAACACTAACCATGACATACAAAGCCATCTACAGCCTGTCTCCTCCATACATCTGTGACCTAGTCTCTTGGTACCTACCCACACGCAACCTCAGTTCTTCACAAGATCTCCTTCTCTACTCCTCTCTTATCTCATCTTCCCACAATCACATACAAGATTTCTCTCATGCCTCCCCCATACTCTGGAACGCTCCAACCCAGCATATCAGACTCTCAGCTTCCATGAAAAGAATCAAAAGGAACCTGAAGACCCATCTCTTCTGACAAGCCTACAACCTACAACCATACTTCCCAACATTTAAAGATGAGAAAGAGGGACAAAGTATGCGGCACACGTAGCGTGCCGCGGCAATTTTAAGCCATGCCCCCTAACCACACCCATTTTGCAATTTGTCACGCCCACATCCAATCCTTTTCAGCACTGCTGATCACATTATTTAAGGCTGCGTGACCACGATCAGTGTTTGCAGCATTTTGGATGTAGCGTGTTTTTGCTGTGTCTAAAACGCTGCATTGTACAGTACAAGCACAGTGGAGGGATTTCTAGAAATCCCGTGCCCACTGTGCTTGTTCTTTTTGCAGCAAACACTGACCTGCGGAGCGTCTTTCCAGACTGCAGCATGTCAATTGTTTGCTGCAGTTGCATGCGTCCTCCGTAGGGAGAACACAGCAGGAGACCGCAGTGCACTGAACCCTGATCGTGGGCACAGACAGCTGCGTTCTCCTGCAGAGGAGACTTGCAGCCCTGCAGGTCAGGACCCGCTGCCTCCAGGACACAGTGAGTCCTGATCGTGAGCACAGGCAGCTGTGGTCTCCTGTGGAGGAGATGTGCAGCCCCGCAGGTCAGGACCCGATGACTCTAGGACACAGAGAGTCCTGATCGTGGGCACAGGCAGCTGTGGTCTCCTGCAGAGGAGTCGTGCCGCCCCGCAGGTCAGAACCCGATGCCTCCAGGACACAGCAAGTTCTGAGCATGGGCACAGGCAGCTGCGTTCTCCTGCGGAGGAGACGTGCAACCCCGTAGGTCAGGACCCGATGCCTCCAGGACACAGCGAGTCCTGATCGTGGGCACAGGCAGCTGTGGTCTCCTGCGGAGGAGACGTGCAGCCCCGCAGGTCAGGACCCGCTGCCTCCAGGACACAGTGAGTCCTGATCGTGGGCACAGGCAGTTGTGGTCTCCTGCGGAGGAGATGTGCAGCCCCGCAGGTAAGGACCCGATGACTCCAGGACACAGAGAGTCCTGATCGTGGGCACAGGCAGCTGTGGTCTCCTGCAGAGGAGACGTGCCGCCCCGCAGGTCAGAACCCGATGCCTCCAGGACACAGCAAGTCCTGAGCGTGGGCACAGGCAGCTGCGTTCTCCTGCGGAGGAGACGTGCAACCCCGTAGGTCAGGACCCGATGCCTCCAGGACACAGCAAGTCCTGATCGCGGGCACAGGCAACTGTGGTCTCCTGCGGAGGAGACGTGCAGCCCCGCAGGTCAGGACCCGCTGCCTCCAGGACACAGTGAGTCCTGAACGTGGGCACAGGCATATGCACATATACGGTACATATTTGAAGACAAATTCCCTAAAATACATATAAACAGACAAATCTATACACAGTCATCTGCACTGACATACATAGATATATACATCATACATATACACACAATGGAGGTAAAAATATGGGGAAGTCAGCAGCAGCCGCACTCACCTACCCCGCTTGTCTCTATCCAGCTTCTCCTTGGCATGTGATCACTTGGCAACACTTTAACAGACCTAGCCACGCACAGTGCACACTGACACCGCTGTGTATGTATCACAAGGGAGGATGGGGGTTTTATATAATGTATATATATATATATATATAAATATATATATATATATATATATATATAATGTGTATACACTGTATATATACAGTATATATCACAGGAGGGGATGGGGCTACAGTGTTTACAGCACAGGAGGGGCTGGAGGCTACAGTGTATACACATCACAGGAGGGGCTGGGGGCTACAGTATATACACATCACAGGGGGGGCTGGGGGCTACATTATATAAACATCACAGGAGGGTCTAGGGGCTACAGTATATACACATCACAGGAGGGGCTGGGGGCTACAGTATATACACATCACAGGAGGGGCTGGGGGCTACAGTATATACACATCACAGGAGGGGCTGGGGGCTACAGTATATATGTCGTGGGCGGGGAGGACGTCGCCGCTGCTGCTCTCTCGCTAATGCTCGCATCCGGCGCTGCTGCGGCTGCTGCTCGGTGGCTTGAGCGATGGGCTGGATCCGGGGACTCAAGCGGCGCTCCTCGCCCGTAAGTGAAAGGGGTGGTTGGTTTGGGGGATTTAGTTCGTGACACCACCCACAGGTCGTGGTGAAGATGGGCACCACCGCTGTTGGTGACGGGGATCCCGGGAGCGATGGTAGGGAGCAGCTGGGATGTTGTTTTCCCCCTCCGTGGGTAGGGGTCGGTTGTCCCGGGGCCCGATGATGTGACAAGGAGGCAGGGTTGGTGAGGTGCAGGGTTGCAGGGACAGCGCGGCACAGTGCCGGATGGCACGGGTGTACTCACTCAGTAAGAAATGTAGAAAGTCATCGGTAAACCAAACGGCTGGATGGACGGGTCCCGCAGCCGGCTGCTGTGTCTCTCCCCGGACAGGTGATGGCGGCTGTCATTCCCTGCACCTTGATGTTCTCGTTTGACTAATATGGATCCCCAACGGTAGTCCGCTCCCTGGTGTATGGGTACCGGAGGAGCCCGTTTGCCCGCAGGCGCTGGCCCTTGGGTCTCTAGCCTTAGGCGGCAGCTGTATACCCTCACAGTGTGGGCGGTTGCCTTCAATCGGGACTTTTGCTGTTAGGAAACCCCTGGAGTTCCGGTCACATTCGGATTTGACTATTGTCAGCGGCTCCAAGCCTGGTCGGGGTCCGATGGCCCTGCCTGTGTGTGCTGGCTTCACTTCGCTCCCCGGTCGGTACCGGCGGGCCAACGCCTTACCCTTGTCCTACAGTTCCGCGTTGCTCCACCACTCCTGCAGACGGCCACCACCGTCTGCCAACCTTGCTGTCAGTGCCTGGGCCACAAACCCAGACACCCAAGTGCTTGCTCCTTTCACTTCAAACTCCAACACTCAACTGTCACTTTTCCCGCCTCCAGGCCTGTGAACTCCTCGGTGGGTGGGGCCAACCGCTTGACTCTGCTCCACCTGGTGTGGACATCAGATACTGGAGGGAGGCAACAAGGGTTTTGTGTTTGGCTGGTGTCCCTGTCTAATGGGGGTGGGGGTGTTTGTGTCTTATCTGTGATGACCTGGCTAGTCCAGGGCACCACATATACACATCACAGGAGGGGCCGGGGGCTACAGTATATACAGCACAGGAGGGGCTGGGGGCTACAGTATATACAGCACAGGAGGGGCTGGGGGTTACAGTATATACAGCACAGGAGGGGCTGGGGTTAAAGTATATACAGCACAGGAGGGTCTTGGGACATAGACAGTACTTGAGGGGGCATAAATATTTGGCCTGTTTCAGATGTCAGTGATTCTGGTATGTATGTGCTAGTTTTTATACGTACCAGAATCACTGACCTATGCAGACCCATTATAATCAATGGGTCTGCCCACACATCAGTGATTTTTCACTGACCATGTCTCTGTGCGGCGTACATGTGTATCCGTGATTGCCGCACAGAAACATGTCAGTTTTTTTCTGGCATCACTGATGTCCCATGGACCACACTATGGTGTGATCCGTGAAACACGTACCAGAAAAACACGGACATTTAAAATAAAAAGCTTTTTCAACTCACCTTCTCCAGCGATGCTGAGTTCGGCAGCTGCTCTCTGCTTCTTCCTGACTGGCACATTATGGCATGCATATTCATTTATGCAGCCAGAGCCGGCCCGGAAGTAGCTACAGAGGTGAGAAAGCGGTGGCTGGATGCTGTATCGCAGGACTCTTCAGCACCATAGAGAGCAGGAGCGGGGGCATGTGAGTATATGTCCATGTGCAATCACGGAGTACGGATCACGTATCACTGATTGCACATGGACAACCACTGTGTGCCGTGAATCATGGAGTATGAAGGGACATATGCGTGTTTAACACATCAGTGAAGAATGTCTGTGTTTTTCACTGAGGGGCATACACGTTACTAAGGGGTACACACATTACTGGGGGAAATACACTTTACTGTGGGACATACAAATTACTGGTAGCATAGATATCACTAAGGGGCATATAGCTCTAGGTGTTGGGGCTTATACAGCTCTGGGGGCACATACAGCTCCGATGGGGGGGATGGGGGCATACAAATCTGGTGTTGGGGGCTGGGGGGCACACAGATCTGGTGAGGGGGGGGTGGCTGGAGGCATATAGCTCTGGTGAGGAGAGAGCTGCTGGGGCATACAGATCTGGTGAGGGGGGCTGGGATACATATCTGGTGGGAGGGGGCTGGAGGCATACAGAGCTGGGGGAGTGCTGGGGGCATATAGATCTTGTGGTGGGGCTGGGGGGCATACAAATCTGGTGTGGGGGCTAAGGGGCATACAAATCTGGTGTGGGGGCTGGGGGGGTATAGAAATTTGGTGTGGGGGATGGGGGGCATACAGATCTGGTGAGGGGGGTGGCTGGAGGCATATACTGTAGCTCTGGTGAGGAGAGGGCTGCTGGGGCATACAGATCTGGTGAGGGGGGGCTTGGGGATACATATCTGGTGGGAGGGGGCTGGAGTCATACAGTGCTGGGGGGTGCTGTGGGGCATACAAATTTGGTGAGGGGGCCATACAGATGTGGTGAGGGGGGTGACTGGAGGCATATAGCTCTGGTGAGGAGAGGGTTGGGGCATATAGCTTTGGGTAGGTGGGGAGGTCACATACAGCGTTTCTAGGTGTTGCAGCTCCTCTTCCTCCAGTCTCTTCATCTGTGGACAGAGCTCAGCATGTTGCTCGGTAGCTCCGCCCACAGATGCACTTCCTTCCGTACACAAGCAACCCAGCTGAGAGCAGTGCACGCTGAGCTGCAGGTGCCGATTTAAAGCACCGGCAGCCAGGAAAGTGCTGCTGCCGCCTACTAATAACAGCGGCAGCACACAGAGCCAGAGCAGTGAAGCAGCGCTCGACTCTGCTCATGTGCATTAGGAGGGGGAGAAAGTCAGACGGGGAGAGAGCGGGTGGGCGGAGCCACGGGACAAAAGCCTCACGATCGTGACACCGGGAGACCCGCTGAACTCCGGTACAGTCCCGCTGTATCCGATACAGTTGGGAGGTATGCCTACAGCAACCCTCAGACCAGTACACCACTGCGCAACCAGCTCTGTCCTCACCTATTGTACCCCCACCCATTCCCTGTAGACTGTGAGCCCTCGCGGGCAGGGTCCTCTCTCCTCCAGTACCAGTCTTTGCTTTGAATTGTGCATGATTATTGTACTTGATGTTTTGTATACCTTTTTCACTTGTAAAGCGCCATGGAATAAATGGTGCTATAATAACCTAATATATAAAGCTGAGTGTATGTGTATGTGTGTGTGTGTGTGTGTGTGTGTGTGTTTGTGTGTGTGTATGTGTGTATGTATGTCCGCTAAAGGAATCCGCACCGTCGCATGTACAATCACGAAATTTTGCACAGACACTCCATGTGACTCAGGGAACGTCATAAACTATGTTTGGGCGGGAAGATGTAACCCCGTCCTTTCCAGTTACTCTATAAAAATCCTGCCTCCATTAATCTAAATGAAGCTGGGAGCTCCTGGCTATAAATAGCAACTGTCAGTGGTTGCTATAGGAACAAAATAAACTGTTAGTAAACGAAGCTTATGTGTGAGGTAAAAAGATGTCGGGGGTGAGACGGATAGAGAAAGACAGAGATAGCCCGGCAAAGAGACAGCCCGGAAAAGAGACAGCCCGGGAAAGAGACAGCCCGGGAAATAGACAGACCTAGAAACAGACAGCCGGGCAAAGAGACAGCCAGGCAAAGAGACAGCCAGGCAAAAAGACAGCCGGGGAAAGAGACAGCCAGGCAAAGAGACAGAGAGAGATAGAGTCAGACAGATACAGAGATTGAGACAGATAGACTGATGCAAATACAGAGAGATAGAAACAGACAGACAAGGAAAGAGACAGACAGCGAGACACAGACAGAGACTGGGAGAGAGACAGAGAGACAGTTACTATCCCGGGCAACGCCCGGGTACTACAGCTAGTCTAATATATAAAGCTGAATGTGTGTATGTATCTATGTATTTATGTCCAGGATTGGCATCTGCACCGTCGCAGCTACAGCCACAAAATTTTACACACTCACATGTCTGGACCCCGAGAGTGTCATAGGCTATGTTGTGAGGCGAAATTTTAACCACACGCATTCCAATTTAGCAATCAATATTGCCCCTATCTACATAATGGGGAAAAAGTGAAACGAAAAGTGTATCCGCACCGTCGCATTTACAATCACGAAATTTTGCACAGACACCTCATGTGACCCAGGGAACGTCGTAGACTATGTTTTGACAGGAAAATGTAACCCCGCGCTTTACAGTTACTCTCCAAAAATCATGTCTCCATTAAAGTAAATGGAGCCTGGAACTACAGGTTATTAGTAGGAGCTGTGATTGGTTGCTATAGGAACAAAAGACATTCATAGTATAAGAAGCTTATACGTGAGGTAATAAGATGTCGGTGAGGAGACAGACAGAGAGACAGACAGAGAGACAAACAGAGAGACAGATAGACAGACAGATAGACAGACAGACAGACCTGGAGAGAGACAGACCTGGAGAGAGACAGACAGACCTGGAGAGAGACAGACAGACCTGGAGAGACACAGGCAGACCTGGAGGGAGATAGACCGAGCACATTACTTGGCCAATTTAGTTAAATCTGTGTGGAATATCTGTGGTGTTGAAATATATGTTGTGAAATGCTTCTATTAGCTTAGTTTTTGCCTTTTAATAATTACATTTCTATCTATTTTGTGGTTTTTGTGTGCAGAATAAATTTTTCTTAATACATTCTATTTTGTTAACAATAGTTATTAACCCGGGCGAAGCCGGGTAGTAAAGCTAGTAAATAATAAATAATTATAATAATAATGCTCTGAGCACTTATGCCAGAATTTCTGTGTAAATTCCCAAAACCACGATTATATATTATAATGAGGCAGATGGCGTCACTTTGGATTTTTTTCCGGTGCAGTCCCATATTCTTTGTTTTTATGACCTAAATTTAAAAAAAAATATTTGTTTTATTTTGTGGGATAAAAATTCTATCCACTTAGATTAATTGGTTTAGTTTGCAATGGGGTCACTTGTGGGTGTTTCTGCTTCTTTGGCACCTCAAGGGCTCTGCAAATGCAGCATTGTGTCCAATGGAGCATTACAAAAATTGAATAGCACTCTGCTTTACGAGTTTTGACATTTGCACAAACATTAAATTTTGACCACATACGTGGTTTCTCTGTATTCAGGAGAAATAGTTTAAATTAAGGGATCTATTTTTATAGCACAAACACCCACAAGTGACCCCATTTGGGATACAAGTGTGACGTCCTGGACTATTAGGTCGTCATAGGGTATGGTGCAATCTGCCCTTCTGCACAGTATCCAAATCCTCCTTGGTTACGGATCCTTTGCCTTCGGTGTTGCTAAGTGCAGAGCCAGTCAAAACCCTAGGAACACTCTGCCCCACACCCACCAGACACACATTGGGGGGCCTGAAGGGAATAGGGCCACCCACTTGAGGGTTGGTAGGGAACAGTCGGAAAGTGTGAGGAGCAAAGAGAGGAGGTCAGGAGCAGGGCTCCCTGAAAAAACTAGATGGCAGACGTTGGTCTAGGCCTGGTAGGAGCTGGAACCCCGCTCCTACCAGGGGGTCGTGTCAAGGGGCAAGGATCTGCCAAGAAGGGCAGCCGGCGGCCTTGAGCCATCTCTGGGCAGGGGCCAGAGCACGACGGGGTACGTGGACCCTAGGCCGGGAAGTAGCTTCACGCATCCCGGTAATTTACCCGACGAGGTTGAAGTCTTCAAAATTCATCCTCCTCCCGCTCCAAAATCGGGGTACTATCGCAACGATGGTATAGGACTTTCTAATCCAGAAAATCCCAAGCGTCAACTCTGAGAGCAAGCTCACTCTGTTAGCCATACGGGTGAGCGGGACCCGACTAGTTCCACACTACAGGGTCCAAATAGTGAAGAAAGCGCAACGGAAAATGTCACAGGCTAACAAGCAACACCAAGGAAAAGGTATTTTCGGTCTGATATAGCGCTTATGAACCATATGCCAGCAATATAAATATTGTACTTTCATTGTTTGGACTCCTATTATCACAACGCGTTTCAGAAATCAAAGTTGCTTTCATCAGGTATCATGATGAAAGCAACTTTGATTGCTGAAACGGGTTGTGATAATAGGAGTCCAAACAATAAAAGTACAATATTTAAATTGATGGCATATGGTTCATAAGCGCTATATCAGACCGAAAATACCTTTTCCTATATGTTCACTCCCTATCTGGGAATTCGGTAATAGCAGCTAAGGACCTTCCATTCTAATCCGAGAAACCAGCTGGAGGACGGATGATCGCAATGGAAACCTGAGATCAAAGGTGCCGGGGGATACCAGGAGCCCTAAGCAATACCAGACCTGGACACAGCAAACGCGATCACAGCAATTGGAGCAGGAATCCCTGCAATTTCACACACCACTGGGGTTGTGCGGGGGCACACAACCTGGAAAGGTGAGCAGACAATATTCTAATATACCCAGAATTATTTCCACGGGTGCCTCTCATATTGCGCCTGTATTGTATTTTCTATTTGCAAGCAACACCAAGGGGCACGGATCCACGCATACTCCCTCCCTGCTGTAGCGGTGCTCAGAATTCTGGTTTATAAGTTGTAGGTGTCAGTATTCTTGGACTGAGTGAGTACGCAGAAAACCTTTTCCTTCCCAACGGCACCCCTTCACTGCCATCACCGGGGCCCTAGGGCAAACCCCCTACCCACGGAGGGGTTAAACACCTTGCTGCCATACCACCGCCACCGGGCGCTCCTAACAGCAGCGGTGGTACTCCAGCTTACCACGCACCGTGGGTGGTGTCACGAACTTCTAACCACCCTGTACATATCCCCCTTTTAAATTCGAGTGGAGTGTCCGCGCGACCCCCCCTCCAGATCCGGAGACCCCCCCCCGAGCCACCGCGATTCCAGTTCCTCAAGGAATTCAGGTAGGGGTGTAGTGAGCATTTTTAACCTACAGGTGATTCACAAAATATCATAATTAAATGTTAAAACAAAAATTACTTTTTTCCACTAAAATACAGTTTTAGCACAAAAATGATAGTTTGCAAGATGGGTAATAAGTTATTATCCATCTTGTAAACGATCAATTTTGTGCTAAAACTGTATTTTAGTGGAAAAAAGCAATTTTTTGTTTTAACATTTAATTATGATATTTTGTGAATCACCTGTAGGTTAAAAATGCTCACTACACCCCTACATGAATTACTTGAGGGGTCTAGTATTCCAAATGGGGTCACTTGTGGGTGTTTTGTGCTATTTTGGCATGTATGGAGTTTTGCAAACGCGACATAGCATTTACAAATTATTCCAGTCAAGTTTACGTTCCAAAAATCAAACAACGCTCTTTCTTTTCCGTGGCCTGCCATGTGAAAAAATAGCAGGTTTTGACCACTGGAGAAATTGAGTAACAATAGCCATTGTAAAAATTACAAATTTGGGCTAGAACAACATTTTAGCGGAAACAAAGTATTTTAATATTCACATCCATATTTTAATGCACCACTCACCTTTTTTTTATTTTATTTCAGAACTTCAGTGGTCCTTTAAATCTAAGTCCACTGTCTCTTATACTCACCCTATGGTGTCATTGATTATATGTTTCGAGCATCGTTCCTGTCGGTCTTCGGCATTTTGTGACTTACTGGCAGCTGTATTTGAACATTTTTAATATGACAATCTAATGTTAACAAATTCTGTGGTGCACCTGTTGGTTATAAATGCTCACTATACACGTGGCTAAAATTCATTAGGGTGTACTTTCCAAATTGGGGTTAGTTGTGGGGGTATAACACACCTTGGGGGCCCTGCAGATGTGACATTGTGCCCCAATCTATTTCAGCCAAATTTGTGTTCAAAAATTCAAATGGTACTCCTTCATTTCCGAGCTCCACCATGTGTCAAAACAGAGGTTTCTGACCTCATGAGGGGTATCAACAACCTCAGAATTACCGTGGCAGAAAATTGTGTGACCCATTTTTTCATGCTATCACTTGTAAAAGTGAGAAAGTTGTAGCTAAAACAACATTTAGAGGCAAAATTATTTTTTTTCTTTTTGTCATTAAACTTTGTATTAATTCCTTTGTAAGTTAACAAATTTTGTTTTTAAATATTTAAGGGGTCTAAAGTTTCTAAAATGCTTTAACTTTGGTGGGCTTTCTAATATATAGACACCTCAAAGTTAATTTAAACCTGAATAGGTCCATAAAGAAACAGGTTTACTTGAGAAAAAAAAAAATAGAAAATGTTTAATATAATCCTATTAACATTCTAAAAAAAATAAAATTACATTTGGAAAATGATGTAGATGTAAACTAGATACAGTATATGGGAAATGCTACTTATTAATTACCGGAGGCAGGGGCAACACTGTGTGCTGTGCGGCAGGCACTGCTCTGTGCCAGGGCTGTGGGCACTGCTCTGTGCGACGGGCAGCGCTGCTCTGTGCGGCCGGCGGTGCGGCTCTGTGTGGCACTGGTCTGTGCGGCGGGTGGTGAGGCACAGGCCATTCTGAAGATGTCAGCGGTGAGGGCTTCAAATAATGGCACCCAGAGTTGGCACGTGTGCAGATGGAGCTCTTGGCTCAATCTCTCATCTGTGCATGTGCCTCCTGTGGCCCATTGTTGTCCCAGCAGCAGACTTAAGGAAAATGGGACTGGGAGGTGGTGCGTGCGCAGACGAGATCTCGGCTTGTCATTGAGTCGATAACTTAATCTTCGCACGTACCAACTCCAGCCGCCATTTCTTTGAAGCTTGCACTGTCGACATCTTCAAAATGGCCCGTGCTTTACTTCCCGCAGCGAGCACCAGCACAGAGCAACACCTGCTGCCCCAGCACAGAACAGTGCACACTTCCCCAGCACAGAGAAGCATCTGCTGCCACAGAACAGTTCATGCTGCCCCAGCACAGCCTGCTGCCTCAGCACAGAGCAGTGCCCGCTGCCCCAGCACAGCCTGCTGCCCCAGCACAGAGCAGCACCTGCTGCCCCAGCACAGAGCAGTGCCCACTTCCCCAGCACAGCCTGCTGCCCCAACACAGAGTAGTGCATGCTGCCCCAGCACAGAACAGTGCCTGCTTCCCCAGCACAGAGCAGTGCCCGCTGCCCCAGCACAGCCTGCTGCCCCAGCACAGAGCAGCACCTGCTGCCCCAGCACAGAGCAGTGCCCACTTCCCCAGCACAGCCTGCTGCCCCAACACAGAGTAGTGCATGCTGCCCCAGCACAGAACAGTGCCTGCTTCCCCAGCACAGAGCAGTGCCCGCTGCCCCAGCACAGCCTGATGCCCCAACACAGAGTAGTGCACGCTGCCCCAGCACAGAGCAGTGCCTGCTGCCCCAGGTAAGAGCAGCATCGCCATACTCCAGCATCGCCCCTGCCTCATGTGACCCCCCCTGCTCCACCACCACTCCTGCCCCTCTCCCTGGTAAGACAACACCATATTATAAAACGGACCCTATATTTTTTTAACCTTTTTTTTCTCTAAATTCAAGGTGCGTCTTATAATTAGATGCGTCTTATAAAACAAAAAATACAGTATTTTGTATATCATGACTAACACTAGTTTAAGAGTATAAGAATGGAAAGTTTAAAAATTGCTATTTTTAAAAAAAATGTCTTCAAAATCCAGACATTTTCACAAATAAACTCAAAACATAACATCCTAAATTTACTACTAACATAAAGTACAATGTGTCACAGAAAAAGTCTCAGAATCACTGGTATACTTTCAAGCATTTCACAGTTATTATTACATTAAGTGACACTGGTCAGATTTATTCAAATTGTCTCTCCAGGAAGGAGACAAACTCTAGCGCCACCTTTCTGTCACCTATTTGTCTTCCCGCTGGTCAGATTTAAAAATTTGGGCTTGGTCATTAAAGTTAAAATTGGCTTTGTCACTAAGGGGTTTTCAGCCTGACTTATGTAGTGACAATATGTGTATATTGTAGTTTTTTTTTTAAACTACTGACACATTACTACATTAGTTTTTTTTTTTACAAGATTTTTTGTATGCACTGTACATAGAGTTTTTGTAGTTAGGTATTTTGTGTAGCTACAGTATGTGTTTGAAAGGAAACCCAGACAAATATGATGAAAATATACAATCTCTTTGCAGATTTTGTCTCGTGGGATTTGAACTCAGGTCCCCAGTGCTACGTTGCTAACCACTGAGCCCCCATGCCCGATCACTGAAAACCATTGGCTGCATGGAGACTGTAACTTAATTTTCTCCTTGCTCAAGTAGGTCTGCTGACATACTTCACAAATGCTATTTACCTGCAGATTACTACTAAATATGCAGGTAAATAGCAATTTTGAAGATGAAAGGTTCTGTTTAAAAGGGTTTTTTTCATGAATGACATTTATTACCTATCCACAGTGAAGGTGATAAATACCTGAATCTTAAGGCCCCGTCACACTAAGCAACATCGCTAGCAACATCGCTGCTAACGAACAACTTTTGTGACGTTGCTAGCGATGTTGCTGTGTGTGACATCCAGCAACAACCTGGCCCCTGCTGTGAGGTCGTTGGTTGTTGCTGAATGTCCTGGGCCATTTGTTAGTTGTTGCTGTCCAGCTGTGAAGCACAGATCGCTGTGTGTGACAGCGAGACAGCAACAACTAAATGTGCAGGCAGCAGGAGCCGGCTTCTGCGGAGGCTGGTAACCAATGTAAACATCGGGTAACCAAGAAGCCCTGTCCTTGGTTACCCGATATTTACCTTTGTTACCAGCCTCCTCCGCTCTCACTGTCAGTGCCGGCTCCTGCTCTGTGCACATGTAGCTGCAGCACACATCGGGTAATTAACCCGATGTGTGCTGTAACTAGGAGAGCAGGGAGCCAGCGCTAAGCATTGTGCGCTGCTCCCTGCTCTGTGCACATGTAGCTGCAGCACACATCGGGTAATTAACCCGATGTGTGCTGTAACTAGGAGAGCAGGGAGCCAGCGCTAAGCGGTGTGCGCTGCTCCCTGCTCTTTGCACGTGTAGCTGCGTGCACTGGTAACCAAGGTAAATATCGGGTTGGTTACCCGATATTTACCTTAGTTACCAAGCGCAGCATCTTCCACGCGGCGCTGCTGGCTGGGGGCTGGGACACTGGTTGCTGGTGAGCTCACCAGCAACTCGTGTAGCGACGCTCCAGCGATCCCTGCCAGGTCAGGTTGCTGGTGGGATCGCTGGAGCGTCGCAGTGTGACATCTCACCAGCAACCTCCTAGCAACTTACCAGCGATCCCTATCAGGTTTGATCGTTGTTGGGATCGCTGGTAAGTTGTTTAGTGTGACTGGGCCTTTAGAAAGCCAAGGAAAGCACTCAGTTGTTTCCAACAGCCATGATGAAATTGAATAGAATAACAAACTTGTTCGACCATGTTATTCCATTCAGTCTATGACTTTAGGAACAGGGGCTTAGAAATCCAATTCTTATGATTAGTGGAGGTCCTAGCGATAGAGCCTATGGAGCACGTATTTATTTATCTCTTTTCCTCTGCTCTTAAGAAGCATAAAGTATAAATATAAGCAAAGAAAACTGCTGTACCAGAATTTAGACACTAAAAGCAAATTATTCAGGTGTAGGCAAAAACTTCCAACAATTGTTGTGGGCATGATGACCATGATGAAACGGATGGAGCAGGGGTTGATTATGGGCATTCCCTCTCATTCATTCTAATAGGATCACCGAAGATCAGCGAGCGCTGCGCTCGGCAATCTCTGGTGCTCCTGACGCACCCCAGGGCTTTGGGATACTCGGTCCTGGGCTGTATACACTGTGTGCAGAATTATTAGGCAAATGAGTATTTTGATCACATGATAATTTTTATACATGTTGTCCTACTCCAAGCTGTATAGGCTTGAGAGCTAACTACCAATTTAGTAAATCAGGTGATGTGCATCTCTGTAATAAGGAGGGGTGTGGTGTAATGACATCAACACCCTATATAAGGTGTGCTTAATTATTTAGCAACTTCCTTTCCTTTGGCAAAATGGGTCAGAAGAGAGATTTGACTGGCTCTGAAAAGTCCAAAATTGTGAGATGTCTTGCAGAGGGATGCAGCAGTCTTGAAATTGCCAAACCTTTGAAGCGTGATCACCGAACAATCAAGCGTTTCATGGCAAATAGCCAACAGGGTCGCAAGAAGCGTGTTGGGCAAAAAAGGAGCAAAATAACTGCCCATGAATTGAGGAAAATCAAGCGTGAAGCTGCCAAGATGCCATTTGCCACCAGTTTGGCCATATTTCAGAGCTGCAATATTACTGGACTATCAAAAAGCACAAAGTGTGCCATAGTCAGGGACATGGCCAAGGTAAGAAAGGCTGAAAAACGACCACCTTTGAACAAGAAACATAAGATAAAACATCAAGACTGGGCCAACAAATATCTTAAGACTGATTTTTTAAAGGTTTTCTGGTCTGATGAAATGAGAGTGACTCGTGATGGGCCAGATGGATGGGCCAGAGGCTGGATCAGTAAAGGTCAGAGAGCTCCACTCCGACTCAGATGCCAGCAAGGTGGAGGTGGGGTACTGGTATGGGCTGGTATCATTAAAGATGAACCTCTGGGACTTTTTCGGGTTGAGGATGGAGTGAAGCTCAACTCCCAGACCTTCTGCCAGTTTCTGGAAGACAACTTCTTCAAGCAGTGGTACAGGAAGAAGTCAGTATCGTTCAAGAAAAACATGATTTTCATGCAGGACAATTCTCCATCACATGCATCCAACTACTCCACAGCATGGCTGGCCAGTAAAGGTCTAAAAGATGAAAAAATAATGACATGGCCCCCTTGTTCACCTGATCTGAACCCCATAGAGAACCTGTGGGACCTCATAAAATGTAAGATCTACAGGGAAGGAAAACAGTACACCTCTTGGAACAGTGTCTGGGAGGCTGTGGTGGCTCCTGCACGCAATGTTGATCGTAAACAGATCAAGCAACTGACAGAATCTATGGATAGTCGGCTGTTGAGTGTCATCATAAAGAAAGGTGGCTATATTAGTCACTAAATTTTTTGGGTTTTGTTTTTGCATGTTAGAAATGTTTATTTCTAAATTTTGTGCAGTTATATTGGTTTACCTGGTGAAAATAAACAAGTGGGATAGGAATATATTTAGTTTTTATTTAGTTGCCTAATAATTCTGCACAGTAAAAGATACCTGCAAAAACAGATATCCTCCTAAGATAGCCAAATCTAAAAATAACTCACTCCAACTTCCAAAAATATTAAGCTTTGATATTTATGAGTCTTTTGGGTTGATTGAGAACATAGTTGTTGATCAATAAAAAAAAAAATTCTCTAAAATACAACTTGCCTAATTCTGCACACGGTGTATTACTGGGATAGTTCACTGGGTGGCCGTTGCCCGATTCCGTGACCCTGGGGGTCACTTAAAAGGGAAACTGTACAAGGGAAAAATAAAAATAAAATGTTTTTCATGATGCCACTTGCGGTATGCGGCTATATGGGGAAAGCCACCGCTGCAAAGTCTCTCACTGCTGGGGCTGGTGGTATTGGGCAGCTTAGGTGTGATAGCTCTCCACAAGTAGAGCTAGGCCCCAGGGGAGGATGATGGTGGTTGTAGTCTGTAGGTGCAAAGGTGTAGGAAGAATTCAGACAACACAAGGGCTGTGGTTTAACTTGTGCTTTACTCACTGGTTTGGAGTTGCTGCTACCCGGTTTGTGCTGGTCTTTACCAATCCGGTATTCCCTTTGTAGCAGTGTTGGTGTAGTGAACTGGTGAGTTTTACCTCCATGCACCCTATAGTAGTTGGTGGGTCCCCATGGCTTGGAGCATTTTGGGGTCCTCTCCTGTTTTCTCTTTCTTCGTCCATATGGCAGGCAGCTTGAACCTTTCTTCTGTCGGACCTCTGTCCCCGTTCCAAAGTTCCTTCTCTGCTGCTGTGCCCCGGACACTAATGTTGGCAAGGTCCTCACCGGGCAGATTCTTATCAGGTGAGCCTGAAGCGTCTTCCTGAACTAGGGCTCTGTACCCCGTCGGTGTTAGGTCCAGTGAGTACTCGTACGATACTCCCTCTGGCAACCGTACTCCTTTTTACTCAGTAGTCACTTTACACTTTCCATCCGTGTACTGACTTCTGAGTAAACATCTTACTCACTTCACGTCTACTCACTGACTTACTGTCTGGTAAGATGTCCGTCTCACATCACTCCACTGACTAGCTCCTCCTCCTCCTCCCAGGTTTCTGACTAGTGGATTGGATGTGTCCCGACCATTAGGTGGCCATCCATCATGTCCATCTCTAGCTTGTCAGCCAGTCTGGGGAAAAGGGTGTGGATTTGTGTGTGTATTGTGGTGTTTACCAGCACTGGTCGTCCAGGAACCCGGGGTTGATTGTAGTACCCTGTGGCACCTGACACTCAGGGGCGCCACATTCCCATTAAGAATAGATGAAAAGGTAGTGCGCTTGATTAACCTTGTTGATTGAAAACACAGTGATCGGAAAGTTATCTCCTATCTCGTGGATAGGGGATAGCTTTAAACTTGAGAATACCCTTTTAATTAGACTAGATGAAAAATATTAAACATATTCAACTGTTGAGTGTTTATAGTGTTATATAAAGACCTATCCGCCTACCTTGTTGCAACCTGTAAATCACTCATCTATCCTGATACTGTAGTCATACATTATTCATATTTGCTCACATTTCTTATTAACCTGCTGTTTAAAAATAAATGGCCAACCAATCTGAATGGCTGGAGGATTATGGGGTGAGAAAGAGACGCTGCTGATCTGAGCACACATACAGTAGATGTCCCCACTTCCCTTCTCCCTCATTACAGTAAGGAGGACAGATGCTGAATGTGGCTGAACGCTGAAAGAAACAATTGGAATGCTACAATGATTACATTCAGGGATAAATATTATCTGGCCAGCTAGGTTGTATAATTTTGTCTGATAATTTTCTGCAGCTGAGAGTTTGAACTAAACCGCCAAAGCAGATGTGAAAGTCTTAGCGGTACGGTAAGGGCCTATCTACATGGATGATGATGATATACGAGTGCCCCCATGCCCCGGTAAGGCGTGTCATGAACATAGCCTTAGTTGTACGGTAAGCGCCTATTCACACGTGTAACGTCCTGGTGGTGGATCCTCTGGGCCGTGCACCGGACTCCCCTAGTGAGGCAACCCGGAGCTAACCCCTGTACAGGGATTGTCCGATCACCCCACCAGAGGGCCTAGATGCACGGTAGCCGGAGCACTAGTGGTACAAGATCAGCGTCTTTCAGGGAACTGGTATACGGATATCTCTGGGTCCACGGAACTCCGGAGGCAGGACGGAAGACGGGAACCAGGTTCTGGTGCCGGGTAGAACAGCAGGCGGAGTCCGGGCCCTGCTGGACGTGAAGACTGAGGTCACCAGGTGAAGTCGGGAATCGGAGTCGGGTTCAGGCTGATGGAAGGAGGTGAAAGAAGCACAGCTGACAGTGACCAGGAGACTTCCAGAGTAATCCGCAGTCAAGACCAGGTAGAGGTGGCAGGACTGGCTCTGCGGAAGAGACAAGGTTAAAGAGAGACAAGGCACTAGGAGACCTGAACACCTAGCTAAAGTAACACGTTGATCAGGAGCCGCCCACACGGAAAGGGAAGTCTTATATACCCTGCATCTGTATCAGCCATATCCTGTTTCAGGAGTGCTGGGCCTATAAGACAAGGTGAGTGGGCGCGGCCCCACCCTATACACATGCATGAGCCTAGGGGCCAGAGGCAAACACAGGAGACCAGGGACAGGACGCAGGGGAGCACGAGCGGGAGCAGTGGCCGCGATCGGTGAGCACGTGGACCGGATCAGTGAGTAAGGAGCGGTGTTGTGACACTGAGACCGGATCAGTGGGTAAGAAGTGGTGCCGGTACACCGGGAGCGTGACAACACCGATGATGATGATATACGAGTGCATATGGAACACAGACTCTTGAAAGGCAAAGGGCCAACTCATATGTTCTATTTGTCTGAGGAGAGAAAATGACAGCATGTACTACTTTAATATGGTTTTTGGGACAGTTTTCTCTACTCCAAGTCAATGGGCCCATTAAAACTGGAATACAACATGTGAGATAGTGGGGGGACTCATATGTGAAGAATGGTATGTATCCCTCAGAATGCACACAGAAACATATTAGAGTACTGGACAGTGGTCAGTCCACTCCCTCCGGGCCGGGTTTTGGATATGGCTCATGACCACTGATTTAATTTAAAAGTTCCTGCAAAGGCTTGGGAGGGGCAGAGTTTGTTTTGTTAGCTGCAGATCAAGGAGCTTTCTGTACGCCAGCCTTCTGTGGAGCTACAACACAGGTCTGTGGATTCTGCTGTCGCATCGTGGAGCGACCCGGCGGGGCCATCTCCCATGGTAACCGGTATCTTTTGTCTGCTATTATATTCAAACTGTGTGGAACCACGGCTGCGACCTGTAGGACATCTATGGTTACCTGTTGTTTCCAAGTGCTGAATAAAAGCCAAGTGAGTTGGACTGTACTGGGTCACTGCCTCTTTATTTCCCTGTGCAAACCCCGCAACGTTACAAACAGGACACAAATTTGATTTAATTGAAACAATGTCCATTATTCCCTTGTTAAACACCGATGAGTTTTACATTGTTTTTCTGTTCTATAGCAACCTGAAACGCAGTTCTGACATTATGCTCCCAGGCATTTCGGTTCATGATGACATCTGTTATCAGATAATTACCACTTATAGCACCACTGTGGGCAGCATCGAGAACCTCTTTGGCTATCTTTCGAACCTATCTTTCGAGAACCTTTTGGCTAACCCATGTCTACTACATTGCTCTGCAACACCACTGTCCAACTCTATTTTGTATTCCCAACTCTACTACATCACTGAATAAGTCTGCTAAACCTCTGGCAGGTTTTGACTTGGATTTTGTGATAAACCCAGCTCTGCTGTATCATTTGATAGCGCTGTCTTGCCACTATGCCAGCTCTATGGTGGACTTTTTCAAACTCAGCTCAGTTATATCGCTGAGTGAACTTGTCTATACAACTGGTCTAGCTTTGCCTCTGAAGCTCTAGTGTTGCCTGTATCTCATTGCTAAGTCAACATTTTACTGTCCTACTCATTTCTCTAGTTGCTGTGATTCCAACTTTGCTACACCAGTTGGTAAATCTTCACTCTGCTACATCTGATCCTGTAACTTCAACTTCAGCTACTTCAGCTTCCATTGATCCAATTCTGCTCCTTTAGCTGCAATTCTGCTGCATCAGCCTCTGTTGTTCCAACTTGGTCACTATACTTCACCAATGCTATCTTTCCTTGCTCCATAACGACTACTCTTCTGGACCAAACACTTTGAGGATCCACCTTCCCAAATGAGACATAACAGCAACCTAACACAATGTCCCATTACCGTAAATATAAAATAACAAATATTGGATACCAGCACTATATTTTAGGCAACTTGGACAACTAGCCACCGGAATATGTTCTGCTGTATACCGAAGAGTTCATACTATCCATACAAAATGTACCAGATATCCAGATACATTGCTCTTCCCATATGTATACCAGCAATATGGAAATCAAAACTTTGGAATAGATAAGGGGTGAACATTAACCCCAGTTTTAGTCATTAAGGATATTTCAATGGTTAATCTGAAAACTATCTCTTTCTGATGATAGACTCTAGCATGGCCAGAGCTGGAGGAATGTTTAAGCCATTTTCCTGGCCCAACAATAAAGCTTACAGGCATTTTTGGAATGTTTACATTGCTAAAAGTGTTTAAAGAGGATAACATGTCGTCTCGCTGACATGTATTCCAATATTGTATGGAAAGTAAGCCTAGGCTGCTGAGCACGAATTCAGCTCCTGGATCTTATGCAATTCTTTGTTCATAGCCAAAGTTTAGTATAAAAACATACTTGGTATTGGGAGAATAAGGAATATATAAAATCTATGTGGTACAGTAAGTAAGTCAAGATGCAAATGCGGCACTACTGCAAAGGTTGGAAGTATTTATATGGAGATAAGCAGCGTATGCTTTCACTTAATATAATTCAATTTAATACATTTTCTTTTAAAATAAACATTTTGTGACATTGTTTGAAAAGAAATATAAAATTTTACTTTTAACTAAACTTGTGCTCAAACTCTTGATATTTTAAAAGCCTTGTCTGATGTAAAGATTTCCCAGTGAAACAATCACAGAAAATTCAGAACATCACTGTAATTTTACTAGATATATGGATTGTACTGTGTAGTCAGCAAAATCTAAACGCAGCCATATCTGTAAATGGACCTTTCTGTCCTGCTTATATTTATCCTTATATGTTTTTAGACTTTTTGGTCTTTTTATTGCCCTTTTCCTGCACATTGATGTTGAAAACTTATTCTGTGAATAAAATATTGATATGAAATTAATGTGGGGCCGATTACAGATTTTAGCTCTCACTCAATCATTTGAATACAGACATTACAGAAGAAGGAATTGTTTTCCTAGAGACAGTATAGTACAGTACAGTACAGTAAGCTTTAACTTCATCATCACAACAATAATATAATACTAATCTTTATTTCTATACCGCCAACATATTCTGCAGCGCTTCAGAGGTTCATGTACAAACACAAAGAAGTAACTGTTATAGAAGATACAATAATTAAAGCAAAAATAAAGACAACCCTGCCCATAAGAGATTACATCTACAATAGGGTAAGGTGGGGGTGACAAGGTACAAGGGATTATTTACAACGATGGCCCAGCCATTGCAAAGAAATGGAGGATAAATAAAGGCTGCATGAACCAGTCACCAGCGAATCTTTGTAATGTTTTTGGGTGCGGTGGAGTCTGATGGATTATTGTGTTCTGAAAAGTAGTGGCGGGGCACAATTTGAATTGACTTTGATTAAGGAAGGTGATAGTTCACCCTAAAAAGATGTGTTTTTAGGGAGTGTCTGAAATTGTGCAAATTGTGGCTTGTTTTAGTTTCTTAGGGTAGAGCATTCCAGACGATTGGTGCAGCTCGGGAGAAGTCTTGGAGCCGGGATTGGGAGGTTCAGATTAGTGTGGATGTTAGTCAAAAGTCGTTTGCGGAGTGTAGAAAAAGGGTAGGATGATAGATAGAGATGAGGATGCAGATGTAGGGGTGCTGCACTGTGGAGAGCTTTGTGGGTCCAACAAGCAATTTAAATTGGATACTGTAATGTATGGGCAGCCAGTGCAATGCCTGTCAGAGCAGAAGTGTCCGAGTAATGATTATCCAGATAGGTGATCCTGGCTGCTGCATTAAGGATGAACTGCAGAGAAGAAAATCTAGTTAGGGGGAGGCCAATTAATGGAGAAATACAGTAGTCAAGGCAGGAGTGGATTAGGGCCACAGTGAGGGTTTTTGTAGTTTTCAAGGTGAGAAAGGGGCAGATTCTAGAGATGTTCTTCAGGTGCAAGTGACAAGAGCGGGCAAGAGATTCCCTATAGGAGGTGAAGGAGAGATTGGTGTCAAGAATAACACCCAGACAGCGAGCCTACTGCCTAGGAGTTATCATGGTGCCGCACAAAGAGAGGGAGATGTCAGGTTTAGGGAGATTAATATACGAAGAGAGATTAGAAGAAGTTCAGTTTTGGAAAGGTTAAGTTTCAGATAGAGAGTAGACATTATGTTGGAACCTGTGGACAGACAGTCACTGGTGTTCAGTATTACAGCAGGGGTGAGGTCAGGGGATGAGGCGTATAAGTGTGTGTCATCAGCATAAAGATGGTGCTGGAAGCCAAATTTGCTGATGGTCTGTCTGATTTGGGCAGTGTAGAGAGAGAATAGGGCAAAGTACTCAGTCTTGTGGGACCCCAACAGTGAGAGGAAGATATGGAGCAAGCAAATGATACACTGAAAGAGCAGTCAGAGAGATAGGAAGTGAACCAGGAGAGAGCCGTGTCCTTTAGACCGATTTGATGGAGCATGGCAAGAAAAAGATGTTGGTCAACAGTGTCAAAAACTGCAGAGAGGTCAAAAAGAATAATTAGAGAGTAGTCACCATTATGTTTTGCTGTCAAAAGGTCATTGGTCACTTTGACGATGGCAGTTTCTGTCGAATGTAGGGGGCAGAAGTGAGACTGTAATGGATCTAGAAGAGAGTGAGTGGAGAGGTAATGAGTGAGTCGGGAGCAGACTAGTTGCTCCAAGAGTTTAGAGATGAAGGGGAGTTTGGAGACTGGTCTGTAGTTGTTTCTGCAGGATGGGTCAAAAGAAGGTTTTTTTAATAATAGATTAATGATTTGAAGGAGGAGGGGAAGATGCCAGTAGAGAGAGAGAAATTGAAGATTTTAGTTAGTTGAGTACACACGACAAGAGAGAAGGACTAGAGTAGGTGTGAGGGAATGGGGTCAGTAGTACAAGTGGTTGCACAAGAAGAAGAGAGGAGCCTGGAGACTTCTTCCTCTGTGACTGGGTGAAAAGGGCAAAGTGAGCAGAACAGAATTTGAGGAGGGATAGGAATCGTGGTGCTTGGTGGCTGAGGACCCATCTCTCAATGGATATTTTTTTTACTTTCTCTTAGCAGGCTAGATCAGCAGCACAAAGATCTGTAGTAGAGAGCTGCACATTATGAGTAGGGAGTGAAATGTGTCAAAGAAGTTTTTTGGATTGTTGGAAAGTGAGGAGATCAGAGTGGTGAAGTAGGTCTGTTTGGCAAAGTGAAGGGCAGAGTTATAGGTTTTTAG
Organism: Anomaloglossus baeobatrachus; assembly: GCF_048569485.1. Lineage (NCBI taxonomy): Eukaryota > Metazoa > Chordata > Amphibia > Anura > Aromobatidae > Anomaloglossus > Anomaloglossus baeobatrachus. The sequence goes on along the minus strand of NC_134358.1, from coordinate 220,016,949 downwards.
CATGAATTTGTAGTGAATAACCGTTTTCTGGTGTGCAGGTTTTCCTCCAGAAGCGTTCGGCTCTCCTTGAGCATCGTTGGAGTAAGTTTGGGGTATGACCCATGGCTGTTTTACACTGTTTGGAGGTTCTGAGGGTGAGGGGCGGTACTTTGTCTACGGTACGTCTGAATCTGTCATTGTAATGATTTACCTCCAGATCAGGACAGGAAAAAGAGCAGATAGAGGACAGTGATGTATGTAGAGATTCTGTAAGTGTCTGATGGTCAATGGCCTGTAAATTTCTGAATATGTGTAGGTGAAAGTTAAGTGGTTAGAGATAGAAGCTGAGATGCAGATGGGGAGGTGGGGTTGTTCATAGGGATATAGAGGTCTCCCAGGATAAGGGTTTATAATTCTGAGGACATGAAGTGTTGCAGCCACACAGAGAAAAGGTGAAGGAACTGAGTGGGTGAGCCTGGGGGGATGGTATACAACTGCTACTTTGAGGAAGAGGGGATAGAAGAGTCTAATTGTGTGGACCTCGAAAGAAGGGAGTAAAGGCCGCTTTACACGCTGCAACATTGCTAGCATTGGCTAGCAATGTCGCGTGTGATAGCACCCACCCCTGTCGGTGTCACGATATGTGGTGATCACTGCCGTAGCAAACATTATTGCTACGGCAGCGTCACACGCACATCCCTGCTCTGCGACGTCGCTGTGACCGGCAAACCGCCTCCTTTCTAAGGGGGCGGTTCGTTCAGCGTCACAGCGACGTCACAGCAGCGTCACTTTACCGCCGCCCAATAGAAAAAGAGGGGCGGAGATGAGCGGCCGGAACATGCCAACCACCTCCTTCCTTCCTCCTTTTCTGGTGGATGCATGTAAGGAGATGTTTGTTGTTCCAGCGGCGTCACACACAGCGATGTGTGCTGCCGCAGGAACGACAAACAACATCATTACTGCAGCAGCAACGATATTGGGAAGAGGGGGGTATGTCACCGATGAGCAATTTTGAACGTTTTTGCGATGATTCAAAATCGCTTATAGGTGTCAGACACACCCTCATCGCTAAATCGGCCGGATGTGCGTCACAAATTCCGTGACCCCAACGAGATCGCTTTAGCGATCCCGTAGCGTGTAAAGCCACCTTTAGAGTGATAGAGCTGGGAGGATTACCTGGAAGGGGCATTGTGGGGACATAAGTAAGCCAACTACACCACAATGTTTGTACTCAGGTCTTGGTGAATGGGAAAGGTTTAACTCGCCATGAGAAATGGCAGCAGGGGAAGTAGTGTCAGAACCCTGAATCCAGGCTTCTGTAAGGGCTAGCAGATTAAGAGAGTTATTGAGAAAGAGGTTGTGGATGTAGGGAAGCTTGTTGCATAAAGACCGTGGAGTCTTGAGTGCACAATTAAAATTGGGAGCTGATGATGTATAACTAATGTTAATAAAGTTAGTAGGGTTTCTATTTGAGGTGGGGGAATAGGTAAAGTTGGCACATGGTCACCCGGGATTAAGACAGATATCGCCTGAAAGAAGCAACAGTAAGAGGAGAAAGAACAGATAGTTTTTCGATTTGTGACATGATTTATGATGCTAAACCGTAGAGCATGATGTACTGAGATTATTCTGGAAGGTGAAAAGAGCATGGGAGCTGTACATAGGAGAGGGAAGGAGAGAGCGGCTGATGTGAACGAGTGGCAATGGACATATGGGTGAAGAATTACAGGGATGTTACAATACAAATAAGTCAGAGAGATTATACAGTCCAGTACAGACAAATACAGTTCACACAGCATCATCTGCTGTTTCTCCAGCTATCCTGCACTTTTAGCTAAAATTCCAACTTCTGAACTCCCCAAAGATTAGCTGACTGAAAGAGCATAATATTTCCAACAAGTGGTACTTCCCCTTCCACATTTTCCAGGTACACAACTCTAAATTTTTTAGCTTCTGAACATGGTAGTGCATCTCGTTTTAGCTGAGTCTTCTGTAAATGAAACTAAGTTGCAATTCCAGCCTCAAACACTATAAAAAGGGAATTTGTCAGCAGGTTTTTGCTATGTAAGCTGATGACAGCATGCTGTAACAGGTAAAAAAAAACCCAAAAAGCAACTATGGTTCTCTTATCAGTGTGTTGAATTGTCTTTGTAAACTAATGGATTTATTACCCTGTGATTATCATCACAGGACTAGAAACTCATTTGGATGGGACTCTGACACACCACTCGCTGTGATTGACACCTCACAGTCAATATTATTGGTCAACAATAAAGGGGAAATTATGCTCATCAGAATGTTGCGGCCCTTCTAATTAGCTGTTTGTCAAAGGTGGAGAGATTCGATCATCTCTCACCAAGCTGTTGCAGGTAGACAGTAGTCCAGGAGCTATTGACATTACCAATTTCCGTCTTTTTGTTTTATAACACACACTGAATTATAAGATGCACACCAAATTTAGAAGAGGAAAATAGGTAAAAAAAAATTTTAATGTTAAAATGAGGGTCAATCTTATAATTCTTATGCTTCTTATAATATTTCACCAGCGGCGTTGGTGGAGCGGCTCAGGATGGTCACAGGAGGTAGAATCGGTGATTCTGTGGGCTTAGAGGAGGGGGTGTCATGGCTCAGGAGGGTCAGTTAATGGAAGGTCGGCGATACTGTGGGATCAGGGGTGTTACGATAGCAGGTGCCATTGACCTGCGGGCGGACTGAGTGTTCCATTGAATTGCTCGTGGTTGACGAGATTGACTTCAAGAAAATGGCTGTGGAGCCAGCACGTGCCCAGATAGGACTCTGTTGCTAATTCCTTGAAGTCCATCATGTCAATATGCGCGTGCGCTGCCTCCATGAAAATTTTCTTCAAGTTCATTGTGTCAACCACGGGTGATTCAATGGAGCCTGCACCACAATGCATGTTTTGATTCGGTTCATCAAGGATTGCTGAAACAATGCCAATAAGAGGCTTATATTGAAGAAAAATCAGTTACATAAACACATGCTCACAGGCAAAGACATGGTAAAATTTGGTATTTTAGAATAGGAAAACAAATGATTATTTGAGCACTGCATATTTCTTATTGAAGTTTGTTCAGCAGAATATAAAGAAAATATATTGGGTCTTTGAATTAAGGCCGCTTTACACGCTGCGATATCGGTACCGATATCGCTAGCGTGGGTACCCGCTCCCATCTGTTGTGCGACACGGGCAAATCGCTGCCCGTGCCACACAACATCACCCAGTCCCGTCACACTACTTACCTGCCCGACGACGTCGCTGTTACCGGCGAACCGCCTCCTTTCTAAGGGGGCGGTTCGTTCAGTGTCACAGCGACGTCACAGCTGCGTCACTGAACCGCCGCCCAATAGAAGCGGAGGTGCGGAGATGAGCAGGACGTAACATCCCGGCCACCTCCTTCCTTCCGCATAGCGGCCGGGAGGTAGGTAAGGAGAGCTTCCTCGTTCCTGCGGTGTCACACGGAGCAATGTGGGCTGCCGCAGGAACGAGGAACAACTTCGTTACTGTTGCAGTAACAATTTTTGAGAATGGACCCCCATGTCACCAATGAGCGATTTTGCACGTTTTTGCAACGATGCAAAATCGCTCATAGGTGTCACACGCAATGGCATCGCTAATGCGGCCAGATGTGCGTCACCAATTCCGTGACCCCAACGAGTTCGCATTAGCGATGTGGTAGCGTGTAAAGCCCCCTTTAGGCAGCTAAATATAAGCCACAATATGAATTTACATAAATAAAATATGGTCTGGGTCTTGGGCTCTACTTGTCCAACCACGGCACAGTTTGACTGGTAAAAGAAAGACATCTCCAAAAATGCTTAACTCCATAGTACCAGGGAACAGTTCTCCTCTGATTATATCAGATACAAACCTATTATTAATAACTGGTGTCATTCACTCAGTAAACAAACTGCTGAAACATTATAGTGTAATATACTCCTACGGAATAATATTATCTTAAGAAGCATGACTGGAAGGAATTCAATGCATGCAGCACTTCCGCGGTAGCAGCTGTGAGGATGGGCATGTGTTGGACTTCAAGTTGTAGCCTTCTTTCAAGGTTTCATCACTTATGGCTAATTGGGTCCTATTTATTAATATCAGCAAACCACCATAAAAATTACTTCCCTTCTAATACCTCTATAGGATTTCTTGAATAGTTTAAAATTTCACAGTATTTATTTATAGCATTGATGATCCCTGAACTGTACAGCAGCTGTTCAGAGATTAAGTTTATATCTGTGTAGCATGTAGAACACAAATGGAAGCCACCATAGTAAAATGACTACTGATTGCTGAGTTATCAGGAATGTAAAGGATACTCACTTCTGGTGAGCAGATCCAAACTTTAAAGTTCGGTGTTCGTACCGAATACAGACTTTTGAGTTTGAGTGCTTTACGTATGCAAACCACAAGAGTGAGCATCGATGTTCTCAGAAACACTTGGTGCTTAGGCTTAGTGTGACTGCTTGCAGTGTTTGAATGGCTGGCACTGGGGGTAAAATCGGCATTTTTGGATGTAATGTGTACAAAAAACAAATTAAAAAAGCCCATCCTTCCCACGGAAGTGCTCTCTTTATGGCTCTCTGTATGTGGAAAGAGAGACAAACTGCCAATTAGTGACTTACAAAGGGGTTCAGGTCAAGTCCAGGTCTCAAACAGAACTTTATCTAAGGTCTGGCTGAAACTGACCTGAACTTCCATGGGTATGTTGATCTCTAATACCCACTTAAAAGTATATTTCATTTTTATGCACCTGATGAGGCTAGCATACTTAGCTTAAAATTCGATATCAGAATAGCTATACAATTCTGCTTCTCAAATTGTCTTATTAGGAGTCCAGCTAAAGCTTAGCTCACATGTTATGGATTGAGTTATAGATCAGATAAATCAAAATTCAAAATCATAGAAACATAGTCATATGTGTGTAGATGCATTAATTAGTGAGTAGCTAACAGTTTTGGGAAGCGCAAACGTTTACTGTATACTTCCCTTGTTAGTGCTACATATGTGCCACAACAAAGGTGAAGATAGGTGACTCTAAGGCAAACTGAGTGTCTCCACTCAACCAGGGACATCACATGGTGGAAATGCCATATTTCCCTGCAATATTTATAATAATCCGATGTCCCAATAATCCATGGATATATCTGTGTTCATAGAACAAAATTGTTTCTGTGGCTGAAAGCGCAATACACAATGGTGTTCGAGCTTAAGCAACTACAGAATTGAAATATCATCCCAAAATATGGATATAGCATAGTACATTTGATATACCTATATTAAAGATGAATAATATCTTTAGAAACATTATTTCACTAGGGAAAATATTACACAAAGTAGCATTATGTCCTAAACTTGCAGTTCCTTGAATATAATTATCCTTCATATCTCACTGTCATGGGTGTGTCACAGTTGACAGACAGTCTTGCGATGTCTGGCTGTAGAAGGTCGCAGCGTTTGGTTACACAAACTGCTCTCTGATATTCTATTCTTCCTGCTATGGAGTAAATGGAATCCTAAACTCATATATCTTCTCCTCTTGGGGTTTATCCCTTTCCTTTTAGGACTTTGCTGATATTCTCAACTTTCCAGATACTTCACCCATTAAATTCAACCCATGTTGTGGCTCTCTCTGAAACTTTTTGAAGTCTTTCTCCCCCTCTGTAGGATCTTTGAACTCAACGTTGTAACCTCAACTGTTGGGTGCATTAGTTTAACGATTGCCTCTTCTACTGGTTTTCTAGGGTAGGGCAATTACTAGAGTTATACTTATTCATTGTTATCATTTTAGAGTGCAGCTGTATGTATTTTGTAGTTATATTGTGTTTTCAGCTAGCTCCTGTTCACACCTATTTGATGTGAGGGTCAGTCTGTTTGATATATTTGTAATGCATTTCTTTCTTATTGAGCACTCCGCCCTGTAACCAGGATGTGTTCATTCCCCTTTATAGCTGGATCCTAGCTGCCCAGACATGTAGGTTTTTAACCCAGATAGAAGCATTTGAGTTAGAGTCCCGGTATATTGAGATATACCTTGTTGCTGGTTACCGGGCTCACATGTATTGGCCAATACGAAAGCTAAATATCTTTTTTTTTTTTCCAAATATTCCAATAGCAGTAATGCAATACTAGAGTTCTATTTTTATTGTTAGCATTTTAGAGTGCAGCTGTATGTATTTTGTAATAATATTGCGTTTTCAGCTAGCATCTGTTCACACCGGCTGTATGTGAGGGTCAGTCTTTTTGATATATATCCCAGATGTTGCTCATTCCACTGATGAACTAACCATATGGCTAATGGCTGCTAAATAGTTGCATATCCCTGTAGCAGGGGTGGTGTGGATGAAGATATGTGTCTTTGGGAAAAATCTTGAAATAAAAGGGATTTTGCTAGTGAAAGGCTCTTCAAGGGACCTGTTGAAGTGTAGCAACACAAAATAACGGTTGTCCACATGCTCCCTGCATCTCCCCCAAACTTGTTTTTAAGAATTTAACCCCTTAACGACCGCCGATACGCCTTTTAACGGCGAGAAATTAGGGTACTTCTTCCAAACCGCCGCTTTTTAACGGCGGTCAGAAAAAAGCGTCTAGCGCCCCCCAGAGTCAGAAAATTTCCAGGGTCTCAGCTGCCGGGGGTAGCTGAGACCCTGGAGATCATGATTCAGGCCGGTTTTTCCGGTCCCCGCTCACCTGATGACCGGTATACACCGTATACCGATGATCAGGTTACAGTAAATGGCAGCGCTGGTAAAAAATGATTTATCTCCCATCTGGCATAAACAAACATGTCAGAAGGGAGATAAATGTCCTCCCCGGTCCCCCGGTGTCGCCAAAGTGTCCCCCCCGATCCCTCCCGACCGCCCCTCCTGAAAATCCAAGATGGCATCCCGCACACCGGCGCGCACAGCAGAGCGTCGGCCGCATTTCTCTGGTTTCTGTCGCATGTGCTATGACACATACGACATAAAACTGCTCCCCAGGCCCTGCCAGGTCACCCCCTATTCCCACCCCGGTGTTCCCCGGTGTCCCCCCGTACCTGTCTCAGCTCTGATCCCCCGCGGCCCCCTCCTCCTTCACAGTGAACGCCGGTCACACGTGCAGAGCGCGGCTGTCAGCTCAGCTTCCTGGTTTGCTTTCAGAGACGCTGGCTCACTGCTCCCACTCTGCAGCTGTGACCTGGGGAGAGTGGGTGCAGATTCTTTGCACCCACTCTCCTCAAAGGGAGGGTCTGCACTCCTAGAAAATGGGGGATACGTTCCCTGAACGTGCTTCCCATATTCTAGAAGGTCCAGAATCGTTGCGGGACTTTCACAATGGATTACAGGGACCCGATTTTTTTTTTCTTTTCAATAAATTCGTGAAAGAGGGAATAATTTGGGGAGTGTTTTTTTGTTGTCAATTTTTTTTTTATTACTGTCAATTAGTTATGTCTGGTATCAAATAGACGCCGTGACATCACTAATTGCTGGGCTTGATGCCAGGTGACATTACACATCTGGTATCAACCCCATTTATTACCCCGTTTGCCACCCCACCAGGGCAACGGGATGAGTTGGGGCGAAGCGCCAGGATTGGCACATCTAATGGATGCGCCACTTCTAGGGCGGCTGCGGCCTGCTATTTTTAGGCTGGGAAGAGTCCAATAACCATGGCTCTTTCCACCCTGAGAATACCAGACCCCAGCTGTCAGCTTAACCTTGGCTGGTGATCTAATTTGGGGGGACCCCACGTTTGTTTGTTTTTTTTAATTATTTATTTATAAATAATTAAAAAAAAAACAGCTTGGGGAGCCCTCCAAATTGATCACCAGACAAGGTGAAGCTGTAAGCTGTGGTTTGCAGGCTACAGCTGTCTGCTTTACCATAGCTGGCTATCAAAAATAGGGGGACCCCACGTCATTTATTTTAATTATTTTTTTTCTTTTTGGGCTAAATACAAGGCTAGGCATCCTTTAGTGCCACATGAAAGGCACTAAAGGGCGCCATCTTAGAATATGCAGGTGGGTGGGATGTTAAATATGTTTGACATCTATCCATTCATCCACTGTAGCATTTTAGGCTGTGTGCCCACAATCAGGGTTTGCAGCGTTTTGGGCGCAGAGTGTTTTCCCTGCATCCATAACGCTGCGTTGTGCAGTACAAGCACAGTGGTAGAATTTTTAGAAATCCCATGCCCACTGGCTTCTTTTCTACGCAGCATAAACTGACCTGTGGTGCAGCTTCCTGAGCCTCAGCATGTCAATTTATGCTGCGGAGATGAGTGTTCTCTGCAGGTAGAATAGAACTAAAGTCCACAGCAACCTGAACCCAAACGTGGGCACGGGCAGCTGCGTTCTCCCGTGGACAACACTCACATCTCTGCAGGAAGGCTGACACTGTGTACTAGACGCCGTGTCGCTGGATCATGGCCACATAGCCTAACAGTGAGAATATTGTTCCTGCAGCAACATTTTTGTGAAGTATCTGTGGATTCAAAATGCTTACTATACTCCTGAATAAAATCCTTGAGGTGTCCAGTTTCCAAAATGGGGTCACTTGTGGGGGGTTTCTGATGTATTAGGTACCCAAGAGGCCCTGCTAATGTGACATGGTGCGCACAATTTATTTCAACTTTTCCAAAATTCAAATGGTGCTTCTTCCATTCCAAGCCCTCCCATTTATTCAAACAGAGGTTTTTAGCCACATATGGGGTATCCCTGCGCTCACACGAAATTGGATAACAACCTGTGGGGTCCATGTTTTGTTGTTGCCTCTTGAAAAAGTAAGAAATGTGATGTTAAGGAAACATTTTTGTGAAAAAAATGAAAATTTTCAATATGGCAACCTAAGCTTATCAAATTCTGTGAAGTATTCGTGGATTCAAAATGCTCAATATACACCTAGATAAAAGCCTTGAGGTGTCTTGTTTCCAGAATGGGGTCACTTGTGTGGAACCTTCACTGTTTAGGCAGCTTACGGGCTTTCCAAATGCGACATAGCGTCCACTAATTATTCCAGCCAAATGTTCAGTCAAATGGCACTTTTTCCCTTCCGAGCCCTGCCGTGCACCCAAACAGTTGATTTCCACCACACATAAGGTATCAGCATACTCAGGAGAAATTGCACAATAAAGTTTATGCTGCTTTTTTTCCTTTTACTCTTGTTAAAAAAAAAAAGCTATCTGGTTGAAGTAACAATTTTGTGGTAAAAATGTATTTTTCTTATTTTCACAGCTCAACATTATAAACTTCTGTGAAGCACCTGGGGCTTCAGGGTACTCACCAAACACCTAGATAAATTCCTTGAGGGGTCTACTTTCCAGAATGGGGTCACTTGTGGGGGACCTCCACTGTTTAGGCACCTCAGGGGCTCTCCTAATGCAACATGGTGTCCGCTATTGATTGCAGCCAATTTTGCAGTCAAATTGCACTCCTTCCCTTCTGAGCACTGCCGTGTGCCCAAACAGTTGATTTATACCACATATAAGATATCACCAAACTCAGGAGAAATTGCACAATAAATTTCATAGTGATTTTTTTTCTGTTACCCTTGTGAAAAAAAAGCTACCTGGTTGAAGTAACAATTTTGTGGTAAAATTTTATTTTTTTATTTTCATGGCTCAACGTTATAATCTTCTGTGAAGCACCTGGGGGTTCAGGGTACTCAACAAACATCTATATAAATTCCTTGAGAGGCCTAGTTTCCAATATGGGGTCACTTGTGGTGGTTTTTTGCTGTTTACGTACCTTAGGGGTCCTCCAAATGCGACATGGTGCCCACAATCTTTTTCAGCCAAATTTCCTTTCCAAAATTCAAATATTGCTCCTTTCGTTCCAAGCCCTCCCATTTGTCAAAACGAAGGTTTCAGACCACATGTGTGGTATCACCGCGCTCATAAAAAAAGTGGGTAAGAAAGATGTGGGTAAAATTTTTGGAATTACCTCTTGAAAAAGTGAGAAAATTGATGCTAAAGCAACATTTTTTGAGAAAAAAATGACAATTTTCAATATGACAATGTAATGTTATCAAAATCTGTGAAGTACCTGTAGGTCCAAAATACTCACTATACTCCTTGATAGAAGCCTTAAGGGAGCTAGTTTTCAAAATGGGGTCACTTGAAGGGGGTTCCTGCTGTTTAGGTACCTTAGGGGATCTGTAAATGCAACATGGTGCCCGCAATCTGTTTCAGCCAACTTTGCTTTCCAAAATTCAAATATTGCTCCTTTCGTTCCAAGCCCTCCCATTTACCCAAACAAAGGTTTCTGACCACATGTGGGGTATTGGCGCGCTCATAAGAAAGTGGGTAACAAAGTGTAAGGTCCAATTTTTGGTGTTACCTCTTGAAAAAGTAAGAAAATTAGTGCTAAAGCAACATTTTTAGGTAAAATGTTAATTTTTATTTTTTTCATTCCACATTACTTTAGTTCCTGTGAAGCACCTGAAGGGTTAATAAACTTCTTGGAAGTGGTTTTGAGTACCTTGAGGGGTGCAGGTTTTAGAATGGTGTCACTTTTGGGTATTTTCTGTCATCTAGGCCTCTCAAAGTCACTTCAAATGTGATGTGGTCCCTAAAAAAATGGTTTTGTAAATTTTGTTGAAAAAATGGGAAATTGCTCATGAACTTTGAACCCTTCTAACTTCCTAACCCCAAAAAATTTTGTTTCAAAAATTGCGCTGATCTAAAGTAGACAAGTGGGAAATGTTATTTATTAACTATTTTGTGTGTCATAACTTTCTGGTTTATGGGTATAAAAATTAAAAGTTTGAAAATTGCAAAATTTTAAATTTTTTTTTCAAATTTCAGATTTTTTCACAAATAAAATAAAAAAATATCATCCTAAATTTAACTCTAACATGAAGTCCAATATGTCAAGAAAAAAACAGTCTCAGAATCACCGGGATCCATTGAAGCGTTCCAGAGTTATTGCCTTATAAAGGGACACTGGTCAAAATTACAAAAAATGGCCTGGGCATTAAGTACAAAACTGGCTTCGTCCTTAAGGGGTTAAAATAAAGAATTCATTTTTAGGATGTTGACACTGTTTTTTTCGTCTCACTGTCATAAAACCTTTGGGCCCTAAAGATCACACTGAGTGATTCCCAATCATCACTTACACAGACTATTCTCTTCTCTTTGTGCTATATACAAATGGAAGCCTCTATGGTCTGGAGGCAGTATTGGTCCAGGTCCTGGAGAGACGAGTAATCACCTACACCAGCCAGTCTATAAAGAATCCAGAGAAGAACCCCGGTAACTACAACTACTTCATATTATAGTTACTAGCCCTGGTGTCGGCCATGACTTAAAAGTTTGCAGAGGAAAGAAAAGAAAAAAAGGGTTCTGAAAGCGACAATGCTTTTGTTGGAAATATGTGCAGGAGGTGATAAAGGAGAAGTAGGGAACTTACGCTCTGTGAGGGGCTGAAACCACTCACAAACACAACCAATCCTTCAATGAATTGTAATTAGCCTGCATCTACCCCCGTACGTCTGTCTTGACGCTGCAAAACATTCTGCCCTACGAATGGTTTATTGCATATTTTATTTTTTATATAAACAGTATATATATATATATATATATATATACACGTATATATATATATATATATATATATATATATATACACATATTTTTTTATTTTTATAAAATAAAAATGGCTCGAGGGTCTCCGGACCCGGGGGTTCGGGGTAACTCCGAAACATGATGGGGGGTTATTTAGAGGGGAGTTAGATAGTTTGTGACGCCACCCGTGGTGTGCGGTAATAGGGAGTACCACACACCACGCTGCCGTTGGGAGTACCCGAGGTGATTGAGTGGAGCAGCTAGGTGACTTTACCCTCCACGGGTAGGGATAGGGTTTGGGACCCTGGATGGTGGGATGTATGGCAGGGGGAGCGCAGACTCGCTGGTGGCAGGGGTTAATCAGGTACTTACTCAGAAGGAAAGCAGACGCTGATAACGTGGTAAACCAAGTCTCTGGGTGCTGCTGCCCTCCTGGGGGAGCTTGTCCGGGTTCCGTCCCCTGCAGCACTGCCTCGTGATCCGCGGCCTGCCTCCGTGCACAGAATTTTAGAGTGTCCAGGTGGCCGATAAGCTTGGTGCTTTCTGGGCCCCGCTCCCTACTATGGGTAGCAGAGGAGCTTGCTCCCAGGATCTCACGCTTGGGATTTCAGTGGGCTGCTTTGCTTGGAAAGCCCTATTCCCCTCGTTGTGCTAGTGCCCCTGATCTCTGAGCTTCGTGGGAACAGTCCATAAAGGCCTTGTCCTCCGCAGGTTAATTGCCGGATTGCTTGAAGCCTCTCCTCGACCTAGGGTCCAGTACCCCAACGTGTTTTTGGCCCCGGATCGGCAATTGGACTACAGCTGCCGACCGTCCTGCTCGACTAAGCCAGCAACCAGTCCCAATCTCCCACGACAGAGTCTCTGATTCCTCCGGGCCCAGACCACCGTCTGCAACCCAATCTGCTTCTATTCCTGGGAGCGCCAACTCCCAGCTTCCTCAAGCGCTTCACTGCTCGAGGGCTACCACTGAACTCTTTGCTCCCCTAGAGCCAACTCACTTGTCACCTCCCACCTCCCTGCCTGACCCCTAGGTGGGCAGCCCTATTCCAGCTTAGCAGCCCACTGGTGTGCCTGACAGGGTATGGTGCGAGGTGTGATTAGGATTTTTAGATGCTGGTGAAGGCAGCACTGCAAGCTGGCAACCCAGAACCATGGGGGGGTTGAGTCCTGCACTGGGAGATAAGAGTGTGCAGTACCCTGTGACGACCTGACTCGTCCAGGGGCGTTACATCATCCCACCGGTGGTAGTAGTAATCTGCCCCATGAATGGTTTATTGCTTTTTATTTTTAAGCTTTCAAGTTTTTTTCCTGTAAGGAAATCACACTGGTGTTGACAGCACCTTGCCCCACAAATGCTTAATTGCAAACAGCCTTGTGAGGGTTAATAAGGGTGATGATGGGAGGGGTCTATAAAAACCAATTGGATAGGAATCAAAATTATTTCCATGTTTTTTATTATATGTATGTTTTTCTGCCTGAGGAAGGGGGCTCCACCCCGAAACACATTGCAATGGTTGTTATTATGTGTACAGCAAAGATATATAAACCTTGACTTTATTTGCATAGGGTAATATTGTGACCAGAAGTATGGTGACACTGACGATTCACTGACAGAAAGACCGGCATTGGGTTAATGCTAGTAAAAGCTGCGAACTAGAAATTTAAGTAGTCATATGTAGTTGACCAGTCAATTGTTACTTTGTACCAACCGTGAATTGATTTGCGTTATCTTGAACGTTTGTATAATTTTCTGATTAACAATCACTTGCATTCCTAGCCGCAGTTGCTTTTATATTATCAGCACCTAGTGCCTTCTGTACAGGCATGTTGCTGCCTATATAACATGGCACATCAATCACCATCTTTACTTGAACTGAACCTAACAGAATAAAGAAAGGGCCGGAGTGGAAAATGAGCAGAGGCCCACATGACAGGGGTTGGTCCATGAGGGAATGGAGGGGTAGCTTTAAGGGAAGGAGATGGGGGAGGGGCATGTGACATGGGGTGGGTGTAATACATAGGAAAGTGCGGGAAGAGGAGCCATTTTAGGGTGCCTCAATAACTGGAGTGTACCAGTTCTACTAGTGTGTAGAAAACAATACTAAGGACCAGGGGGCACTCACTGCGAGTGGAAGAAAAGCGATTCCGACACCTAAATAGGAAAGGGTTCTTTACAGTTAGAGCGGTCAGACTGTGGAATACACTACCACAAGAGGTAGTAATGGCAGATACTATAACAGCTTTTAAAAAAGGGCTGGATGATTTCCTCAGTACACAAAACATTGTTGGTTATAAATGACTTAGTCACTAAATGTAGAACTGGTGGAGGAAGGTTGAACTAGATGGACCTAGGTCTTTTTTCAACCTAAGTAACTATGTAACTATGTACCCTCTCCCACAGTCACCTACCTTATGGCGAATATGGAGGCTTTGCTGGGGCAGCTGAGGGCGGCTGCAGGCCTGCGGTGTGAGGTCTGGCTGCAGGAGCAGGTGTCCAGCCTGCTGGGTGATATGGTGCCGCAGCGCAGCACGGAGGGGCTTGGACGGAGGCAACGGAGGACCAGGCCTCCAGAGAGACTAAGCCCAGAGACAACCCCTCGCTCCAGGCGTCGGCTACGGAGCCCCTCCGGGGACCCTCCCACCAGCGGGCGCCGGAACGCTCCATCAGATCGGCGCTCGCGGTCGGGGAGGAATCCGATCAGCCAGCCTGGGGCTGCGGGAGGTGGCAGGCTGCAAAGCATGGTCAGCGCGAGGCCTGCACCTCCTCGGCAGCGTGGATGGAAGAATCCTGTGGCAGGCCTGGGCGGCGATGCTCTGGTCGCAGGGTCTGCTGGGCAACGTGATGAAGAAGCAAGGAGTTTGGGTCCGGCAAACTGGAGAGGCCGGGAGTCAGAGCAGAGGAGGCGGGGCCTGCACAGTGACATGCTGGGGCCTTCTGTGGGTCCTTCGGCTGAGGTGCTTGTTCAGGTGCCTGCAGCTGGGTCAGCTGAGGACAACCCCTGCACCGAGGAGGATGAATCCAGGGGGAGACAGCAAGCAAGGAGCAGGTGCCAGAGCATCAGAGGACAGAGTGCGCAATCACCTGTGCAACATGACAGCGTGGATGTATCTGGACTTTTGCCACCCCCAGCCTTTTTGGAGGTGAGGGGAGACAGCGGTGGGGCAGATAGAAGCGGTCGGGAGCCCCCCAGGTCGAGATCGGCGCTGAGCATACGGCAGGATTCAGGGATGGCGGCTGGCGGTGTCACGGCAACCGTGCAGCTTGGTGAGTATGGATCTGTGTTGTGTAAGTCCCAGAACTTAAATGTGCTAGGTTTAGGATTGGGGGAGCAGTTGGCGTTCCCGGGTGCGTCCCCTGTTGGGGGGGGTCTGGCAGCAGAAGGTAGCGGGGTCAGGGAACTATTAGGTAGCGTCCGGGAGATTTTGTTGCATCTGGAGCGCGGTTAGGAGGGGAGGGGCGCAGTGTCTCAGACGGCAGCTTGGGTGGGTACCCAGGATAGTGCAGCAGTGTTAGATGGTAGCCAAGGGAGTGTTTGTCAGGGCAGTGAGACAGCTACCAGTGGTGTTTCAGTGTCTGTTCAGACAGAGAAAGATAAGGCGGATGCGATAAAGTTAGATGATAGAGCAAAGGGTGAGGTTTACGTGTGTTTTGAGGGGCCATTGGGGGCTGATTTGAAAAAGGAGACGAAGGAAAAAATCTGGAAGGACGAATACGTGAAGATTTTTTCTGTGCTTCCATTGGAAAAATTTAATCTGGATAGAGGAAAAAAGGATGATAGTAAAAAGGAAGAAGAGGAAAAAAGGAGGTGGAGCCTGATACCGCAGACTTTTGTGAACTGGTTACAGGCTTTTTCTATACTGGCCAGTGTGGTGGGTGAGAAGGCGCCGGAGAATTGTTCACCATTGTTCTGTTATTTAGATTCAATAGGAGAGGCACATAGGAGATACGGAGGCCAGGCATGGCTTTGGTATGATGAGCAATTCCGCCAAAGAAAGGCAGTTCATCCCAGTATTAGGTGGGATCAAAAGGATATTGGGCTTTGGTTGAAGGTCATGGCCCCATCGCGTTATGGTCAGTCATTTCTTGGGGGTGCAGGCGGAGGGTCTCAGGCAGGAAGCGGTGGCAGCAGTGGCCAGGGCGACAAGTCTGGGGCATGCTAGAAATTTAATGAGGGGCAATGTACCTATGGGACCAGTTGTAAGTTCAAACATATCTGCTCGCACTGCAGTGGGTCCTCACATGGGGCAGCAAAATGTTTTAAGAAGGGCAAAGGTAAGCCCGGAGCTGGTAATAGCCAAGGGGGAGACACCAGTTCGGCTGAACGCGATGGCCCCCTTTCTAAATAGATTTCCGGACAGGGATAGGCCAGTTCTTTTGTTTCAGGGTTTTCAAGATGGTTTCAGGATTCCTCCGCCGGTGCATCAGGTCCCTTTCTCTTTAAAAAATTTGCGGTTAGCATTGTTGTATCCAGAGGTGGTGAGAGAAAAAATTCAAAAGGAGATGGGGCTTGGCAGGATGGCTGGCCCATTTCAGTTTTCTCCAGTTGAGGGTTTGGTAGTTTCTCCCTTGGGTGTGGTGCCTAAAAAAGAGCCTAACAAATTCCGTCTTATTCACCACTTATCGTATCCAAAGGGTTTGTCAGTTAATGACGGCATGGATCCCGAATTGTGCTTGGTGGTATACACGTCGTTTGATGAGGCGGTGCGGTGGGTGCGACGGTATGGTCAGGGGGCATTGTTTGCAAAGACTGATATTGAGGCGGCCTTTAGGCTGCTACCGGTGCATCCAGATAGCATACGGTTGCTGGGTTGCCACTGAGAGGAAAGTTTTTATTTGGTTCGTTGTTTGCCGATGGGTTGTGCAATTTCTTGTTCGTTTTTTGAGGCATTCAGTTCATTTTTGGAATGGGTGGTGCGAGACGTTTCTACCATTCAGTCAGTTATTCATTATTTAGACGATTTTCTTGTTATGGGCCCGCCTGACTCGGCGGTCTGTCAAAATTTGCTGGCAACGGTGGTTTGGGTTGCGCGGCGATTTGGGGTTTCTTTAGCACCGGAAAAGACGGCGGGTCCTTGTACACAGTTGAGTTTTTTGGGCATTTTAATTGATTCTGTTGCATTGGAATGTCAGTTGCCGGAGGACAAGTTGGTGTCCTTGCGGCAGGAGGTGGAGAGGGCCCGACAGTCTCGGAAGTTGACTTTGAAAGAGCTGCAATCGTTGCTGGGCAAATTGAACTTCGCTTGCAGAGTCATGCCAATGGGCAGGGTATTTTGCAGGAGATTGGCGGCAGCGACGGCAGGAGTTCGGGCGCCGCATCATTTCGTGCGATTAAAAAAGGAGCATAAGGACGACTTGGAGGTCTGGGGGTCATTTTTGCGGGAGTACAATGGTAGGTCCCTTATTCAGAGTGAGGCACAGACTAATTTTGACAGGGAGATTTACACAGATGCAGCGGGGGGGGCTGGTTTTGGGGCTTATTGTAGGGGCCAATGGTGTGCTGGCAGTTGGCCAGAGGACTGGAAGCAACTGGGTTTTTTGAGAAATTTGACGTTGTTGGAGTTATTCCCCATTCTGGTGGCGGTGTCTATTTGGGGTGAGGAGTTTAGAGATCGCAAGCTCAGGTTTCACTGTGATAACATGGGGGTGGTAGCTGTTATTAATAACCTCATGGGTTCATCCCCTCTGGTGATAAGAGTGTTGAGGGAACTGGTTTTGCAATGCTTACGGCTGAATACTTGTATTGTGGCTGTTCATGTGCCCGGGTTAGAGAATTGCATTGCTGATGCTCTGTCTCGGTTTCAGTGGGATCGCTTTCATGCCTTAGCCCCGGAGGCTCAGTCTTCAGGAGTGGAGTGCCCATCGGAGCTGTGGAGGCTGGTTGTCGGGGAGTGAGTCGTTTTATATGGGGCTCGGTCACGGAGAGGACGTGGGAGGCGTATGAGTCAGCTTGGCAAGTATGGTGCAGCTGGTTGCGGTTTTGGGGAGATGTTTTTTCAGATAGGGATAGGATGCTAGCGGTATTGTTTTTTATCGGTCGAGCATCAGAATTGGGCTGGTCCGTAGCAAAGGTGAATGGCTTTGTGGCGGGGTAGGCTTTTGGTTTTAAACTTAGAGGGCAGACGGATGTAACGAAGGGTTTTCTTGTTGGGCAGGCAATGAAGGGTTATAGGAGGGGGTATGTTAGGGTGGATAGGCGGAGGCCAGTGTCGTTTGATATGTTAGAGAAGCTTGGGGAGTGGCTGGTGGGGGTCTGCAGCTCTGAGTGGGAGACCGTTTTGTTCCGGTTGGCTTTTTCTTTCGCCTTTTTTGGGGCGTTAAGGGTGGGGGAGTTGGTCTCACCAAGCAAGGTAAAGGGAGGAGGCTTGTTGTGGACCGATGTTTTTTGTTCAGAGCAGGTGCTGGAATTCTGGATTAGGAGGTCCAAGACGGACCAGGAGGGGAGGGGAAAAAGGGTGAGAGCAGTGGATGGTTCCACGATGTGTCCGGTACGTTGTTTTAGAGAGTATCAGGGATTGGGGGCAGGGGGGGGAGGCCCACTGCTTTGTCATAGGGACGGTTCATTCCTCTCCAGATACCAGTTCACTGGTGTCATGCGGACGTGTTTAGCAGGGATGGGTTTGGAAGCTTCGTGTTTTGCTGCTCACTCATTCCGCATAGAGGCAACAACTGAGGCAGCGTCTAGGGGATTAGGTGCAGAGGATATACAAAAAATTGTTAGGTGGAGCTCGTTGCGTTATAAATCATACATTCGTCAATGAGTTAATTTGTTCAGGTTTTGGTGAGGTGGTTTTGTTTCCTGACAATTAGTTGGTACTTAGGTGTGTTTGGTTTTTCTCTCTTTATCTTAGAAGGTGGTCCGTACCTGGCGTGGATATTGGGGCATTCGTACGTGCACTGGGGAGCAAGACGTGCGGATGTCTGGCCAGATGGACGGCAGTTAGGTTTTCATGGAGAGGTACTGAAGATTAGATGGCTGGGTTTAAGGGGGATGGTGTGGAGTCGAGTGTTACCAGAGGTTCATAAGGCAGCTCGGTTAGACAGCATGCATGACATCCTAGTTTTGCATGTGGGGGGGTAACGATCTGGGTTCTAGATCGGTGCGGGAGTTACTTAGGGATATTCGTTTTGACTTATTGAGGTTGTGGTCATCATTTCCGAAGGTTGTGATTGTGTGGTCAGATATCGTGCCCAGAAAGAAATGGCGGGGCGCAAGATCGGAGAGGGGTATCAATAGGGCCAGGGTGAAGGTGAATAAGGTGGTAGCCCGTTTTGTAGCCCGTAATGGGGGTGTTGGAGTACGACATCACGACTTGGAGTCAGGTGAGGGAAATTTTTGGTTGAATGATGGCGTGCACCTGAACGCCATTGGAATTGACTTATGGGCTCTCGCGATCCAGGATGGGATCAAGCGAGCCCTGGAGTTGGTTGGGGGCGCACGCACCTAAGGTTTCAGGGCGCGTGTGCGTTGGCGGTGGGGTGGGGTCCTTGGAGTTGGTAAAGTTAAAAGTTGAGGAGTTATTTGGATAATTCCCTCCCGGATGGAATTGGGGTATTGGGGGATTTGGCACTTAATGGGGCTCTGGACGGGGGTGTGCCCTGGGAGCCGGTATTTATGGTATTTACACATTGTGGGCCACTTATTGTGGCATGGTGCCCTTAAGCTTGGGGGTTCACGGCTGAGGGTAAAATAGAGATGGTATGTGCCAGATCTGGTAGCTTCAAGGACCTCCCCCCAATTGTCAGTTATTTAATTGGTTATTGTTATTTATGTTAATAAAATGGCTGCTGTGGCCAAATTTATCCAACAGAAGTTGTGGTGTGTTTATTTATATAGATAAGTAAGTGGGGAGGAGGGGTATGGAACGGAATATGGAAGGAATGGAAGAATTGGGCCATACACTGTCATGGAGAAGAAAAATACTATGGCACGTGAAGTTTCACCGAGAGATGCTTTCCATGTAAGTGTTTTCAATCAACCAACCAACTACATGTGTAATAAAGAAGACAACACGGAGACCACTGGGAACCAGCTATAAGGTAAATTGTGAGTTGTTAAAATCAATAATCACTGTAGACTCCTAATACTTCCTACTGAAAGCAGTGTTGAGTTTAATTAAAAGTCAGAATAGCTCTTTAAGCCGTGGTCATGTGGGTAGACTATTGTCTGGGCTTCTTGTGGAATCCCATTGAGGAACACTATACTCAGCCTTTCCTAATACCAAAATGTCTGTTTACAGACACCAAGAGATAACATTCAATGACAAGACTGAAAAGGTTTTGAGTCCCTTTAAGATATAGTGATAGAATTTTGCTGTTGTTCGCAATTTTTTTCTCGTAAAAAATGGTCTCCACAAATATTTGTCTCTACTGGCAGCTTTTTTGAAGATCACAATCCATGGCTATCATACAAAGAAATGTTATATTACATTTGTTATATATGTATATTTTTATTTGATCGTAATTTGTTTTACAATCAAATAAGAATCATTATTCACGTCTTCTCACCGACAACATCCACTATGACCAATATTTCCTTGATTTCAAGTATTTGTCTGAAAAAGGACAAAAGCCAATCTTTATACAATGTTTTCAGCTGCTCACAGCCATTGACAGCGATGACACCTAACAGGTTAGAAGTGTCGGATGTGTTTTCTCTCTTACTGAATAAAGTTGATTAGTAGATAAACACAAAGATGTTCTTCTGCTATTCGAATGTAATATAGACAGCAAGAGCTGCGCAAAGCAATTCTTTATAATCTAACTCTTGACCCTTTGTGTCAGAGCTATTTTGCTACCAAAACATATGATTTAGAAATTGAACATTGTTGTGTCTGTATTAAAGGCAATAATAGCAATCATCATGATACTAGGAAATAGCTTAGACGTTCATTTCACGACTAGAACACAAAATTGCAATGTTTCAAATGTTTATGCTAAAGTCATTGCAAAATCGTATTTAATTATACAGCAGTAAAGCATTGTGGATTGTTGAGCGTTCTACTGTTGGTTGGATTAGCATTATCCCATGGTTTTTAACATATTTATAGTTTGATAATAAAAGCCTTTAAGTTATAATATAACTTCACTATACCCTTTTCAGTGAATGACCTATTTAGGCTTTTTTCAGTTGTTGTGATTACATTGGCCTACATACTTTAACTTTTTTTGTATTTAATGCATAAAAAGGGCTGTTTCTTATGGTAATTTGTCCCCTGATTACAAATCTGCTCAATTACAAAATTGTTCAATTTTCTTGAATATTTAGCTGTAGGTTTGTCCATTTTTAATCCCTAAAAGTAGTCTGCAAGCATTTTGGGCCCCATCTCTTTAGGGTCTTTTTTGGGCCTGTAGGGACAGTCAACAGTGAGTGGGGGCGGCATCAGCGCAGGATTAGGGTGTCAACCTCCGCAACAAGGTAGGCACAAGAGAAGGGCCTATTAGGGCTAGCTCCCCTTATTTTTGGTTTATCCTCCTGGCATCACACATTTGGTTTGGTGTATTTATGTGAATATTTTTGTGAAGATTTGTAGTTTGGGAGTATCTCTCATTTTAACATATATTTGTTAAAAATATAATTTTAGCAGTTTTTTCTTGTCTTAAGCATTTTTGGGCTCCATTCCCCTTTATAACGGCCTTCAAGTAGTGCGATGTACTGTGCTTGTAATTGACATCTCCAAGGTTAGCAGGGAAAGAATTGAAAATTGGAATCCAGGAAATGTATCTTGAGAGACATATTGCATCCCAATTCTTTGTAGCATTGTAACAACAAGTCAAAAAAATCTCTATAGTTTGGTGCATTATTGTTGCCAAGGAAGTTCACCACTACATTTTTTAATGACTCCCATGCCGTTGCATCAGTGTCATTTAGTTTTGTGTTAAAATCAGTATCTTTCATAATTTCCCTTATTTGTGGCCCCATGAAAATTCATTCCGTGATTCTGGCCTTACTGAATTGTGGAAACATGTTTCTAAGGTATGCAAAACCCTCACCATCATGATCCATCACCTTGTCAAAGTTCTTCATCAGATAAGTTTTATATGGAATGGAGGAAGAAAAACTTTTTCTGGAGATACCGAGGCGGATGCACAAGACATTCTTTCTTCCAGGAGTCAAACTGTTTTTTGTTGAAATGTTTTTTTGAGGTGAGGTCACTGTCACATTCATAGAGAAAACAACAAAACATTGTATAGCCAGGTTGCAACCCAAGCACCAAGACTATTACCTTCAGATTACCACAAATATTCCACTTGTAGCTTTTGTAACAGATTTTAGACGGCAGAAGGAGCATATTTTCATATGTTTCTTTCAGACGAATTTTCATTGCCATTATGCAGAAGTACTGCGTTTAAACTGCTTTTTGTGAAGTCTATAAAAGCCTGAATTCTTGAGATCTGTGCATTCAAGCCAAAAGCTCAACCTGACTTTTTGATAGGTTCAGATCAGAAACTAAATACCGTATTTTTCGTTTTATAAGACGCACTGGATTATAAGACGCACCCCAAATTTAGAGATAAAAAATGTAAAAAAAGAAGAAAAAGAAAAAAAGGTTTTCTGTCTTATACTCTAGTGCTGTCTTACCAGAAGGGGGGCATCAGCGGTGGTGGAGCGGGTCACAGAGTGCGATACTGCAGGCTGCGGTGGGGTCTGTGCTGGTAGCTGTGAGATCTGTGCTGGCAGCAGTGGGGGATGTGCTGGCAGCGGTGGGGGATGTGCTGACAGTGGTAGGGTAGTAATGGCAGCGGTGGGTATGTTCCAGCAGCGATGGGGTCTGAGCTGGCTGTGTGGAGCAGGACGGTACGGCAAGTGTCCCAGATGCTCTGTCGGCGGTGCAGGCTTCAAAGAAATGGCGCAATACGCAGATCGGTTCAATGACAAACCAGGATCTCATCTGTGCATGTGCCACCGCTGCTGAGAGAGTAATGGGCTGACAGCCTCCCACACAGCCACACAAACGCTCGCACAGCCAGACAGCTGCCCATCACAGCCAGACAGCCGCCCGCACACCCAGACAGCTGCGCACACAGCTAGACAGCTGCCCGCACAGACACCCCCCACCACATCATAAGCTACATTCGGATTTTAAGACACACCCCTCATTTTCCTCCCAAGATTTTGGAAGGAAAAGTGCGTTTTATAATCCAAAAAATATGGTAATTTAGAAAGAAAAGCTGTAAATAAAAAGTGTAATAGGGTCTTATCCAAGCATACCAGAAAGCTAAAAAATGGCAAACTGCTCAACTGATTAGGTTGTGTAACCCACAACCAGTGTATATCACATGTGCAGCTGCTGCACGGACCACGAGCCACAAGGGCTAAGGTACAAAATCCAGGGAAAACAGGAATAAAACGTGATTAATCCTGCACTGCTGTCGGTGAAGGAATCCAACGTAAAAGCAGAACTAAAAGTGAAAGATTGTTTATTGAACGCGTTTCAAAGTAAACTTAACTTTGTCTTCAGGAAAGGCCATCAAAAATCAAATTTTTTTGTTGATTTTTTTTTTTTTGCAGTTTTAGAATCAGCGCATTTAAATTCTTTAAGAACAACCAACAGTACTCATTTGCATAAATCTTTGTTGACCAGTGTTTCTTTTTTTCTATTCATTTTTTTTCTGTTTGTCTACTATTTTCAATCCAATTGAAAAGCAAACAATAAAATTGCTCCAACTAAAACTTGTGAAATAAACACCACTAACGCAAAAGTTAAGAAAGACACCAGAAAACACTATGCTGCAATTTTTTTTATCTATGAACATACACATCTGTAAAAAAGCTTGAAAAAACTTATCGTTATTTCTAAGAGGGCTACATGTAAAATAACCATCCAGGAGCATAACGACCGCTGTCACAGAGATTGCAATGATAAAGTGGCTGGTGCTGCAGGGGAGTCCACCAACTTCAGCCAGATATGTGTCCTAAGATGCACATGTGACGCCCTGGGCAAGCCAGGGGTCACAGGTCACAACACACACGCACCCCACATTCCCTGCAGGAACACCAAGGTCAGACCAGAAACCCTTGTTGCCTTCCTCCAGGGGCTGATGTCCACACCAGGGGGTGGGCCAGGCGGTTGGCTCCGCCCACCGAGGAGTACACAGCCCTGGAGGCGGGAAAACCAGGCAGTTAGCTCAGGGAAGAGCTAGAGTGTGGAGCCAAGATCAGTTAGGGAAGTGAAGGAGTAAAGAGTGAAGTGGTAGAGGAGCAAGAGAAAAGAGCAAAGTGACAGTGTGAAGCCTGAAGTTGGTCCGGGTGTGTGCCCCGGACTGAGACAGCAAGGTTGACAGACGGCGGTGACCGTCTGCAGGAGAGATTGCTCGGAGGTTGCCGAAAGGACCGTGGACGGGTGGTGACCCGGCGGTACCGGAGCGGTATGCAAAGAACAGTCAGCACCAGGGCAGGGGCCTTTCGGATCCCGGCAAGGCTAGGAGTCGCCATAATTTGCCAAATCCGTCAGTGAAGGGGACCTCTGTCTCCCAACAACCAAGTCCCGTTTGAAGGCAACAGTCCAACCGTGAAGGGGAGACACCGCCACCGCCAAGGCACCAGTTTCCCAGGGCCAGCGCCTGCGGGCAAGAGAGGGGCTCCTCCAGCTCATATCCAAGCTGGGGAGCGGGTTACCGGTGGGAATCCATCGCTACCAACAGACTACACATAGGTGCAGGGAAGAGACCATCACAGTCAACTGCAGGGAATATCCGCACCGTAACCGTCCGAGGGACCCGTCCAACCAGCCGTTTGTTTACCGAGAACTGTGTCGTGTTTACTGGCTGAGTGAGTACCTCCGTGCCGTGCGGCACAGCGCTGCCCCTGCGCCCCTGCACCTCCACAGGCCCCATAACCCGCCTGTCCACCATCCCAACTCCATCACTGGGCCCCGGGACCACCAATTCCCTACCCACGGAGGGGCGAATCAACAACTGGCTGCTCCATACCACCACTCCCGGGATCCCCAGCCAGAGCAGCGGTGGTCCACACAATCACCACAACCGTGGGTGGCGTCACGGACAATAAACTATCCCCAAAAACCAAACCCCTTTCACTCACGGGCGAGGAGCACCGCTCGAGTCCCCGGGATCCGGCCCATCGCTCGAGCCACCGAGCAGCAGCAGGCCGCGGCAGCAGCGGCAGCCGGACCCGAGCAGTGGGAGAGCGCAGCGTCCCCTCCTCCGCCCGCGACACACATTCAGCTCAAATGTATTTCGGCACAGAAACCCATCGGGTCCCTATGCCGAAATCAGAGGCAGGCATCTTACGTCGGCATGGCTATGACTGGGGGCGCACGGCAGTGACATCATGCGCCATGACATGCATAAGTCACCAATGAAAAAATTAAAAGCAAATACTGGCCAGTGCAATTTTGGTATTTGTTTTTAATATTTTACTGGTGGTTTGTATTCACATAGTCCATTTTTTTGCTTATTGATCTGGTACATTTGAACATACTATATGTTTTAATATATATTACTTAAGGACTAATTTCTGTGAGACAATAGTAACACCTGCACCACCACCCCCAGCAGAGAGAGGAGGAAATGACAGCAGGCTGTTCTCAAACTCATCTGTTTGGGTGAGAAATCCTACACCGTGGACTGGAATCAAACAACAGACAGATGAGTGGTTGGTACTGCTAAACCTTATATCTATCCTGGTGGTGTTCAATAACATGCAAAATCTTGTAGCAGGTTTGGGCGTAGCTGGTTTGATGGACATCCCTTGCCTGGGTTGTGTGCTGAATTTTTTGGTGCAGAGCTTCCTTAAGAATTACCAACATATGTTAGAATTGCCACCTGAAGTGCTGGCCATTTGTGCGCGCTTTGTGCATTCTCACCCTGCTGCTGCTCACGTGTCTGCACTGTAGCATCAATTCTGCCTTCCTGCTCACCACCTCTTATGCGATGTACCCACAAGGTGGAACTCTACCTTGCATATGCTGGAAACACAATTTGAGCAGCAGCAGGCAAGAGTGGAGTTTGAGCTGCAGGGTGAGTCATTCTGCAGAATAACAGCACGTTACAAACAGGTGACCCCCATGTGTGCCATGTTGCACTGCTTTGAATACTCCCCCAACATGGCCAGCAGTGATGATGCCATCATCAGCGTTACTATCCCAATTCTATGCCTGCTTGAGAAAATGCTTCAGACAATGATGGATGAGTTGGTGACACAGGATGACGAGGAGGAACAGGAACCATTCACACAATTATTAGGTCAGTTGTCCACACATGGCTCAGATGGTGGGTTCCTTTACCAACATTGGCCAGGTACATAACTGTCTACCCAGGGTACAATTTTTCAGGATCAGGAGGTGGAACTGTGTTCACAGAAGGGTGGCACTCAAAGTATCTCATGGGCATCACTGGAGCGTGGCTGAGGGGATATAGGGTACATAGACCATAACCGTCCCACCAAGGACAGCTTGTCGCTGCCACCGGGCAGCCTAGCACTCTTTAGCTAATACATGCCGCAGTGTCTGCACAATTACCACTGAGTTGCCTGGATTGTTACCAATGCTCTATGATTACTGGGTGGCCACACTGCTATTTCTCCACTACAAGAACAATGTACCACCTTTATGTCTATGACTAGAGCATGATTGGAAAATGTTACAATACAAGCGCATACGGCAGATGCACTAATGACAGTGTTTCCACCTGCCATCTGGGGCTGAGTGGAAAAACAAAGCAGGCTAGAAGGAGGAAGTTGCCATCGCCGCTGGGGCATCATCACCACTTTGAAAGGGGAGGGTTAGCATGGCCTAAATATAGAACACCTTTCTCAGCACGAAACAAAATCCAGCACCACCATCTAATACGGTCAGGAGTCAGCATTTCAACAATAAGGCTTTTAGGGCAAAATGCACCACACTGTTAAAGCACTGTGCACCAGACTTTTAGAGCAGTATGCACCAGGTTGTAAGGGCACTGTGCACCAGGCTGTAAGGGCACTCTGTACCAGGCTGTTAGGGCAGTGTGCACCAGGCTGTTGGACACTTTACACCATACCTCCCAACTTTTAAAGAAGGAAAAGAGGGACAAAGTTTGCGGCGCGCGTAGCGCGCCGCGGCAAATTTTTAGGCCACGCCCCCTAACCACACCCATTTCACAGTCACGCCCATATCCACTCCCCATCCACACCCATTCAGCACAAACACGCAGGCAGCCGGCGGGCCTCCAGCACGGACACGCAGGCAGCCAGCGGGCCTCCAGCACGGACACGCAGGCAGCCGGCGGGCCTCCAGCACGGACACGCAGGCAGCCACAGTGAGGCGGCCGGTCGCCTTCACAGACAGGCGGCCGGCCGCCTTCACAGACAGGCGGCGGGCCGCCCGCACAGAGAGGCGGCCAGCCGCCCGCAGAGAGAGGCGGCCGGCCGCCCGCACAATGAGGCGGCGGGCCGCCCGCACAGACAGGCGGCAGGGGGGCGCCCGCACAGACAGGCGGCAGGGGGGCGCCCGCACAGACAGGCGGCAGGGGGGCGCCCGCACAGACAGGCGGCAGGGGGGCGCCCGCACAGACAGGCGGCAGGGGGGCGCCCGCACAGACAGGCGGCGGGGGGGCGCCCGCACAGACAGGCGGCAGGGGGGCGCCCGCACAGACAGGCGGCAGGGGGGCGCCCGCACAGACAGGCGGCAGGGGGGCGCCCGCACAGACAGGCGGCAGGGGGGCGCCCGCATAGACAGGCGGCAGGGGGGCGCCCGCACAGACAGGCGGCAGGGGGGCGCCCGCACAGACAGGCGGCAGGGGGTGAGGGGGGAGGGAGGGAAATCAGCGCTGGGGAGATTAGTTTACTGTACCAGCAGCAGCACAGGCAGCGCTCCTCTCTATGCCACGTCTACTAGGATGGTAGGAGGGAAAAGCAGGGAGGCGGAGAGAGTGGGTGGGCGGAGCCCGGGAGCCGGCCGTCCCGCCCGTGGCAACGGGACAAACAACGTAAAGCGTGAAAGTCCCGCTGTATCCGGGACGGTTGGGAGGTATGCAGCATGTTAGAATGTGTACATAAGATCCCGCTGGTGGTGGCCGCAGCTTATAGGCCCCAAATCTGGTGACAGGTTCCCTTTAAAGTGAACCTGTCAGGTGCAATATGCACTCAGAGCCAGGAGCAGTTCTGGGTGTATATTGCTAATCCCTGCCTAACCGTCCCTGTATACACTAGCATAGATAAAGAGATCAAGAACAAATATTTTTAAAGATCTTATATCTTATGCTAATGAGCGCGGGGACTAGTCACAAGGGCGTTACTTCACTTGGCTAGTCGGCTCGCATAGCATGTTAGCATGTTATTACGCCCCTGTGTGAGTACTAACACGCTATATGAGCCGACTAGCCAAGTGAAGTAACGCCCTTGGGACTAGTCCCCGCGCTAATTAGCATAAGATATAAGCTCTTTAAAAATACTTTTTCTATAGATGCCTTTATCTATGCTGGTGTATACAGGGACAGTTAGGGAGGGATTAGCAATATACACCCAGAACTGCTCCTGGCTCTGAGTGCAGATTGCACCTGATAGGTTCCCTTTAAAGGGAACCTGTCACCAGAAATTTAGCAAAAAAAATAAAAGATTCCCCTCTGCAGCTCCTGGGATGCATTCTGGAAAGGTTCCTGTTGCTATTGTGCCCCCTTTGAGACCTAAAATAATACTTTATGAAGTCTTACCTTTTTGTATGCAAATCTGTTTTTATGGTCACGGGGGCGGGCTGCCTGGCGTCCGTTATTCCCCCTCCTGCCGTTGTACGCCGTCCCCCATTGCTCATTTCCATACATGAGGACGCCTTCCTCATGTAACTGTCCTCCTGAAGTTTTGTGCATGCCCAGTGCCACTCTCGCGGGAGTAAGCACTGTGCAAAGTGTGAACGCTTTTGAGGTGATTGCGCAGGCGCGAGATTATGGGCGGCGCTGTGATTGTCATCAGCAGCGTCATCCAAGTACCTTCCCATAATCTCGTGCCCGCGCTTCTCACTCTGCCTCCACCGTTATGCGCAAGCACTGGCCATATGAACCACGTTACCTATTACCATGGGCGCGAGATTATGGGCGGCGCTGTGATTGTCATCAGCAGCGTCATCCAAGTACCTGCCCATAATCTCGTGCCCGCGCTTCTCACTCTGCCTCCACCGTTATGTGCAAGCACTGGCCATATGAACCACGTTACCTATTACCATGGGCGCGAGATTATGGGCGGCGCTGTGATTGTCATCAGCAGCGTCATCCAAGTACCTGCCCATAATCTCGTGCCCGCGCTTCTCACTCTGCCTCCACCGTTATGTGCAAGCACTGGCCATATGAACCACGTTACCTATTACCATGGGCGCGAGATTATGGGCGGCGCTGTGATTGTCATCAGCAAAGTCATCCAAGTACCCGCCCATAATCTCGTGCAAGCAGTAATAGGTAACATGGTTCATATGGCCAGCACTTGCGCATAACGGTGGAGTCAGAGGGAAAAGTGCGGGCACGAGATTATGGGCGGGTACTTGGTTAACGCTGCTGATGACAATCACAGCGCCGCCCATAATCTCGTGCCTGCGCAATCACCTGAAAAAGCGTTCACATGCGCAAATCTTCGGGAGGACAGTTACATGAGGAAGGCGTCCTTGTGTATGTAAATGAGCAATGGGGGACTGCGTAAAGCGGCAGGAGGGGGAATAACGGACGCCAGACAGCCCGCCCCCGTGACCATAAAAACACATTTGCATACAAAAAGGTAAGACTTCATAAAGTATTTTTGTAGGTCTCAAAGGGGGCACAATAACAACAGGAACCTTTCTAGAAGCAGCCCAGGAGCTGCAGAGGGGAATCTTTTATTTTTATTGTGAAATTTCTGCTGACATGTTCCCTTTAACTGGTAGGGGAGCCAGGATAAAGCAGAGCTGAAGCTGTTGGGAAGCTAGGACCCAGCAGCTCTGCTCCACAGGCAGGAGACCACTGATCGGTAATAGAAGCCTGCAGATGTCACTCTGCATAGGTTATTGCCACTGCTATCTGCAGGAGATAAGTGCTGATTGCACGGTCTCCTCAGCTTCCTGACTCCCCGCGTGTCTGCAGCAGTGAGAAGCCGCACACGGGGAATCAGAGAACAGCTGCAGACAAACGCAGGCTCCGGGACTGGGGGGGTCGGCTCTGGTGCAGGGGGGGGGCTCTGCTGCAGGGGGGGGTCGCTCTGCTGCAGGGGGTGATTCATACCTCAGCAGCAGTCACAGGAGTAGGTGCGCGCTCGGCTCTGTAATGAATAGTAGAAGGGAGAAACAGCGAGGCGGGGCTACAGTGGGTGGGTGGAGCCGTGACAAACAGCCTCACGGGCGGGACCCGGGATCAAAGGCTCAGAAGAGGGACTGTCCCGCTGTATCCGGGACGGTTGGGAGGTATGCTTTACACTAGGCTTTTAAAGCACTGTGCGCCAGGCTGTTAGGGCAGTATGCACCAGACTGTTATTGCAGTATGCAACAGGCAGTTAGAGCACTGTGCATCAGGCTGTTAGAGCACTCTGCACTAAGCTGTTAGAGCACTGTGCACCAGACTGCTAAGGCAGTATGCACCAGGCTGTTAGCGCACTGAGCACCAGGCATTTAGGGCACTTTACACCAGGCTATTGGGCACTGTGCACCAGACTGTTAGGGCAGTATTCACCAGGCAGTCAGAGCACTCTGCACCAAGCTGTTATAGTACTGTGCTCAAGACTGCTAGGCAGTATGCACCAGGCTGTTAGGGCAGTATACAAAAGGCTGTTAGGGGACTGTGCACCAGGCTGTTAGGGCAGTTTGCACCAGGCTGTTATTGCAGTAAGCAACAAGCTGTTATTGCAGTATGCAACTGTTCCGCACCCATGTCAGTAGCAGTCGGGCTGCTCGGATCCGGATCCGCAGTGTGGCTCAAGGGATTCTCCGGACCTGGGGGTCACACGGACAACCCAAATGAAAGGGAGACATATTTGTACGGGATTTGCCGTAATTAGTCTGTGACGCCACCCACGGTGTGTGGTGAAAAATGGCACCACCACTACTGCTGTGGGGCACCCGGGAGCGATGGAATGGCGGCTGGTTGTTAACCCCTCCGTGGGTAGGGATGGTTGCCCTGGGACCCGGCGACTTTGTGCAAGGGACGGTGATGGCAGGGGCAGGGGCGCCTGGTCAGACCAGGGAGTCTCAGCTTACTCACGGTTAAATAAATCAGACAAGCCCAGTAGTTAACCAAGGTGCTGGTGGCTGGCCTCCGCAGCCGGGTTTACTCTGGTCCCCCACCCGGGCTGATGGTCTGTGTCACTTTCCTCTGCACTGTGTTTTGATGTGGTGGACTTCCCAGTGTGAAACGCGGGAGTCCGCTCCCGGTACTTCTGTTGGGAGGCGTGCCCGCTGACGCTGACCCGTGGGATCTACCGGGCCCTGGCGGATGCCCTATCCCTCTCTGTGGGTAGTTGTCTGCTTTTGGGACTTTGATTGGGACAAGACCTATAATCCTGCCCTCAATTGGGAAATTAGCTAGGCCGTTGGTTCCGGTCCTGGCTTCAGAGTCTAAGTACCCCCTCTGTTTCCGGGTCAGTTCTCCGGTGTCGGTACCGGCGGGCTCCAACCCTGCCCCGGTCCACCTCGGATCTCTGGCTGCCGCCTTCCCGTCTCCTGCTAGACACGGACCACTGTCTGCCACCTTGCCAATGCACCGGGGCTCTTGCTCTCTCTCTCTCTGTGTGTCTGTCCTATCCTGAGGGGGGTGACTAGGGTTTTAGGTCGGCTGTATGTAACCCTGTGAGGGAAGGTGTTGTGCGGGGCCTTTACTGTGTGACCACCTGGCGGTGCCAGGGCGTCACATTCCCCCTTGGTGTAATACAGACAGCCAGCGGGCTGTCCGACCACCACCATTTATTAAAATTGCACCTGTTTAGATGGAAAAAGATGTATTTTTTTAACAGTAAAACATGTAAAACATTGTAAAACACTTCTTCCCTTGACGGGAGGCACAGATCTTTAACGTTACAAATATAACGGATCGGGCTACCTTCTGTTCACTCCCGCCACTCAAACAACCTGTTCCCTGGTGCCACCACTAAGACAGGTGTGCACTCCTTTGCCCAAGTCCAGGAATGGGTCCGGGTAGCACCCACACGGGCTGGGTAAAAAGTTAATTATACGGAACTCCTTGGTATGGGTCCCTCGGTCTGGAGGATAGCCACCGGTTGCAATGGTGACAGGCCTCGGCCGACTCCACCGCAGGCCCTTCCTCCAATCGGCCTCTCCGGAGACCGGGTTAGTGCAGCAAGAAGGTGGATGGTTTAAAACACTTAAATACTGCTGTCGGGGCAGGCTCCTCCTCCAGCGTTACCCCGAGACCACCGCTTCTGCAGCCCGGACCCCAGTGCCACCTTCGCTCACGGTGCTTCAATGTCCAAAACAAGAAAGCCTGTGGAGACACCTTCACATGTTTCTCAACGCTGGCAGGAAACTAGCCAGGTCTTTCACCGGGAAGGAACAACCACGGCAAGGGCAGTCTCCAGTCAAGGAGACCACCTATGCCAAACATGGTATCCGTCCGCAGACAGCTGTTTCGGGGTATTTGCCCCTCATCAGTGTGGAGTAGGAAACTGGCTAGTGGGAGCAATGCCTAGTAGAAGACTACATAAGCAAGGATGGTCGACCTTAGGGAGATCAACATCCAACACCGCGGAGACACCATCACGTGTTTCTCAATGCAGTGATTCTAGAGCAATGCCCCCTAGGAAATATTCAAAACAAGAAAGCCTGCTCCCACTAGCCAGTTTCCTACTCCACACTGATGAGGGGCAAATACCCCGAAACAGATGTCTGTGGATGGATACCATGTTTGGCATTGGTGGTCTCCTTGACTGGAGACTGCCCTTCCCATGGTTGTTCCTTCCCGGTGAAAGACCTGGCTAGTTTCATCGCATTGCCAGAGGGACGCAGGTAAGCTGTGTTCGTCGCTCCCGGGGTGTCACACGGAGCGATGTGTGTTGCCACGAAAGCGACGAACAACCAGAGCACAGAAGGATGAACGAGATTATGAAAATGAACGGTGTCAACAATGAACGAGAAGGTGAGTATTTCTGCTCGTTCATAGGTGTCACACGGTACGATATCTCTGACGATGCCGGATGTGCGTCACTAACGACGTGACCCCGACGACATATCACCAGATATATCGTACCGTGTGACGCCCGCATAAGCGTGCACCCCTTGCCAACATTATTTAGAGTATCTGACCGGATTCCTTTCTCTGCAGCATCTGACAAAGTATTTTGGGTGGTGCAGGACGGCACTCTCTTTTCTTGCTCTAGACTGTCACGCCACTGTGCAGAAGGCAGTTAGGACAGTATGCACCAGGCTGTTAGGCCATTGTGTACCAAGCTGTAAGAATCATAGAATGGTAGAATTGGAAGGGACCTCAAGGGCCATAGGGTCCAATTCCCTGCAAGCGCAGATTTTCCTAAATCATCCCAGCTATATGTTTATCCAGCTTCCACTTGAAAATTTCCATTGATGGAGTGCTTACTGCCTCTGGTGGTAGCCTCAACCACTCTCTGACACTGTCAGAAAGATTTTCCTAATGCCTAATATGCATCTCCTAGTGCTAATGAGAATAGGGTAGTTCTCTCTCCACAGTGACTATCTTTCAGATATTTGTAGATCACTATTAAGTCTCCTCTCAGCCTTCTTTTTTGCATACTAAACATTTCAGGCATCATATGACATGGTTTGCAGACCTTCTACCATCTTGGTTAGTTTTCTTTGAACTTGCTACAACATATCTTAGTCTTTCTTGAATTGGCGCACCCAGAACTGTATACAGTATTCTAGGTGGGATAGCAATAAACCCAAAGGTTTATAAGTCACCCCAATCCACAGGAAGACATGATATTCAGATGGTGCAAGGACGAAGGTGTAGTAGTCAATTCACAAGGATTAAAGAGAAGAGAGGTCCAGCAACAACATCCAAAAATGTCTTAAAAATGTAGGTTTGTTTCAATCCATAGATAAAAATGGTTTACAGAGGATGCATTTCGGAACTCTGTCCTTTTCACCATTGTATTTCAGGTGGGGTCTGACCAGGGCAGAGTATAGGGTTATAATTACCTCTCTTGATCTAAATTCAATGATTGTCTTGATAAATCTCACAATTTTGTTAGCTTTTTTAGCTGCAGCACCACGCTGTTGGATCATGTTGGGTGTGTGTGTGAGTGATCTACTATTATGCCCAAGTCCTTTTCCCCTGTGCTAACACCTAGACCTAATCATCTAATCTATATATATAATTGCCTTATTCTGTCTGTCTGTCTGTCTGTCTTGCTCCAAAATTGTGTCACCGTGACAGTGTCACCGTGACAGTGTCGTTAGAGTGACAACTGTCAGATTGGCCGCTGGGCTCGGCCTAGCCCCACCCCCCTCGGATTGGCCGCTCGCCTCGGCCTGGCCCCGCCCCTCGCATGGATTGGCTGCTCGCCCCGACCCTCCGCACACATCGACCGCTCGGCCACGCCCCTTCCCCCGAATTCAAACAAAGCCCCGACTTTCCCAGCCCAGACATAACCTTGCGATGCTGGGATCGTGACAGAGCCGGTGTACGCTGGTAACCATGATACACATCGCGTAACTATAGGAAGCGCTTCCCTTAGTTACCCGATGTGTATCATGGTTACCACCGAACACCGGCTCCCGGTACACATGTGCAGGAAGCCGGCATACGCTGCGGTCAATAATGAAGTGTCATGCAAGGAGTTAAAGACACTGCAAGACACTTCATTATAGGCAGCGGGCACCCCCAAAAGAGAGAAGACAGAAGAAAGAAGACCCAGCAGTCATACTCACCAGACGCCGACCGGGAGCATGTGAGCGCATCAAGGTCCTGCAGTGAAGGAACACGCACACAGATAAGAACAGACACACACACATCAGATCACACTCACTCACTCTTACACACACCTCACACACACATCAGATCGCATCCACACACAACATCCAGTGATATCGCTTACTTCTCGGCGGCAATACTGTGCGTGCAGTGACCTTCCAGGACCTGCTGGAGGATCACATGGCCGGAAGCATGTGGTATCTCCGGATGTTGTGAGTGTGTGAGCGCATATGTGCGATATCGTCAGTGTGTGTGTGTGTGTGCGTGTATGCGATCGGATGTGTGCGTGTATGCGATCGGATGTGTGCGTGTATGCGATCGGATGTGTGTGTGTATGCGATCGGATGTGTGCGTGTATGCGATCGGATGTGTGAGTGTCGGCAGAAGGCAGAGGAGCACGGTGTGCAGCACAGCTGCTGGGACCGCCCACCTGAGGGCACAGGGAGAAGTGGGGTGTGAGTGTATGCGATCAGATGTGTGCGTGTATACTGTCTGATGTGAGACTGTGGAGCACGATGGGGAGTGCGCAGCATGGGGGATGGAGCACGATGGGGGGTGCGCAGCATGGGGGATGGAGCACGATGGGGGGTGCGCAGCATCAGGGATGGAGCACGATGGGGGGTGCGCAGCATCGGGGGGTGCACAGCATGGGGGATGGAGCACAATGGGGGTGCGCAGCATGGGGGATGGAGCACGATGGGGGGTGCGCAGCATGGGGAATGGAGCACGATGGGGAGTGCGCAGCATGGGGGATGGAGCACGATGGGGAGTGCGCAGCATGGGGGATGGAGCACGATGGGGAGTGCGCAGCATAGGGGATGGAGCACGATGGGGGGTGCGCAGCATGGGGGATGGAGCACGATGGGGGGTGCGCAGCATGGGGGATGGAGCACGATGGGGGGTGCACAGCATGGGGGATGGAGCACGATGGGGGTGCGCAGCATGGGGGATGGAGCACGATGGGGAGTGCACAGCATGGGGGGTGGAACACGATGGGGGGTGCACAGCATGGGGGATGGAGCACGATGGGGGGTGCGCAGCATGGGGGATGGAGCACGATGGGGGTGCACACCTCCCCCCAAAACACACACACACCGCCACACGCGCACCGCACAACACACCACAAACACATTGGGAACCACAAACACCGCCCTACACAGACACCCACACACAGACAACGCCGCACACACAACACCCAACACACAAACACCGCGGCATACACAAATATACGCACATACCGTGCAACACACACACTGCACAAAACATACCTCCCCCAGAACACACAAACGCATTCCACACCCACACAAACCGTGCAACACACACAGCACGCCACACAGACAACACTGCAGACACACAGCGCTCCACAAACAACGCAACACACACAACGCAACACACAAACAACACCGCTCTCACACACCCCCACCCAGACAACACCCAGAACATTTACAGCCCCTACACAAACACTTGGCAACTACACACAACAACATCTATATATATAACAAAAATCATACATTAACTACACAATAAATTCTAGAATACCCGATGCGTTAGAATCGGGCCACCTTCTAGTACTATATAAGCTTTTTACATTTATTTTACCCAGATGTAGGACTTTGCATTTGTCCCTGTTAAACTCCATTTAATATTACTTGTTGTGCACGATCATTAAGCCAGTTGTGAATCCATGTAACTGATTTTTTTGTCAATTCCATACTTATTCATTTTTTCATTGATGATGTTATGTGATACTTTATCGAATGCCTTCTTGAAGTCAACATATACTATATCCAAGGCATTCCCCTGGTCCAACCATTCAGTGACTTTGTTGTAGAAGGAAATCAGGTTGGTCTGACAAGATTTATTGGTCATAAAGCCATGCTGGCTCTTGTTAATTAATGCCTTTACATCCATGTACCTAAGTAAATGTTCTTTGACAATTTGCTTGAAGATTTTTCCTGCAATAG
The DNA here is from genome assembly GCF_048569485.1 of Anomaloglossus baeobatrachus. Taxonomy (NCBI): domain Eukaryota; kingdom Metazoa; phylum Chordata; class Amphibia; order Anura; family Aromobatidae; genus Anomaloglossus; species Anomaloglossus baeobatrachus. The sequence continues at coordinate 219,980,594 of NC_134358.1, read as the reverse complement.
AGATCAGGCTTACTGGCCTGTAATTTCCTGGATCCTCCTTTTTCCCCCTTTTGTAGATAGGAACCACATTTGCCCTTTTACAATATAGAGAGACCAATCCTGTTTCCCGTGACTTATTGAAGATGGCAAGCAGTACTATTATTTCCTCAGATATCTCTTTCAGGGCTCTAGTGTGTGAATCATCTGGACCTGGGGACTTGGTTTCCTTTACCTTGGCTAAGTGTTCTCCTAATAGTGGGCTAATTGACAACTTGGACTCCTCCTGAACATTTCTATCATGATTATTGTTGATTCTTGCATTCATTTTTAGAAGACAGACACGAAATACAAATTTAGGAGCTCAACCTACTGTTCCACTGTCACGAGTGGCTCCCGTTCTTGAGAGACTTGTGACAGCTATGGGATATGAGCTTCTTATTACTTGGTGTTTTAAATGTATTTGCTTTCTGTTGGTGCAGCAAGGCTTTATAACTAGTGATTAGCGAATATATTTTGCACTATTCGTTACTCGCAGGAATATTAAGGTATTCGGGTTATTCGTTACTTGTCAAGTTTTTTGGCATTTGCCTTCTGAGTTTGGAGTAGTCTTCCTGCATATTTGGTGCTTTATTTTGAGCCACTAAGCATGCGGGGATTGCCTTCCAATCACAGTAATGCCAGGCCATCTTTGCTACTGGCATTACTGTGATTGGCAGGGCGCAGTAAAAAAAAAGACGTGCAGTCCCCGGCTATTTATGATAACCAGGGTAGGTAAAGTAGATAAACTGTGTGCTGTGCCACAGTAATTCTGTCTTCATTAAAATGGTGCTGGAGTATGTGCATGTGTGTACCGTGATCTCCTATGCCATTTTATTGAAGACATTATGGTGAAGACTATCAGAGCCATCAGCACGTGTGCAGATTTTTATTTATATCTGTGCACATGCCCCTGCTGCTCATAGTCTTCACTGCTGTGTCTTTAATAATATGGCACCGGAGATCGTGGTACGCGCATATACGAACTCCGGTGATATTTCAATGAAAACAGAATTACTGTGGAAATGTGCACGTGCCACCAACAACAGCAATGGCGGCACAGGGTGATATTCAAATAAAGAAAAAGGGGCAAGCCAGGAGGATGCGGAAGGAAAAATAAGCGCCGAGGACCCAACCCACAAATGCCTGCCCTCGTTGTACTCCTCAATCAAAGTGCAGTGCATTTTTTTATCAACCAAGCTGATCTTTCTATAACAGGTATGCCTGGATTCAGCATCTTAGTGACAGTATGGCACTGCCTTTAGTTCATATTGCAAAATCCTTGTGGTTGGTTTCTCTTTAACCATGAGAGAGGAGGAAGGGGAGATTTAGAGTTTTTGTTACGTTTGTGAACTGCTTTGTTGCACCACCAGTGGGCCATCCTTGGCATCCAGTTGTTTACTCCTTTATACTAGATAAACCTCTTGGCTACCGCACTAGGCGGATGTACTATTGGACAAATTATAGTAATGTAGTGACTACATCTGGACCTACTGAGTTGTGCAGCACAGTGGTCCTGGTCAGCATTGACTGGGTGTATGTGAATTAATTTGGGATTTTTCTTTTGTTATAGCAAAAGTGTTTTAGCCAAGTTCTTTAGTAAAAAATTCTTTTGGCAAGCTTGATGTTTGGCTGTTTTCCTTGTTCAAGGTTTCGCTGTGTCCTGGGAAGCCAACCCCGGTATATGGTCTACAGGCTGGAGCATTGATGTGGATGTTGATTGACTGTAGAAGGAAATTTTGCAATTTGCAGTAAAATTCAAATACAATGCTGTACATACACACTGATCCTTACTGTCTATGAGAATTCATTTACGTACTTCTTGTCACCTGTGTAGTGGGTAGTGAACTATGTGGATACATGTACTGCACTAGATAAACACCATTATTGCATATCTAATTATTTCTGCATACATCTTCAAATCATCTCTACCCAGCATCCTATTCATTATAACAGACAGTAGTTGGTGGGATATGCTTTTTTTGTAGATTTCTAAATTTATTGAGCTGCCACTTTTATCAAAATTCTCTTCACCAAATAAATGGTACATTTCGACAACAACAGCTACAGCTTAAATGTTACCAGTTTAGAGTCTTAACTGCTACGGAGTGATATTACGATCCAGAAGGCTGACAAAAGCAAACAGTCTAGAGGTTGATGATTAAAAGTGATGATGGATTACTTTCACTATGCCCTTTCCCCTTCTGGGTCCAATGTGGATAAGAAAATGTCACCTTCTGCAGAATTGCCAATGCAATGTATCTGATATCTTCAACAATACAAATACCGATTCAGTGTTTAATTTAAAGAATGGCAGAGCAAGATTAGAATCGGAAAGAATTATGGTTTTTGATCATGTTCTTCTAGCTGTGAAAATTGAGTATTCTGCTCCATTTAAGTAATATAATTGTCAGCTGTCATTTACATTATAAATATATTAAAATTAAGATATAAGTGCTTTAGAGATTTATAGAACATTTATAAGATTAGAAAAGGCCAAAATGTCCAAGAGTCTAGACTTTACATATTTAATTTATTCATAGTCTTAAAATAAAATGAATGCTTAATATAAAATTGGTAAATATACTATAAGCCAAAAAGACTGCATAAATCTGTTAAGAAGACTGATTAGACCAAACCCTATAAATATAAAGGTTCTTGGGACAAAAGCAAAGCGGGTCATGATTCTAATTTTACATAGTTATGTACTTCTTATGCCAAGTTTCAGCAATGATCTGAAAATTCTCAATCAAGATGCTGTAATATACAGCCAATTTACCGTATTTTTCGGATTAGAAGACGCACTTTTCCTCCCAAAAGTTTGTGAGGAAAATGAGGGATGCATCTTAAAATCTGAATGTTGCTTACTACAAATGGTGCACAGGAGTCGCAGAAGCAATGCCATGGGCGCTGTGCTGGAGCTGCGCTTTGCTGGGGCTGCGCTGTGCTGGGGCTGCAGGCCAAGGTTCCTGTGCTGGGGCTGTGGGTGCCATCCTAAAAATGTTGGCTCAAGATCTTATTTGCACATGCACCACCTCCAGCACCATTTTCCTTAAGTCTGCTGCTGGTAGATTAGTGTGCCGGAAGCGTCGCATATGCAGGTGAGATCTTGAGTCGTGAGCTCTATCGGCACATGTGCCGACTCCAGGCACCATTATTTGAATTCCACACTGCTGACATTTTCAGGATGGCGCCCACAGCCCTAGCACAGCACAGTGGCCTTGGCCCACAGCTGCAGCACAGTGCAGCTCCAGCACATCATCCACAACTCCAGCACAGCACCTGCAGCTCCACCATAGAGCCCACAGCTCCAGCACAGCACCCGCAGACCCAGCAGAGCCCCTGCAGCCCCAGCAGAGCCCCACAGCATTGCCCTATTCCACCACCGCCTCTGCTTCCTGTGACCCCACTCCACCACCGCTGCCACCCGGTCCCGGTAAGATACCAACAGATTGTAAGGCAGTCCCATTTTTTTATCTTTTTTTTCCTGTTAATTTGGGATGCGTCTTATAAACTGAAAAATACGATACCTAATATATCACTTAGTTCCCCTGATGGGTCAACTACATGTGGCAGACTATACATAGATACCAAAGTAATACATTTTTCTACCTCGTAATATGACGGAAAATATGGATGTAACAGAAAAATAAAATGCTTAATACTGGAGCTACGTTTCACATACAATGTCGTAGAAAGCAAATGCTTAGAAAAAAATTAGAAACAAAAATGTTGTAAAAGAAACACAAATGTATGATAGAGAGAGAGCTGAGGGAATTGAAAAAGTAGACTTATAATATAAGATATTCAATAATTCAGACTTACAGTACATATGTAATACTACATCAGTAAACCTAGCTTAAAATATATGGTGAGCTCTTACTTACATAGGTACAGACTTATTGTTGCCATATTCCTCCATTCATGAGATGGAAATGTGGCACCCCAGTGGCCTGGTTGTCACAGTAGTGTTGCCCCCACAGAGGGGTTAATACTAAGGCTGGAAGCAAGCGAGGGGTCTTTTGGTCAGTAAGTTCCTACATTTGTGATGCCTTGGACTATCAGGTCGTCACAGGGTATTGTGCAATCTGCCCTTCTGTGCAATATCCACCTCCTCCTTGGTTATGGGTCTCCAACTACATGGTGTTGCCTACATCAGCCAATTAAAGTCCTAGGTACACTCTGCACCACACCCACCAGATACACCAGTGGACGGCCTGAGTGAAATAGGGTCGCCCACTTGGGGGGTTGGTTGGGAGGTCAGGAGTGTCAGTGAGTCGAGAGAGAGTTAGTGGAGAGTGAAGGAGAGAGGAGGTCAGGAGCCGGGCTACTTGGAAGTAACTAGGTAGCAGACAGTGGTCTGGGCCTAGTAGGAGCTAGACCCCTGGTCGCAGGGGATCGTGAAAAGCGGCACGGAACTGTCGAAGAGGACAGCCGACGGCCTTGTACCATCACCGGGCTGGGACCAGGGCACGACGGGTACGTGGACCCTAGGTCAGGGAGTAGCTTCAGGCAACCTGACAATTTACCCGACAAGAATGGAGCCTTCATCATCCGCTCTCCACCCGCTCCAAAATCGGGGTAAAGGCAGATAGGACTTTCCACTAAAACGGTCCAGAAAATCCCAAGCGTGAACTCTAAGAGCAAGCTCCCACAGTTAGCCACACTGGGGAGCGGAATCTGACTACTTTTATGCTACCGGGGCCAACCAAAAAGTGAACTAAGTGCCAGGAGGAAGGTCACAGATCACCAGGCAACACCATCGGGGATGGGACACAAACTAGCTCCCCTCAGTGGCAGCGGTATCCAGAACTTTGGTTTATCCAGTTGTCGATGTCAGCTTTAATGACTGTGTAAGTACGAAAGTGTCCCTCTTAGCTCCCCACAACACTCCCCAACCATCATCACCGAGTCCCGGGGCATCTCCCCTACCCATGGAGGGTTCTAACACCTGGCTGCCCCATTCCATTACCCCCGGGTACTCCCAGCTGCAGCGGTGGTACTCCTAATTACCATATACCACGGGTGGCGTCATGAACTCTAAATATAATCCCCTGTAAATACCCCCTTCATTTGAGTGGCCGCACGAACCCTGGGTCCGGACGCCCCTCGAGCCACCGCGGAGCCCGGCTGTTGACACAGGGGCGGCACATATTCAACAAAGTTCCTACTCTGGGCCAGCAGAGGGAGCTCTAAACCTGCTGTTCTGGGGAGCTTCCCAGAAGCTCTGACCTGGGGGAGGAGTTAGAGGAAGGACAGTTGGGAGAGAGAGGAGTTCGAGCCAGGAGTTTCAGGAGAGTAGACCGGTATTTCTTGAGGTCAGGGAGCTGAGAGAAGCTCGGCCTAGGGGGACTGAGTCTGACAAAGAGGCAAAAAGGAGGGAGACTCTGGGGAGTGGAGCTAAGCCGGCTCACCCCAGAAAGCTGCTTCCAGGTTCTTTGAACCACCATCATCACCACCTGTACTAGTCTCCCAGGACTTCCTCACCGGTTACCAAATAAAGTTAAAGGTAACAAAACTGCAGTCCTTGTCCGTTATTGTTTACATTCCTGTACCCTGAAGCCCACCAGTTGCCCAAAAATAGACTCTCCTAAGGTTTCCCCGGGGTCCTGCTCTACGTGTGGGGAGCAATATCACCTCAGCTGCGCCATCATCATCTTCCCCGGGGAATACACATCGCAGCGGCGGCTCACAAAGCTGCAGTACCACATTTGGCATCACAAACTTTTACTTTTAACTACAACTCCCATCATCATAATCATCATCCTTTTATTATTGAAAGACACCACCAGGGTCACGGAACCGGGCCACGCCGCCGCAACATTACCGAATTATTCCGGCCCGGTAACGAGTACCCCCCGGCCCTGGAGCTGGGTGTGTCAGAAGCCAAAAGTGCACCATTTTCACCAGCAGATAAGTGTTGTTATAGTATTTAGTTTACTTTACAGAAAAGTGCAGCAGACTGTGATTTCTTACATAGAGAGAATCACAAAAATGTATAATGCTAGATTTACTGTATTGGTATATATATTTTTTTTTAATGGCTCTCTATGGGATACAGATGTTAGGGCATTAATCCAGACTGTGGCTACGGGTGGCTGTATACGCTCAAGTGTTAAGAAACAGTGTGTGCCTAGCCTAAAACTATGACATGCTCTTGGCAAAAATGTTGGGCCCACAAGGGGAGAACACATGTTGTTTATATTGGCACATTTTACTTTCATTAATACCATTCAAAATCTAATGAGTATGAAGGCACCATTTTTCTAGGACACCGGAAATAAATGACTTATAAGACCTACATAGTTTTACATCAGTGTCTGTGACATGTGATCCTCTTTATGCATGTTATAATGAATTTAAAGGATATGATATACCAATTAGAGATGATCGAATACCTCAAATATTCGGCTTCGCGAATATATTCCGAATAGGTCACCGCTATGTGAATATTTGATGCGCAATGTAAGTCTATGGGAAGCCCGAATAGTTCCGAATAGTTGTTATTCGTGTTTCTCATGGACTTACATTGCACATCGAATACTCGCGAATAGTCGAATAGCGGCGACCTATTCGGAAAATATTTGCAAAGCCGAATATTTGAGGTATTCGATCATCCCTAATACCAATCCATATATTTATATTGAATGTTCATTTTGTTTTCATTACAATCATGTTTATATTTAAACTAGAAGGTGGCCCGATTCTACGCATCGGGTATTCTACAATTTACGTATTGTGTAGTTAATGTATGATTTTTGTTATATATATACATATATATATAGATGTTGTTGTGTGTAGTTGCCAAGTGTTTGTGTACGGCGCTGTACTTGTTCTGGGTGTTGTCTGGGTGTGCGGGGGGGTTGTTTGTGTGTTGCGTTGTGTGTTGCGTTGTTTGTGGAGCACTGTGTGTCTGTAGCGTTGTGTGTGTGGTGCTGTGTGTGTTGCGCGGTTTGTGTGGGTGTGGCTGTGGGGTGCGTGTGTGTGTTTTGGGGGGAGGTATGTTTTGTGCAATGTGTGTGTTGTGCGGTATGTGCGTATATTTGTGTGTGCCGCGGTTTTTGTGTGTTGGGTGTTGTGTGTGTATGCCCTTGTCTGTGTGTGTGTGGGTGTCTGTGTAGGGCAGTGTTTGTGGTTCCCAGTGTGTGTGTGGTGTGTTGAGCGGTGCGTGTGTGGGTGTTTTGGGGGGAGGTGTGCCCCCCCATCGTGGTCCACCCCCCATGCTGCACCCCCCATCGTGCTCCATCACCCATGCTGCGCACCCCCCATCGTGCTCCATCCCCCATGCTGCGCACCCCCCATCGTGCTCCATCCCCCATGCTGCACTCCCCATCGTGCTCCATCCCCCATGCTGCGCACCCCCCATCGTGCTCCATCCCCCATGCTGCGCACCCCCTATCGTGCTCCATCCCCCATGCTCCATCCCCCATGCTGCACACCCCCCATCGTGTTTCATCCCCCCATTCTGGGCACCCCCCATCGTGCTCCATCCCCCACCCTGCACCCCCATCATGCTCTATCCCCCATGCTGCACTCCCCCATCGTTTTCCATCCCCCATGCTGCACTCCCCATCGTGCTCCATCCCCCATGCTGCGCACCCCCCATCGTGCTCCATCCCCCATGCTGCGCACCCCCTATCATGCTCCATCCCCCATGCTCCATCCCCCATGCTGCACACTCCCCATCGTGTTTCATCCCCCCATTCTGGGCACCCCCCCATCGTGGTTCAACCCCCATGCTGCGCCCCGCGATCGTGCTCCATCCCCCATGCTGCACACCGCCCATTGTTTTTCATCCCCCCATTCTGGGCACCCCCCATCGTGGTCCACCCCCCATGCTGCACCCCCCATCGTGCTCCATCCCCCATGCTGCACTCCCCATCGTGCTCCATCCCCCATGCTGCACTCCCCATCGTGCTCCTTCTCCCATGCTGCACTCCCCATCATGCTCCATCCCCCATGCTGCACTCCCCATCGTGCTCCATCCCCCATGCTGTGAACTCAGAGAGGAGTATAATAGGAGGAGTATAATGGGAGGAGTAGTCCTGGGGAAAGAGGAGTATAATGGGAGGAGTAGTCCTGGGGAAAGAGGAGTATAATGGGAGGAGTAGTCCTGGGGGGTGGTGTACAGGTGCCCAACGTGTGCGGGGGGCGTGGCTGAATGGGCATCGTGTGCGGGGGGCGTGGCTGAATGGGCATCGTGTGAGGGGAGCGTGGCCGAATGGGCATCGCGTACGGGGGTGTGGCCTAGCAGGCATCGTGTGCGGGGGGCGTGGCCTAGCAAAAATCGCGTGCGTGGGACGTGGCCTAGTGGGCATCGCGTGGGGGGCATGGCCTAGCGGGCATTGCGTGCGGGGGGTGTGGCCTAGCGGGCATCGCGTGCGGAGGGCGTAGCCTAGCGTGCATCGCGTGCGGGGGGCGTGGCCTAGCGGGCATCGCATGCAGGGGACATGGCCTAGCAGGCATCACGTGCGGGGGCGTGGCCTAGCGGGCATCGCATGCGAGGGACGTGGCCTAGCGGGCATCGCGTGCGGGGGGCGTGGCCTAGCGGGCATCGCATGCGGGGGGCAGGCCTGGCCAAACGGTTAATCCATGCGGGGGGCGGGGCCAGGCCGAGCCGAGCGGCCAATCCGTGTGGGTGGGCGGGGCCAGGCCGAGCCCAGCGGCCAATCCGACGGTTGTCACTGTAAGGACACAATTTTGGAGCAAGACAGACAGACAGACAGACAGAATAAGGCAATTATATATATAGATTATATGCAGGTTAGATGTATTGTGACTATAGAAAATGACCTTTAATTTATATCAGGTTTTTGTTTTAAAAATGTTTTTTTATCAACATCTCAATTTGTATTAAAAATAACAATTTCAAAACTTGAAATTTTAGCACAGCCGATTGGGACTATTCCAGCCTCACATTCCCTTATGTATCAGGAAATCTACTTGTTCATTAGCAGCAATATTTCAGAATCTAATATTGAAGCATCTAATGAGCATGTGCAATAATGAGCATGTGCAAAGGTCATTGTGAAGGGAGGCGGGGCAGGGTCAGCTGTGATATTACCTATTGTGAATGATGAATCCTGTGTTATTATCTATGTTTCAGATATTTTACCTGTCATTGTAATCCTGGTAACTGATAACTAGTAGTGATGGGCGAGCACTTAAATGCTCAGGTGCTCGTTAGTCAAGCTGAGCAACTTTCTAACGTTTGGGTTCTTGTCTCGAGTAACGAATATAATGGAAGACAATGGGAAACTAGCATTTTTCCAGTAGATACCCCTGCAGGTCTGAGCGGGGCCTGGAAATCGCTGAAATGGAAAGGGAACAGCAAGAGGAAGATGCCTGGACACATCTCTGAGTCCCAGGTCACTGCTGAAAACAATTTTGTCCGAGTATTACACCCCTTTAACGGACTGACAGTAAGGATCCTTTCACACGTCCATGATTCTGGTACGTATGACATCCATTTTAATATCAATGGGTCTGTGCACACATCTCAGATGTATGTCCATGTGGAGCACAAGCATGTCCGTGTACTCCACATGGCAACATGTCCGTTTTTTTCTGGCAGCACGGATGTCACACAGGTGTCACAATATTGTGATCCGTGTGACTTCAGTATGACACATACCAGAGAAAACGCATATCTTTGAAATTAAATGATTTTCTATACTCACCTGTCTCCAGCTGCTGTTAATTGCTTCCGGGCCCACACATTATGCTCATTGCATATTCACTGCTTTGTGAACCCAAAAGCAGCAGCAGCGCTAGAGACAGCAATGCCGTGGGACAGGTGAGTATAGAAGTTCCTGCTATCCGTGTGCTATCAACACATGCTGAACACACACACAGAACACACACACACATATACAACCATACTATGGACCATGAAAAATGTGCATTTTTATCACAGATGTGTGAAGGGGGCCTAAAACATAAAAAAACCCCTATAAAATAGATTTTAATGGATAAAATGTTAGGAAACATTCTTTCCTGAATATTTATATGATTCTAAGGCAAATTTAACTGGAGAGAAAAACTTCCACCCCTTTGGCTATACTGACACTAAAGGGTGCTTTAGACGTTGCGACATCGCTAGCGATCTCGTTAGCGATGTGACATGCCAGATCGCAGATAAGATTTGCCGAGATCGCACATAAGTCAGTTTTTAGAGCGCCGGTCACATGTGTGATCTCGGCAAATTGTATCTGCGATCTGGCGTGTTACATCACTAATGAGATCGGTAGCGATGTCGCAGCGTGTAAAGCACCCTTAAGAGTATGTGCACATGTTGAGTATTTGGTTAGCATGGGTCGAGAAGGGTGCATAACTAGTAATCTGCGTTGCCAAAAATGCATGTAGCTAGAGAGTCCCTGTAAAGGCAGTGGGACATAAAGTCTGCCATGTGTGCCAGACTCCCAACAGGCAAGACTTCCCTGTCCCCAACAGAAAGGCAACTAAACATCTCCTCCTCCTCCCTCTCTTTCTCCTCCTCCTCCTGTTCAAGCTATCCATGCTGAATAGAGAGATGAAACTATTGGGGGTAGTAACCTCTGTAGCGCAACATCCCATGCTCCGTATCCTCAGCCTCCTCTTCTTCATTATTACCCAATCAGTACTATGAAGATGAGATGAGGCTTGGCTGGGTAGTATCACCTTGTGTATTTTCATCCTCCATCTCCACCTGTTCTGCACATAAAGCTTCCTCTTCTATTGTGAGCAACGAGTATTTCAGTAGACACAGAAGCAGAATGGTTTCACTGATTATGGCATCAACACTGCTCATTATATTGGTTGAATCCTCAATGTTTTGGAGAATAGCACAGATGTTAGACATCCAAGGCCAATCATTCATTTTTATTAGGCTGACCAGAATACCAACGGGCATGTAGTCTTCAACTACAGCCTTATGCTGCTCACAAAGCCTGGCCAACATTTGTAATGTTGTGTAACAGCATGTGGGTAGACCACAAATAAATTGATGAGCTGCCACTTGCAATTGCTGTTTCAGCACTGCCACAGCGTTGGCAGCTTTAGCTAATATGCGGAAATGGGGGCACACACTGCGAACCTTGACAAATAGCAAAGGCAAAAGGTAGTTTTTCAGAAAGAGCAAAACCACGAAGTTAAGCACGTGGGTCAGACATGGTATGTGTGTCAGCTTCCCAAGCTTTAGAGCTACCACCAGGTTACAGCCATTATCACACAATACCATTCCTGGGTGAAGGTTCAGCAAAGAGAGCCACAGATCTGACTGGTCTGTTAGAGCTTTCAACAACTTTGCAGCAGTGTGCTGAGTGGTGTGCTGTTTGTCACCTAAAGATGTGATTTTCAGCAGTGCCTGTTGCCGCCTCACCGAGTCATTGTTGCAGCGCTTCCAGCTTGCGACTGATAGGGACTACAATTCGGTGATGGAGAATGAGGAAGAGGAGGAGGGGGTGTAGGGACTGACGTTGAAAACACTGATGGAACTGTGGTCCGAAATTCTAGGTATGCCAGCACAGGTTCCAACTAATTTCCCTCCTTCTCGATGTTCACCCAGTGTGCCATTGAGGAAATGTATTGTCCCTTGGCACAAGTACTTGTCCATGTATCCGTGGTTAAGTGGACCATGACACTGCGTTGGTGGTCTCATTAGCGATGTTGTTGCGTGTAACGGGGCCTTAAGAGCTGTATTATTAGAGAATGAATTACATTTTTGAAGTTTCAGCTGCGCGGTCTGTAAGGCTACAATCACTGCCTACAGGCCTCTAATACATTACCGCTACTTAACCAGCTTGCCCTACAAGTAAATGCAGCTAAGAGCGGTATTATTAGAGAATACATTATTTTTAAGTATCTGCAGCACAGTCTGTAAGACTAGAATCTCTGCCTAAAGGCCCGTAAGACACAATTTCTTCTCTACCAGCTTGCCCTACAGTAAATGCAGAATAGGAACTGTATTATTAGAGAAAATAATGGCTTTCAATTAACCCTAAAAAGGACTATTTGTTTACTGTTGAACCTGCAGGTACAGTCACACTATGACACACTGTCCCTTCTCCAGTAGTATCTTTTCCCAACCCCTACACTATTTCAGGTAGAGGGTGGCAAATATGGAATCTCTGGGTCTTATATATACCCAATGATGCTCTGCTGATGACCAATTGCAGTAATACCAGTAGCCAAGATGGCTATGGCATTACCATAATCCCTGCATATTTACTTTCTGATGAAAAGCCAGGAAACATGCAGGGCAGGGACTCAAGCATGGCGTCCGAGCAGCAAAATGTTCGATCAAGGATCTAGATTCTCAAACACAGTAATGCTCGATCAAGTACCTAGCAGGTTCGACCATCACTAATAATGAGCTTTCTCAAAACTCTTTCTCAAAGGACAAGATGTATTAATATAAATTACATAAATTAGTCCTAATGGCCAGTGGAAAATTCCAAGATGATGATTATTATTATTATTATTATTATTTAATTATTATCTGGATAAAACAAATGTAAATAGCATATATAGTATGGGAGGAATAGAACAAGGTGACAGCACCAGGGAAAAGGACTTGGATATAATAGTAGATCCTAGATTCAACCTGAGCCAACAATGCGTAGCTGCAGCTAAAAAGGCCAACAAAATTCTGGGATGTATGAAGACAATCATTGAATCTAGATCAAGAGAGATAATTATTTCCCTATACTCTGCCCTGGTCAGACCCAACCTGGAATACTGTGTACAGTGCTGGGCGCCCCAATTTAAGAAAGACATCGACATATTGGAGCAGGTCCAGAGAAGAGCAACCAAAATGGTAGAAGGTCTGCAAACCAATGTCATATGAAGAATGGCTAAAAGAGCTAGGGATGTTTAGTTTGAAAAAGAGAATGCTGAGAGGAGACTTAATAGCGGTCCACAAATATCTGAGAGGTAGTCACAGTGTAGAGAGAACTACCCTATTCTCATTAGCACAAGAAGTACAAGAAGCAATGGGATGAAACTTAAAGGAAGGAGATTCAGATTAGACATTAGAAAAAACTTTCTGACAGTGAGGGCAGTCAAGGAGTGGAACAGGCGACCACAGGAGGTGGTGAACTCTCCATCAATGGAAATCTTCAAGCAGAAACAGGATAAACATGTAGCTGGGATGATTTAGGAAAGCTGCACTCACAAGGGGTTGGACCCGATAGCCCTTGAGGTCCCTTCCAACTCTACCATTCTATGATTCTATGATTTGTTTCAATACAGATCATGATATAAAAAGTTGCCATTTTCTGAAGACAAATTCCACTTAAGAGTTAAAAATAATCATACTGATACTTATACTTTTGTATCTTATGAAAATAAATTTTGCAAATAAAAAGACTAAAGGGAAACATATAATTAACCATAAAGATTAGAAGACTTGTAGGCCAAATGCAACATCCTTGTAAGTAAGTAAGAGCAATATTATTATAAAGTTGTCTGACCTTTAAAATCATGGAATGGGCATCCATTAGATTTGATAATGACTTAAAGTATAGAGGTATTTAAGAAAGGTTTAGATGTTTTTTGAAAGCACAATTTACAGGGGCACTGATACAAGGGAAGAATGCTATCCAAGCATCTGACCTATGGCCAGAAAAGGATACAAAAGATAATTTCTTCAACTTCTGTTAAATTTAGTTTATGCCAGTAAATAGTGTCTTCACCTTCCACTAGATCAAATAGGGTTTGAAAGTATAAAAGGTTGAACTATGAACTTCACCCCACTATGTACAACAAGTCCCTGTATCCCTGTATGTTTTTAAAGAACAATATGTGAATTACTGCTATGAAATGCAGAAGGTCGATAACTATGAACTGAGCTTCTACCTTTTTAAAAGACTGTTTAAGTGCCCCTATTTCATCAGTCCATCTTTTCAGTCATCTGACTACTTGCCGTTGAACGCACTGAACATTTGAGACATGGCTTAATATATTGTAACTTTTTTCCTGTTTTTTACAAAACAAGTAATTAAATGTTATGAAGCCATTATCTAAGTCAAAATGGTCATGTGTAAGATGGTGTAGGAGGACTATTCACTCTCTTGCCTTTTAGGTTGTGGTTATTATGTTGGGCATGTTGTCCTTATAATTTTGCGTTATTATTTTGCACTGTACCTTTCTTAATGCCATTGTTTTTCATTGACAAGTCATAGCAGTGATGCCATGCAGTGTGCTGCTCTGAACGCACCAGGTGTCATGACGACTTTGGACTCTGTTCACACTGCAGAGTCTGACACGTCACCTGGTGTTTCTGTCAGAGCCGGGTGTCAACCAGTTTTGTACTCACTGCTAATCGGTCTGGCAAGAGTTAATTCCTGCTAGCCAGTGAGTTGCTGCTGGGGTCACAAGTTACTGAAGATCTATCACAGCTACCTCTGCTCTTTAAAAGATGGTGATTCCTGCTCCTCCATGCTGAATATAGAGAAATCGATACACATATTGGTGCATGGTGATTCAGCTGCTGGAGAACTGTTTTATGCCATCTTGGTGTGTTGTGGAGATACCCTTGATGTATTTCCTTCCTTCTCTTTATTTCCTCCTTGTGCACTTATTGTCTTTATCTCCATGATTGACTGCTGTGAGTGTGAGTTTTAGTTCCTACCTGTCTGTCTATTTGTGTGGTGATTTATCACTCCAGTCCTGGCCCCCTCCCAGGGTGGAGGTGAGAGGGTATAAGATCAGAGCTTCTCAGGAGTTAGGGTTATGCTGGGGGTCCAGACTTCACCACCATCAGGCATACCTCTGGTATGAGGGACAGTTAAAGGCTCTCCTAGCCTGGGGGTAAATTTGGGAGTCCTTATTCCCTGTCACTGCATTACTATCGTGACAACTGACAGAGGAAGATGATGACTTATGAGACTTTGGTGTTTCCAGCTGTCCTTGTAGGGACTTCTGATCATTATATGGTCTAACTGTTCATAGTTTAATTGCCTATTAACTTACAGCAGCAGAGGGCCTGAGTTGTGAGTAAGAGACATGTTATTGAGTAGTAGATTGATGAATAGTGGAAACATCTTAATGTGTTAGTTGCACCAGAGATTGTCTATGTGACTGACCTGGATGTTGAGACTATTCCTGAAGAAGGAGAGTGTATCTCTCCATAACACTTTGAAATAAAATCACTTTGATGAAATGATAGACTATCACTCCCCCACAGCAGCGAGACATTCATCCCTAGCTATTCAACAGTCATGTCATGGATGTATGAGATTGGCCACCTGGGACAGGCACAAAGGCTATCTGGGAGGAGAGGGGGCGAAACTCACCTGATAGAGAATGTCCCCCTGAAAATAGATAAGGGTAGCCAGGGAAGGAAGGTAAATTCAAATGGCATGAAGTAGAAGGTAAAGTCCTGGTCAACAGAGCTGAGAGAGGGTGCCAAGAAAGGGAAGCAGAGAAGCAAAAATTGTGCAGTCCTTCATGCAGTCCGTCATGCAACTGTATTGGAGCCAAGGTACAGCTACTAAAAGACAAGCAGTAGTGGGTCTCAGTCTAAAGCTGGCTAGTCTAAGGCTGGTCTGGTAGGAGACTGGAATGCAGTTGGGGAATACCCTGAGAATGAGTGACTGGTAGGTGAAGGTATTGTTGAACTGTTGGAGGATGTCAGTTGAGTTAGAAGGAATTAGTTGAGTGATATTGTCAGTGAAAAAAAAGTGTGAGTGTGGGCCTCACTGAGGCCTCAAATGTAAGAAAACTGTGACAAGAGATTGTGGCAGAATACGATTGGTGTTTTAGGAAGAAAGTTGTAAAGTTTAAAGTATCAGGCCTCCACAGTGGATGACTATGACATCTCAATTGTTTTTGCCATTTGCGTTTAGAACGGCAAAGCTGGGTTTTTGCCCAAATTTCTGCCACAAAAAGGCTGCAGTTTGAACTGCATAGTGGGGTTTAGAAACCCAAATTCCCATAGACTAAGCTTGAAAAGCAGAACACATCCATTTTGGCATTAAACGCTGCAGTTGAAAAAGCAGGTAAAAAGCAGGTAAAAAGCAAAGCCTAGCCTAAGACACACGGCATGAAAATCGGAGCGAGTGAAATGCGATAAAACATCGCTTTCCACTCAGACCAATATTAGCCTATGTTCCAGCATCCATGAGCGATTATTTTCTCAGCCCTAATTGGACCAAGAAAACAGTTGCAGCATGCTGTGGGTGCAATGCGATCCTTGTTTCTCTCACACCCATTCAAGTCTATGGGGTGAGAGAAAAATCGCACTGCACTCGCTGTACACCGGTGTACGACGAGTTCAGAGCAAGAATGGCAATATCCAGCAATGGAGGAGAGGGAGATAAATCCCTCTCCTCCGCAGCGTCGGCCCTCTCCTCTGCAGCGCCGATCTGCCCCTCCTCAGAGCCGGTCCCCCCAGCCCGCAGCTGTGGTCCGATCGCACGATCGGACCTCAGTCTCAGTGAATTTTGCATGACACTTGGCTCCCGCTGTGCTGCCAGCGTGAGCCGAGTATCATGCGAGGATCGCAGTAGTCCCCCGTGTGGCCCCGGCCTTATATTATAGAGATACATACATAGAGGTACCATAAAGTGCTATGCCATCATGCATGCTCCAAGCACAATGATGCCGAGTAGTAAAGGTCTAATGCATAATTCAGAAATTTTCCTATTTATTAGTTGTACCACTATAGCAATCCTGAAAGCATAGATAGTTGCTAATAAAAATATTTGTCCCATTTTATACTGGTCATCTCCCACCCTGCTGAGTGATTTTTACTTTTACCATGACTGCTTCTAAGACTGAAGTAAATTGCAGAGATGAAAAGTGCTAAGTTGCTTTAAGGTTGAGTATACAGACCTTTGAAAGAATTATAGCCGTTTATGATTGTTTGGCCTGGCTTCTTGTCAGGGAGCTATTAACCTCAGAATAACATTGCCTCAAAGAAAATGTGCTCTTTTTAGAAAGCTTCTCATTAATTTAATTTGTTAAAGAAGAAAAAAAACATAAAACCATAAAATGTGGGGCTTGTACGATGCTTCATGATGCATAAATAGTCTGGAATGTTGGGATGTGTTTGGAAACCTCATGACCGTAACCTTCCATTAGCTCTTCTTGACTCCCTGAAGAAAGGTAAAAGTGCTATATATCAATTGGGCAGGGAGAGGTCATTTTTTATGTAAGTGAATTAAAAAATAACACAATGCAAATTCCGCTGAAAAAGAAAATGAGACATTATGCTCTATACAGACTAAGTGCAATAAAACTTAACATAAACACTGACTGACATAATTGTGCCATTATGTTCTGTTATATAACATTCTACAGAACGAAGTTGTAGGAAATTCTGATGGCAGTACATCTGTCTATGGAAAAAAAAATTAGGTTATAAATTTAATGAATAATAATAATTGAACACTTGAACATGACATCATTTCCCAGGGTGAATACCAGCAAAAAAGTAGAAATACCTAAAAACTGAAGCATAACTTTGCAGGCATTTCTCAGCAGGTTTTTCCAGGTCGTTCCTCATGACAGCACCACAGGAGGTTGCTCCCTATCCTCTGTTGGGACAGCAACACATGCAAGAGGTTAAAAGCCCCTCCCACCCCATCCCCACCAGTGTTTTTCCTGTCCCTACACAGGATAGCATGCAAGAGGAGATCCTACTTACGGGCCCAGAGGAGTGGTGGTGGTTCGTGCTGCCTTTCCCTGATACCAGGGGACCGGTCCCTCAGCCAGGCAGGTCTCAGCGGGAGCTCCCAGCATGTGCCATTTCCCCCAACATGGGGGCTCTCAGCGCCTCGCTCCTGCATGCCTGCCGATCTCGGCATGTGCACTGCTAGTGAGGTCCTTCTGGGTATGCGTAGGAGCACTTCGGGGAGCGCTTCCGGGTCACGTGACGACACTTCTGGTTCTGCTGCAGGAGGCGGCGGCATGTCAGGACCACATGGAGCGAGGAGACCAGAGTGACGTGGAACTGGTATAGTATAAGAGGGTGGGGGGCAGAGTGCCTGTTGTCCCCTGCTTGTCTGTGCACATGGAGGGTTCACAAAAGTCTGATGTCCTCCCAGAGTCGCCCACGGTTCCGGTAATTTAAATTCTACATTCTATTTTCTTCTCTGCAAAGTCTATTGCGCCAATTTAACGGGGCCTATATATATTTATCCCTCAGGACAGGGACTCCCCTCTGGCCCCTGCTGCAGACAAGATAAAGGATTTGACTAAAACAGCCATTATTAAGTCCCAGAGATGTCCCAATTGCAATTGCAAGTTGGCGGAATCATACTTAAAGCATCTGTGTACCACATGCATCTCATCCCTGCTTAATGAGGAACAGGAGTCCCTCCTGTCTAACATGCGCAATATCATTAGAGAAGAAATTCAGGCATCCGTGGCGTCCCTGTCTACTTCATCTCTGGCCCAGGGAAAGCGGAAGAGGCCCAGGAGGGACGTGGAACCATCTTTGGATGAAGAGACTTCTATCTCTCAGTCATCCTTTGCTTCAGAGTTAGATGTGGAGCCCGGGTCGTCACTTACCAGGCATCGAAAGAAATCCCACCGGGTTGACTCCAAGGATACTGATGCTCTCCTGCGCTTAGTCCACCAAACCATGCAGATTGACGAGGAGGAGGGTTCAACTTCTGTCCAGGATCAGATATTTACAGGTTTGTGGTCCAGATGTTCTCAAGTTTTTCCCATGAATGATCATTTGAAGGACATCATCATGGAAGAATGGGATAAGGTGGAAAAAGGAGCCTTCATCCCTCTTGAATTTAAGAATCGTCTGCCCTTCAATGCGGAAGATGTGAAATTTTGGGACACTGTTCCAGTGATTGACATTCCAATAGTGAAGGTTCTTAAGAAGACATCTATTCCGTTCGAAGACTCATCTGGTCTAAAGGATGCAATGGACTGAAAAGCTGATGGTCTTTTGAAGAAGGCCTGGGAAGCTTTGGGTGTTTCCATGAAAACCAACACAGCTGCTACATCAGTGGCTAGATCCATGTCCCTTTGGCTGAATGACTTTGAAGACTATGTCAAGGGGGGTACTTCTCAGGATACCATCCTGGAATCCCTACCTCTTTTGAAGATGGCCACTGCTTTTCTTGCTGATGCCTCAGCAGAGACTGTTACATTTTCAGCCAAGAATAATGCTTTATCTAACGCTGCCAGACGTACCCTATGGTTGAGGTCGTGGTCAGGGAATTTAGCTTCCAAAAACAAGTTGTGCTCTATCCCCTTCTCAGGGCTCAGAGTCTTTGGTCCTGTTCTCGATGAGATTTTGGACAAAGCCTCTGATATAAAGAAGGGTTTTCCGGAGGAAGACCATAAATCCCAACCCTTTCGGAGGTCCTTTCCTCAGCGTAGACAGCACTTTCGGGGAAAAAGAGGCTCTCAAGGGTGGGGTTATAAGTCCAGAGATAAAAAACCCCAATCCTCCTCTAAATCCCGTTCCAAACATTTATGACGGTGTACAGGTGGGGGGGGTGGCTTTCCCAGTTTCTAGAGGGTCGGAATTCAGTCACCAAAAACCCATAGCTCTTTTCCATGATCTCAGAAGGGTACTGTATAGAATTTTCACGTCTCTCTCCTCAGCGTATCTGTAGCACTCAGGGCTCTCCCACCTCCCTCAGTCGTCTTTGTACACATGTGGCCATGCTCTTAGACACAGGGGCAGTCATTCCAGTACCTCTAGACCAACAGTTTCAGGGTCATTACTCTTTCCTGCTCTCTTTTAAGAAGCCCTTTGGGAAGTTGGATCCTGAACGAGGAAAAGTCTTGCTTGCAGCCCGAGTCTTGTTGGATTCCGTCAGGCAGATGTCTTTTTTGCCCATGGACAAAGTGGTAGCCATCTCCCAGGAAATAAGTGTGTTTTCAGTGAAGGAAAAGGTCTCAATCCGCAAGGCAATGAGAGTGCTGGGGATGATGACTTTTTGTATAGGAAGCGTATATTGGAGTCAGTTTCACTGAAGACTGCTGCAGAAGTACGTACTTGCCATCTCGGCGAGACACAAAACTTTGCTCGATCAAAGATTCAGGCTCTCAGGGAAGGTCAGAAATTCTTTACAGTGGTGGAAAAAAAACATCGAACCTGACCAGAGGCATTCAGTGGGTATTGGATCCAAGTATTCCTACCACGACGGATGCGAGCCGCTTCGGCTGGGGTGCCAAGGTGGACCACTCCTATCTCCAGGGAACTTGGCCTCTAGCAATCCAGTCGAAGTCATCCAATTTCTGGGAGCTAAGGGCAGTCCTAGAAGCCCTTCGTCTCAGCAGGCCAGCTCTACAGGGTAAACATATAAAAATGTACTCAGACAACATCACGACTATCTCTTTTTTCTCCGTCACCAGGGTGGATCCCGACATCCGAGTTTACAGAGGCTAGCCGAAGACATCTTTCTTCTTCTGGAGGCCACTGTCTCTTCCGTCTCCGCGCTTCATCTCTGGGGATTGGACAATAAGGAGGCCGATTATCTCAGTCATTGTAAAATGAGAGCATCAGAGTGGAACCTGAATGCAGCCGTGTATCACAGCCTAGCTCGCAGATGGGGTCAACCATGCCTAGACCTGTTTGTAAGCAGAGAAAATACCAAGGTGCAGCGGTTCTTCTCCCTCAGTCCGGCGGATGATCCAGTGGCAGTGAACGCCCTGTCTCAATTCTGAGTAACAGGCCTACTCTATGCCTTTCCACCAGTCCCATTTATTCCAAGGATGCTGCCGAAGATTCAAGCAGATCAGGCAAGGGCCATAGTAATAGTTCCTTTCTGGCCAAAACGCAGCTGGTTCACCCTGCTTCGCCAGCTGTTGGAGGAGGATCGAATTGTTCTTCCACTCCTGGAGGATCTACTTTCTCAAGGTCATCTTCAGCATCAGAACCTACAACAACTGCAGCTCTCTGCCTGGATCCTGAGCGGGAGACCTTAGCCTTTAACGGTCTCTCGGATCGGGTGATTACCACTATGCTGTCAAGTAGAAAACCTGTCACTAAAGGTATCTACCATAACATCTGGAAAGTATTCTGTACTTTTATGGGTGCCGGCTAGATGGAGCAGACAGAGCCCAATATTCCCAGCATTCTGGATTTTCTCCAGGCAGGCTTTAATAAAGGGTTAAAATCTAGAACCTTGAAAGTGCAGGTAGCAGCTCTCAGCGTGTTCCTCGACACTCAGTTAGCCACTCATCCCTGGATACTAAGATTCATGAAAGCTGTTCAGCGACTACGACCCACTTTGAGAAGTACATCTCCTCCTTGGGATCTGACTGTGGTCCTGAACTTTCTATGTTGCCAGCATTATTCCATGAACTCGGGCCTGGATATCAAACAGCTTTCCCTGAAAACTATCGATTTGGTGGCAATCACTTCCGCTAAACGAATAGGGAAACTGCTCAGGCTCTGTCCATCGAAGACCCATTTCTTTTAGTAAGAGATGATTGCTTGGTCTTAAGGCTGGATCCTTCTTTTTCTACAAAAGTCGTTTCTGCTTCTACACCTAGTCAGGAGATTGTGCTACCATCCTTCTGTTCCTCTCCCAGAAATGCAAAGGAGCAGGAGCTACATTCCTTGGATGTTCGAGTGGTGCTATTGGTCTATTTGGAGGCAACCCAGAGCTGTAGAATGTATTCTCATTTGTTCGTCCAGTTTGCAGGGAAGAACAAAGGCAAGAAGGCATCTAAATCTTCCTTAGCTAGATGGGTTAGATCTCTGATTCAGTTGACCTATTCATCAGCTAACATTCCTCTGCCCATTCCACTAGGACACTTTCCACTTCCTCGGCAGCTAGAGCAGGGGCTTCCCTGGATCAGATTTGTGCTGCAGCTACTTCGTCAGGCCCATCTACATTTTGTAAGCATTAAAAATTGGATGTTCTCTCAAATCAAAAATTGGCTTTTGATAGAAAGGTCGTCAGGAAGTTGTCCCACCCTAAGATAGTTTATTGGGTATACTCCTGTGGTGCTGTCATGAGGGACGACCTGTAAAGTAGGAATTAGACCTACCGGCAATGATATTTCCAAGAGTCCATCATGACAGCACCCTTATATCCCTCCCTTCTGGCATATGTGAAGTTAACATGTGTTTTCCCAGGCATAATAAAATAGGATTGTACCCATCCTGGTGTGGTAATTGTTAAAGCACTGGTGGGGATGGGGTGGGAGGGGCTTTTAACCTCTTGCGTGTGTTCCTGTCCCTACAGAGGAAAGGGAGCAACCTCCTGCCGTGCTGTCATGATGGACTCCTGGAAATATCATTACCAGTAGGTTTAATTCCTACTTTTCTACGTAATCTGAGAGCAGCATGGTGTAGGGGCAATGTGTCACTATTGGACGTCTTGGTGCTGATTTGATAAAACCTATTTCCTCTGTTGCAGATCTAGCAGTTGTCATTCTCGGACTGGCGTGTGTCCAAATATACCTGCGTAACAGTTGCACATGAACCTACATATGTCTGGTGCACAAACAACACACAGGGGTAGACCGGGGAGACTTTAACAACGGTGGGACCTGGCACTAGGGAGAGGGGTGATGGTACACCTCCTGTACTCACCTACAGCTGTACCCTGAACTCCCTAGCATTCCCTATAGAGGTTTTTCAACCTATCGGCGATAATGTACTTTTGGCCCTTGCGTTCCCTAAATTCACCCTTACTAGTGAGTAGGCCGGTAAGAGCGCTAGTCTTAGCACAGCACTAATAAATACTAATCTCAAAGAAGGCTGCCAATAATACTATGTGGGCAGGGAAGGCTTGACTCCAGCTGTTATTATGGGACTCCTGTCCAGGAATGTGTTTATTCTGTGGATTTCCCTGCAGTTTTTTTTCCAAAATTACTAAAATAATCCAAAAAGGCAGAACCTGTTACAGTGTTTAGTTAGAGAATAACGATATAGTTACCGTATACTGAAAGTGAATAACTGATTTTTAATCATTATATTGGTCCATCCTTGTGTTGTCTGGAGTCTTTGCCTTATGAGAATCAATTTTTGATTTAGATTGATGTGTTAGTGAATAATACTGAAAATCGCCAAAAGGCTGTGCTGACAGAGGATATATTTGTCAGAGTCATGGGACTGCCCATAAATTGATCCTCAGATAAAGCAGATATAATTATACCCATATTCAATGTCCTCAAATAGTTAATATTAAGAATCCTTGGTCAGTAATAATTTTTAAATTGAAGAACGATCAATTGCTTCATTATTACAGTAAACTCTGTTTTATTATTTATGTTTTTGGCTATTTGCTTGTATAAATGCCTTAATCACATGCATTACAATGTGATATTGCCTAGTAATGTATCCTGTAACCACTTGTATATCATGAGTAATGTCATGTTTGTATAGATGAACGTACTGTAATTTGTCAGATAAGGATTGATTTTCATTTAGCGCATGCAACATAAACAAACATGATATACTGTGATCAGAAACTAAATGCTACTTTGCAAGGAAAGAATAAATCAACCTTAACAGTAATATCCAAAGTGGGAGTCCTCCACAAATACGGTATATTCAAAGGAAAAAGGGCAGGTGTAATCACTATTCCTCTGAAGCAATGAGAACTTCTGTAACATTGTACTCAATGGAACCAACAGATACTTCAGGATTGTATAGTTTTAGTTTTAGATATAGTTACTTTTTTATTCCAACTCTGACTGGTGACTACTCAGCGCCCAAAGGTCTTTCAATTCCTTACAAAGTCCTTCACAATGAATGTTTTACTCTACTAAGTCCCTGACACCTTCTTGGTAGCCATACTCCAACATTGCTGTACAGCTACTCTCTGACTATCAGTATTTCCAGGAATCACTCTTTGGCCAGAGTCACACTTGACTCTTGTGAGTCTGGCATCGCATCATGCGCAAGGCCTGCCGCTCGCTGGGCAGGAGCGGGTCTGCTACAAAGCAATACACGCAGCTCACCTGCTCATGTCCGAAGAGAGTGTGCGGCCATGCTGGGTGATGTGATGCGAGACTCGCGTGAGTAAAGCAGGCTTTACACGCTACGATATATCTAACAAGATGTCGGCGGGGTCACGTCATAAGTGACGCACATCCGGCATCGTTAGTGATATCGTAGTGTATGACAGCTATGAACGAGCAGAAATACTCACCTTCTTGTTCATCACTGACACGTCGCTCATTTTCTAAAAATCGAGTGTCCAGTTGTTCAATGTTCCCGAGGGAGCACACATCGCTCCGTGTGACACCCCTGGAACGATGAACACAGCTTACCTGCGTCTCTCCAGCAATGCGGAAGGAAGGAGGTGGGCGGGATGTTTACGTCCCGCTCATCTCCGCCCCTCCGCATCTATTGGCCGGCCGCTGTGTGACGTCGCTGTGACGCTGAACGTCCCTCCCCCTTCAGGAAGTGGATGTTCGCCGCCCACAGCGAGGTCGATTGGAAGGTACATACGTGTAACGGGGGGTTACAACATTGTGCGACACAGGCAAGAAATTGCCCTTGCCACACAAACGATGGGGGCAGGTGCGATCACAAATGCGATCGCACGAGAAATCGACACATGTAAAGCAGCCTTTACTCGCAAGTGAGACTATGGCCTTTGGGTGAGGCTACATTCACACATCCATGTCACACACCCTGATGCTGTCTGTTTTTTTTCTCAGACAGCACACTTGATCCATACGCACATCAATTTTAAAAATGGTTCTGCGTTTCTGGTCCATAAGACTCAGAGCAGGTCCTTTTGTAATAAGTTTTATGTATCAGACTCATTAAAGTTAATCTGTCATCAGGTTTTCGTTATGTAATCTGAGGACAGCATGAAGTAAGGTCTCTGACACTGATTTCAGGGATGTGTACTTTTGTTTCAATACAATGAGTGTTTTTTCAGCAGGAGGCTATAACTAGAGGACTAAATGCGCATTTGAGACCTGATCCAACCATGCCCCCAGCATTGATTATTATGAGTATATACCATACACAGCTCTAGCTTTGCTAAATGCTATATCTAAAAACTCTGATTGCATCACAACTGCTGCACCTAGTAACCTATGTGATAGATCATTAGAGTCATGGTCTCTTTTTCTACATAATGCTGCTTTCAAATGAGGTAGCAAAAACCTGGTGACAGACTCTTATAAGTCTTTAGGGATCTGTGAAAAACTGATGACACACTGAAGACATATTGTGTTCTTCAGCATGCCATCCAAGTTTGGTGGCTTTCACAGGAACTGGACCTGTAGGCTATGTAAGGAAGGTAAAAGGCATTTAAAAAAAAAAGATAGGTACACTTTAAATATATCATTTTCTGGACTTTTTTTCTATCTGGAAGCTATAAAACAGTACATTCTTACAGAAGGAGAAGCAGGGTATAGTGGGCGGCTTGTCCTAACTTTATACAGATGGATCCGTATATCACTCATCCCTTTTGTATATAGTTAATCTTATCTTCATACAGTAAAAAGGCAGAACATAAAGCCTGTACACTCTTGAAAGTATTTGATAAGACCCTATCACACTTATATGAGAAGCAGCTGTATGCAGCGCATTCAGTTTTTTCGCATCTTGTACATTTCACCTCACCAGTGTTTTTGCGGTGGCTTCACAGCTTTTGAAGTGCAGGATAGTAATCCACGGCCGTTGACTGCTTTTATTTCATATGATTTTATTTCCGAGGGAGAAATAAAAATATAGCAATTGGGAAGTTGTCCTGCTGATCAACACACAAGAGCCTATTTTTATTTCAGAGTCAAATAACATTATTCTGCATACAAAATGTCCAGAAGAAATGTTTATGGAGGCTTTATTTGGGATACCGTAAACATGACACAGCTAACATTGAACTCTAGCACAGTTAAATTGTAGGGCACGGTCAAATTTCACTTTATATGGTTTCCTTTGGTAAGCCAGAATTGTGCACTTATCAAGAGACTTATTCTCTGTAATTACAACATAGCTTATTATTCTTAACTTTATTAGAAAAATCACTTAAGAAAATATTATCATTTATGTTTCTTACATAGAACTGTACTAGGGGTTGACTTACTTACAGCATTTATAAAGCACCATTATGCTTGAATATGAGAATATTTACCAGCCACCTTCTTCTGTTGTTTGTGGTGCCACTCTGGTCATCTAGTTGTGACTAGCCGGATCAGTCCGGTGTTTACTGGTCAGATCAAAAGTAAATTCTCAATGTAAGTCTATGAGAGCCAGCACAAGGCTCTCATAGACTTGCATCAAAAGCTTGTAACCAATAGCTCTGAATTATGGCCAATCAGAAACTATGGTCACAAGATAGGGGAATGGGATTGGAGCTGTTCCAAGAATATCAGAAGACTGCGGCTGGTAAGTGTTTACTAGGGGTATGGAACAGACATTAGTGATACCACTCCTGCCATGAAAAATCATTAAAAAAATGTCGATTTGATGCTTTAAAGAACATTTGTAAAAAGATCTGTAGTTTTGTCACTATTTACAGGAACCAATAAAAGCACACACAAAGATCTGTAGATTAAAGGGTGCTTTACACGCTGCAACATCACTATCAATAGCTAGTGATGTCGTACGCTATAGCACCCGCCCCCGTCGTTCGTGCGACATTTGGTGATCACTGCCGTAGTGAACATTATCGCTACTGCAGCGTCACACGCACATACCTACTTAGCGACGTCGCTGTTGCTGCCGAACAATCCCTCCTTCAAGGGGGAGGTGCGTTCGGCGTCATAGTGACGTCACAGTGGCGTCACTAAGCGGCCGCCCAATAGCAGAGGAGGGGCGGAGATGAGCGGCCGGAACATGCCGCCCACCTTCTTCCGTCCTCATTGCCGGTGGACGCAGGTAAGGAGATGTTCGTTGTTCCTGCGGCGTCACAGATAGTGATGTGTGATGCCGCAGGAACGATGAACAACCAGCGGCATGCACCACCAACGATATTTTGAAAAGGAGCAACGTGTCAACGATCAACGATTTTTGACGTTTTTGCGATCGTTGATCGTCGCTCCTTGGAGTCACACGCTGCGATGTCGCTAGCGGCGCCGGATTTGCGTCACTAACGGCGTGATCCCGACGATTTATCGTTACCAATGTCGCAGCGTGTAAAGCACCCTTAAGTCCAGGTTGGCAGTGCTCAGATCTTTGTAAAAACTTAAATCATAAGTTATTTTTTCTAAAATAATATTCCCCAAATTAATCTTTAAACTTCTAAATGCTGATAATTCAACAGTGGATCCAAATTTAGAACTGTCTTATTTCATGCTAAATGTCACATCAATGAAATGGTTTGCAGAAAGCAGGACATATACATTACTGGTTCTTCAAGACCTTGCTGTGTTCCTTTCCTTGACATGTGAGACCTGACAATGTTTTTCCGCTGTAAATTGTCTTGATAGAGATTATACAATGAACAAGTGAGACAAGAAAAGCAACAATTACATTAAAAAAACAACCCTTACAAGTTGCTACAGTAACTTCTCTGCAATGAGAAAAGATTAGAGATCAGTTAAAGTGAAAATCCACAAGAAAAGTGTTTTGGAAGATCCGTAAAGACTGGTACTGAGGAAATATGGTGAAGTTGCCTATTGCAACCTACCAAGTATTGGCAACCGGTAAAATTCATGGGGTGGTATTGTATTAGCAATTGTACCACATGTAGTGTTGCGGCCGGGGGCCGGGCAGCTGCCGGGGCTGTTCAGATCTGGGTTCGTTACTGCGGCTCGAGTGGTAGCTGGACCCAGGCTAGTATGGCTATCCGTCCTCACAACCATAGGAAGGGAGTATTTACAGTGGATTGATTTGTCGGTGATGCCACCCGTGGGTTGCGGTGAGAGTTGGTAGCACCGCCGCTGTCTGGTGATGGGACGCCCGGGGCTGATGGAGCGGGGAAGCAGGATGGAATCCCCTCCACAGGTAGGGGAGGTGTAGTCCCGGGGCCCAGGTGAATGGGAGCTGTGGTTGCAGAGAGGGACATGCAGGGTTGGATTGGAGATAGATGGTGTACTCACAGTTCCAAAGAATTGCACACAAAGTCCAGTGGTAAACCAAATTGTCAGTGACAGGTCACCTCCGGCGGGTGTATTCGGGTCCCACATCTGGGTGTAGCAAACAGGGGTCCCTTCCTCCTGCACTCAGTGTTTGTGTCTTCACTGGGAGAACTCCGCTTGGAACGGGGAAGTCCACTCGCGGTACTGTGTATGTTTGGGAGCTGTGGTCCGTGAAATCTGACCCTTGGGATCTCTGTAGGTTCTGACGGACACCCTATCCCCCGTGTTGGGCTACCATTTCACTCTGTGGGCTTCTCTATAACAAGGCCTGAAACCTCGTTCTCGGCTGGTCAATTGACAAGGGGGCTTGCAACCTTCCTAAGGTACAGGTACCCCGACTGTGCACGGCCTCCGGACCGGATTCCCGCTGTCGGCATCGGCGGGCTACAACCCTACACCGGTCTACTTTAGGTCTCCCGTGACCGGATCTCCATCGCCTGTGGTCTTTCTTGCCGTCTGCCACCTAGTCCAGTAGTCCAGAGGATCCCAACCCCTGACATCGCTGCCACTCCGACTCTGACTCAGCTTCAACTTCCTCTCAAACTCAACTGACGTGTTCAATCCCCTGACACCTCAGGACCCCTAGGTGGGCGCTCCCATCCGCCTGGTGCTGCCCACTGGTCTGTCCTTATTGTCATGGGGGGTGACTAGGTTTTACTGGCTGGTGTTGTGCACCTGGGTGTGTGTTTTGTGTTGGACTGACAAGGAGGGTGGAGTATTGTACAACCTCTGTGACTACCTGGTTTTGCCAGGGCATCACAGTAGTTAAAATCTGTCTTTTTAACAGTAAGGGCTAGGACACACAGCGAGTAAAACGGTCTGAGTGGAATGCAATAAAAAAAAATCGCATTTCACTCGGACCCATGTTACTCTATGGGGTCGCTCCCATCTGCAATTTTTTTCTCAGCCCTAATCAGACTGAGAAAACAGTTGCAGCATGCTGCGGGTGAAATCCGATCTGTTTTTACTCGCTCCCTTACAAGTCTATGGGTGCGAGAGAAATATCGCACTGCACTTGGATGACACTTAACAGTAGAGTACAGTGCAATAATCACATCAGCTGGCAATGGAGGAGAAAGGGAGATTAATCCTCTCCTCCTTAGCGCCCGCCTTCTCGCAGGATTGGATCACAGTGGCATGACACCCAGCTTACATTTGCAGCACAGCGGGAGCTGAGGGGTGCATCCAATCCACTCGCATCTGATGCCATATGCTTGTGTGGCCCCAGCCTAACCCCTTAAGAATAGGGAGATTATTTTTTTGCGCTTTTATTTTTACCTCCCCTTCTTCCAAAAGGCATAACTTGTTTATTTTTACATTAACAAATCCATATGAGACCTTTTTATTCTGCAGAATGGATTGTAATTTTGAATGACACCATTCATTTTACCGAATATAATGTCCTGAAAAATGGGAAGGATGAAATTGTGAAAAAAATATAATTTTCTTGGGGCTTTGTGTTTACATTGTATGGTAAAAAAGAGATGGAAACACAATTCTCCAGGTCAGTACAATTAGAATATCAATTTTGCATAGATTTTTTTTCACTTAAATATTAAGAAGTTTAAAAAAAAAAAGATGGGCTTCTGCCGGCATTATCAGTGACCAATAACATTTTTATTTTTCTGTTGCTGGAGCTGCTGGAGGGCTTAATTTTTGCAAGATAATCTTATAGCTTTAAAGGAAACTTGTCAGGTGCAACATGCAGCCAGAACCACAAGCAGTTTTGGGTGCAAAATAGCTAATCCCTGACTAACCGTCCCAGCATCTAGTAGCATAGATAAAGAGGTCTTTAGAAAAATATTTCTAAAGATATTTTATAATATGCTAATGAGCGCAGGGACTAGTCATGGGGTGTTAGTTCCCTTGGCTAGTCGGCCCCCTTAGCATGTAAGTACGTCCTTGTGGGAGAGCTAACATTCTAATGAATGCACAGCGTCAGAGGCATGGTTGATACCAAAGCTCTCTGTTGCCACCGCCTCCTGACGCTGGATTTCAGCGCAGTGAGCATGATCAGAAATCCTGGACTTCCAGTTATACGTAACTGGTGTAGTACACATGACCGGAAGTCTGGAGACATTCTGATCATGCTCACTGAGCCAAAAACCAGCGGGGCAGCAGAGGTTAGAGCGACCATGCCTCTGATGCTGCACATTCATAAGCATGTTAGCACACCCACAGGGGCGTGCGAACATGCTAAGGGGCCGACTAGCCAAAAGAACTAACACCCTTGTGACTAATCACTGTTCTCATTAGCATATAATAAATGATCTTCACAAAAACCTTTTCTAAAGATCTCTTTATCTATGCTAGTGTAGATAGGAACGGTTAGTCAGGGATTACCAATATGCACCCAGAACTGCTCGTAGTTCTGGGTGCATATTGCACATGACAGGTTCATTTTAATGATATATTTTGGAAAACACTTCTAAGTTTTGATCATTTTTTATTTTATTTTTTAGGGACGTTTGGTGACTGAAAAACTGCAATTTTAGTATTTTTACTTATTTTCTCTTTAACTCCTTAAGGACTGAGATACCCTGTACGTTAATGACTGAGCCTCATTTCACAGATCTTACTAGTGTCCCTTTACGAGTTAATAACTAGTGATGAGCATGCATACTTGCCTCTGCTCGTTACTCAATGGAGCATTAGCTTGCTCGAGCATGCTCATCAATATAAATAACATTTGCCAAATGTCTAATTTATATCAGTAACAGTTTTTAAATATAATATTTTTGTTAAGAAGTTAGAGGGGTTAAAAATGTATCAGCAATTTTTCTAACAAAAATTATAAAACTTTTTTTTACTGACCATATCACATTTGAGGGACTTTGAGAGGCCTAGGTGACAGCAAATATCCAAAAAATGACCCAATTTTAAAAACTGCACCCATCAAAATACTCAAAACCACATACATAAAGTGTATTAACGCTTTAGGTGCTTCACAGGAATTAAAGCAATGTGGAAGGAAAAAAATGAACATTTTACTTTTCCACACAGAAAAGCTGCTTTAGCCCCACATTTTACATTTTCAGAATTGTAACAGGAAAAAATGGAACACACAATTCTTGTGCAATTTCTCCTGATTACGCCAATACCTTATTTGTAGTGGAAAAATACTGCTTGGCCGCACAGCAAGGTTTGCAAGGGAAGAAGCACCATTTGACTTTTGGAGCACAAAATTGGCTGGAATACTGTAGATACAGGGCGCCATGTCATATTTGTAAAGCACCTTATGTGCCTAAGCCATTTTTGTTGGGGACAACATCACATCTGAAGTGACTTTTAGAGGCCTACTGTATGTGACAGAAAATGCCAAAAAGTTACTTCATTCTAAAAACTGCTTAAAGCCACATTCAAGAAATGTATTAACCCTTCAGCTGTCTGAACTGTTTACGTTTTCTCACAAAAAAATGCTGCTTTAGCCTCAAATTTTGCATTTTTTCAAGGTCAGCAAGAGAAAATGGATCATACAATTTGTTGTGCAATTTCTCCGATACCCCATATGTGGTGGATAACTACTGTTTGGGTGCAAGGCTCCGAAGAGATGAACCACCATTTGACTTTTGGAACGTCAGATTGGCTGGAATAGATACCAGACACCATGTTGTGTCTGTAGTGTCCCTGATGTTCCTTAACAGTGGAAACTCCCAACAAGTGAGTCCACTTTGGAAACTAGACCCCTCAAGGAATTTATATAGACTTATGGTGAGCACCTTGATCCCACAGGTGCTTCACAGAGTTTATAAAGTTGAGTTATAAAAGTGGAAGAATAGACTCAGAAGACAAGGAACACCATTTGACTTTTGGATTGAAAATTTGGCAGAGCCCCCGATGTGCCTAAACAGTGGAAACTCCACACAGGTGGCCTTATTTTGGAAACTACACTTTTAAGGAATTTATTTAGAGGTGTGTTGAGCATCTTCAACCACAGATGCTTCACAGAATTTTAAAACAATGGACCTTGAAAAAGTAATTTTTTTCCCCTAAAAATATTGTTTTAGTCCCAAATTTTGCATTTTCATAAGGTTAACAAGAAAAAATGGACCATATATTTTATTGTGCAATTTCTCCTGAGTACAGGGAGGCCTTACATGTGATTAGGAACTCTTTATTCATGAGACCTGTCAGAGTAGACTCATAAAATTCATATAAATGGTTCATGTAGTTTATAAATTTGGACCAAAATAAAAGTAAATAAGTTTTCTTACCTCTCAGTAACCAAAATGTGATAAAAGTTGCACATTTTTAAAAAGATGAAGTTACACTAGAGTTTGATTGCAGTAAAGTTCTGTCAAATTTTGTGACTTTTTAAAAAATCACAATTGATGAATGATGTGAAAACATCTGGAGTAATTTAAACTCTGCTCACACAGCGGAAAAGCCAAATAGGTGAGGACATTTATAACGAACTTATAATATACAATAATGCATTGGGTGCAAAAAAATGGAAATAATGCTCAAAATCCACACAAAAATTGGAGTAAAGTCAAAGAAGAATCGTTTGTGATCCAAATTTTTGGAAAAGTATGTGCTGCTATAAAAGCTCTGTGCATGTGGCTTCACTGTGCTTCTTATGCAGACCTACAGTAGATTCATCCCTCACGTTTTCTTTTTCTCTATGAACCACTGATGGCAAAGTAAAATGCAGACCATTTTAGGCAAAGAATTATTGTGGTTTGGATATTAGAATTAGTATCCAGATTCACAATAAAAATATAGTTACATATGCTAAGCCTTTAAACTTACTATATAATATATATTGACATTTAACTAGCCATACCCTGACATTGCAATTTATTGTTCATATTTATATATGCGAATATTAATAGACCTATAAAAGGAGTGATACCACAAAAGTATTTAGAAAATATACACTGAAAAATACTAAATCCATTTACGAGTTTGAAAACATTCTCCTAATGTATGTAATAGTTCTACAGCGCAATAATCAAATTGGCTCTCGCAATAACACGATCATCAGCAGTAGAAGCGTCTTCACATTGCAGACATATGTCCAGATAACTCGCTTTTACAGTGAATTAGCATCCTTAACAGCTCCTACAGTGCTGCTCAGTTATCTATTATGTCCAATATGAGCTGGGGAACGTCCAAACCTTGGATCGGTTAATTTGATTTGCATGGCCCTTTAACTCTTATAGTTGCTTTCATTTACCCAAGAAGGAAAATGAATTTGGCTAGCTGCATAAATAAACTCTCCACTCTGCATGTGTACTGTAGGCAGGCACTGATGCACAATTGAAGAAATTAGGAATTTAGGACCTTTATAATAAACCTATCCTATTGTTCTCCAGCAGAGTTCTTCTGTCTAGGACTAGAGTTGAGCGCGGTTCGTGGTTCGTGGTTCTCCAGTTCGCGGCTCGAGTGATTTTGGGGCATGTTCTAGATCGAACTAGAACTCGAGCTTTTTGCAAAAGCTCGGTAGTTCTAGAAACGTTCGAGAACGGTTCTAGCAGCCAAAAAACAGCTAAATCATAGCTTGGTTTCTGCTGTAATAGTGTAAGTCACTCTGTGAATCAAACTATTATCACATTTCAGTGTATAGTGTGCGTGAACAGCGCCTTCAGATCACTGCTGTTTCTATAATGGCGATCGCCATTTTTTTTTTTTTTTTTTCTTGTCTTCCTTCCCTAAGCGCGCGCGTCTTGTGGGGCGGGCCAGCATGTCAGCCAATCCCAGACACACACACAGCTAAGTGGACTTTGAGCCAGAGAAGCAACGGCATGTGTGATAGGATCTGCATGTCACATGTCCCTGCATTATAAAACCGGACATTTTCTTCACGGACGCCATTATCTGCCTTCTGCGTCTTTGGTGTCAGACATCACTGTCGCAGCTCCGTCTTCCTGAGTCCTATAGCCGATACAGCTGTATGCGCTGCATACACAGCGTTAGACAGCTTAGGGAGAGCACTTTATAGCAGTCCTTTTAAGGGCTCCAACCGGCAGGGTCAGAGAGCCATAGGTGACAGGTCCTGCAAACAGCAACAGCGTCTGTGTAGCCCAGGTCAGGGATTTCCTACCTGCATTTCACCATTAGGAGGGAATAGAAAGGCAGTCTTCCATTCCTCTACCCAGAGCACCACAATCCTGCCACTGTACCCTCTTGTCCTCTGCACACTCCAACTGATAACTAAGCCATTATACTAGCAAACACTCAGTGTACCTAGTGGCATCCTATACGTGGCTATTGGACTTTGCTATAGTCCCACTAGTGCAAAGACATTTGCAGAGCGCGTCTGCCTGCATTGCACACTACAACTCATTCTAACCAAGCCATTATACTAGCAAACACTCAGTGTACCTAGTGGCATCCTATACGTGGCTATTGGACTTTGCTATAGTCCCACTAGTGCAAAGACATTTGCAGAGCGCGTCTGCCTGCGTTGCACACTACAACTCATTCTAACCAAGCCATTATACTAGCAAACACTCAGTGTACCTAGTGGCATCCTATACGTGGCTATTGGACTTTGCTATAGTCCCACTAGTGCAAAGACATTTGCAGAGCGCGTCTGCCTGCGTTGCACACTACAACTCATTCTAACCAAGCCATTATACTAGCAAACACTCAGTGTACCTAGTGGCATCCTATACGTGGCTATTGGACTTTGCTATAGTCCCACTAGTGCAAAGACATTTGCAGAGCGCGTCTGCCTGCGTTGCACACTACAACTCATTCTAACCAAGCCATTATACTAGCAAACACTCAGTGTACCTAGTGGCATCCTATACGTGGCTATTGGACTTTGCTATAGTCCCACTAGTGCAAAGACATTTGCAGAGCGCGTCTGCCTGCGTTGCACACTACAACTCATTCTAACCAAGCCATTATACTAGCAAACACTCAGTGTACCTAGTGGCATCCTATACGTGGCTATTGGACTTTGCTATAGTCCCACTAGTGCAAAGACATTTGCAGAGCGCGTCTGCCTGCGTTGCACACTACAACTCATTCTAACCAAGCCATTATACTAGCAAACACTCAGTGTACCTAGTGGCATCCTATACGTGGCTATTGGACTTTGCTATAGTCCCACTAGTGCAAAGACATTTGCAGAGCGCGTCTGCCTGCGTTGCACACTACAACTCATTCTAACCAAGCCATTATACTAGCAAACACTCAGTGTACCTAGTGGCATCCTATACGTGGCTATTGGACTTTGCTATAGTCCCACTAGTGCAAAGACATTTGCAGAGCGCGTCTGCCTGCGTTGCACACTACAACTCATTCTAACCAAGCCATTATACTAGCAAACACTCAGTGTACCTAGTGGCATCCTATACGTGGCTATTGGACTTTGCTATAGTCCCACTAGTGCAAAGACATTTGCAGAGCGCGTCTGCCTGCGTTGCACACTACAACTCATTCTAACCAAGCCATTATACTAGCAAACACTCAGTGTACCTAGTGGCATCCTATACGTGGCTATTGGACTTTGCTATAGTCCCACTAGTGCAAAGACATTTGCAGAGCGCGTCTGCCTGCGTTGCACACTACAACTCATTCTAACCAAGCCATTATACTAGCAAACACTCAGTGTACCTAGTGGCATCCTATACGTGGCTATTGGACTTTGCTATAGTCCCACTAGTGCAAAGACATTTGCAGAGCGCGTCTGCCTGCGTTGCACACTACAACTCATTCTAACCAAGCCATTATACTAGCAAACACTCAGTGTACCTAGTGGCATCCTATACGTGGCTATTGGACTTTGCTATAGTCCCACTAGTGCAAAGACATTTGCAGAGCGCGTCTGCCTGCGTTGCACACTACAACTCATTCTAACCAAGCCATTATACTAGCAAACACTCAGTGTACCTAGTGGCATCCTATACGTGGCTATTGGACTTTGCTATAGTCCCACTAGTGCAAAGACATTTGCAGAGCGCGTCTGCCTGCATTGCACACTACAACTCATTCTAACCAAGCCATTATACTAGCAAACACTCAGTGTACCTAGTGGCATCCTATACGTGGCTATTGGACTTTGCTATAGTCCCACTAGTGCAAAGACATTTGCAGAGCGCGTCTGCCTGCGTTGCACACTACAACTCATTCTAACCAAGCCATTATACTAGCAAACACTCAGTGTACCTAGTGGCATCCTATACGTGGCTATTGGACTTTGCTATAGTCCCACTAGTGCAAAGACATTTGCAGAGCGCGTCTGCCTGCGTTGCACACTACAACTCATTCTAACCAAGCCATTATACTAGCAAACACTCAGTGTACCTAGTGGCATCCTATACGTGGCTATTGGACTTTGCTATAGTCCCACTAGTGCAAAGACATTTGCAGAGCGCGTCTGCCTGCGTTGCACACTACAACTCATTCTAACCAAGCCATTATACTAGCAAACACTCAGTGTACCTAGTGGCATCCTATACGAGGCTATTGGACTTTGCTATAGTCCCACTAGTGCAAAGACATTTGCAGAGCGCGTCTGCCTGCGTTGCACACTACAACTCATTCTAACCAAGCCATTATACTAGCAAACACTCAGTGTACCTAGTGGCATCCTATACGTGGCTATTGGACTTTGCTATAGTCCCACTAGTGCAAAGACATTTGCAGAGCGCGTCTGCCTGCGTTGCACACTACAACTCATTCTAACCAAGCCATTATACTAGCAAACACTCAGTGTACCTAGTGGCATCCTATACGTGGCTATTGGACTTTGCTATAGTCCCACTAGTGCAAAGACATTTGCAGAGCGCGTCTGCCTGCGTTGCACACTACAACTCATTCTAACCAAGCCATTATACTAGCAAACACTCAGTGTACCTAGTGGCATCCTATACGTGGCTATTGGACTTTGCTATAGTCCCACTAGTGCAAAGACATTTGCAGAGCGCGTCTGCCTGCGTTGCACACTACAACTCATTCTAACCAAGCCATTATACTAGCAAACACTCAGTGTACCTAGTGGCATCCTATACGTGGCTATTGGACTTTGCTATAGTCCCACTAGTGCAAAGACATTTGCAGAGCGCGTCTGCCTGCGTTGCACACTACAACTCATTCTAACCAAGCCATTATACTAGCAAACACTCAGTGTACCTAGTGGCATCCTATACGTGGCTATTGGACTTTGCTATAGTCCCACTAGTGCAAAGACATTTGCAGAGCGCGTCTGCCTGCGTTGCACACTACAACTCATTCTAACCAAGCCATTATACTAGCAAACACTCAGTGTACCTAGTGGCATCCTATACGTGGCTATTGGACTTTGCTATAGTCCCACTAGTGCAAAGACATTTGCAGAGCGCGTCTGCCTGCGTTGCACACTACAACTCATTCTAACCAAGCCATTATACTAGCAAACACTCAGTGTACCTAGTGGCATCCTATACGTGGCTATTGGACTTTGCTATAGTCCCACTAGTGCAAAGACATTTGCAGAGCGCGTCTGCCTGCGTTGCACACTACAACTCATTCTAACCAAGCCATTATACTAGCAAACACTCAGTGTACCTAGTGGCATCCTATACGTGGCTATTGGACTTTGCTATAGTCCCACTAGTGCAAAGACATTTGCAGAGCGCGTCTGCCTGCGTTGCACACTACAACTCATTCTAACCAAGCCATTATACTAGCAAACACTCAGTGTACCTAGTGGCATCCTATACGTGGCTATTGGACTTTGCTATAGTCCCACTAGTGCAAAGACATTTGCAGAGCGCGTCTGCCTGCGTTGCACACTACAACTCATTCTAACCAAGCCATTATACTAGCAAACACTCAGTGTACCTAGTGGCATCCTATACGTGGCTATTGGACTTTGCTATAGTCCCACTAGTGCAAAGACATTTGCAGAGCGCGTCTGCCTGCGTTGCACACTACAACTCATTCTAACCAAGCCATTATACTAGCAAACACTCAGTGTACCTAGTGGCATCCTATACGTGGCTATTGGACTTTGCTATAGTCCCACTAGTGCAAAGACATTTGCAGAGCGCGTCTGCCTGCGTTGCACACTACAACTCATTCTAACCAAGCCATTATACTAGCAAACACTCAGTGTACCTAGTGGCATCCTATACGTGGCTATTGGACTTTGCTATAGTCCCACTAGTGCAAAGACATTTGCAGAGCGCGTCTGCCTGCGTTGCACACTACAACTCATTCTAACCAAGCCATTATAGTAGCAAACACTCAGTGTACCTAGTGGCATCCTATACGTGGCTATTGGACTTTGCTATAGTCCCACTAGTGCAAAGACATTTGCAGAGCGCGTCTGCCTGCGTTGCACACTACAACTCATTCTAACCAAGCCATTATAGTAGCAAACACTCAGTGTACCTAGTGGCATCCTATACGTGGCTATTGGACTTTGCTATAGTCCCACTAGTGCAAAGACATTTGCAGAGCGCGTCTGCCTGCGTTGCACACTACAACTCATTCTAACCAAGCCATTATACTAGCAAACACTCAGTGTACCTAGTGGCATCCTATACGTGGCTATTGGACTTTGCTATAGTCCCACTAGTGCAAAGACATTTGCAGAGCGCGTCTGCCTGCGTTGCACACTACAACTCATTCTAACCAAGCCATTATAGTAGCAAACACTCAGTGTACCTAGTGGCATCCTATACGTGGCTATTGGACTTTGCTATAGTCCCACTAGTGCAAAGACATTTGCAGAGCGCGTCTGCCTGCGTTGCACACTACAACTCATTCTAACCAAGCCATTATACTAGCAAACACTCAGTGTACCTAGTGGCATCCTATACGTGGCTATTGGACTTTGCTATAGTCCCACTAGTGCAAAGACATTTGCAGAGCGCGTCTGCCTGCGTTGCACACTACAACTCATTCTAACCAAGCCATTATACTAGCAAACACTCAGTGTACCTAGTGGCATCCTATACGTGGCTATTGGACTTTGCTATAGTCCCACTAGTGCAAAGACATTTGCAGAGCGCGTCTGCCTGCGTTGCACACTACAACTCATTCTAACCAAGCCATTATACTAGCAAACACTCAGTGTACCTAGTGGCATCCTATACGTGGCTATTGGACTTTGCTATAGTCCCACTAGTGCAAAGACATTTGCAGAGCGCGTCTGCCTGCGTTGCACACTACAACTCATTCTAACCAAGCCATTATACTAGCAAACACTCAGTGTACCTAGTGGCATCCTATACGTGGCTATTGGACTTTGCTATAGTCCCACTAGTGCAAAGACATTTGCAGAGCGCGTCTGCCTGCGTTGCACACTACAACTCATTCTAACCAAGCCATTATACTAGCAAACACTCAGTGTACCTAGTGGCATCCTATACGTGGCTATTGGACTTTGCTATAGTCCCACTAGTGCAAAGACATTTGCAGAGCGCGTCTGCCTGCGTTGCACACTACAACTCATTCTAACCAAGCCATTATACTAGCAAACACTCAGTGTACCTAGTGGCATCCTATACGTGGCTATTGGACTTTGCTATAGTCCCACTAGTGCAAAGACATTTGCAGAGCGCGTCTGCCTGCGTTGCACACTACAACTCATTCTAACCAAGCCATTATACTAGCAAACACTCAGTGTACCTAGTGGCATCCTATACGTGGCTATTGGACTTTGCTATAGTCCCACTAGTGCAAAGACATTTGCAGAGCGCGTCTGCCTGCGTTGCACACTATAACTCATTCTAACCAAGCCATTATACTAGCAAACACTCAGTGTACCTAGTGGCATCCTATACGTGGCTATTGGACTTTGCTATAGTCCCACTAGTGCAAAGACATTTGCAGCACGTCTGCCTGCGTTGCACACTCCAACTAATTATAACTAAGTTGCATTGTCAGGGATATTTATTCTTTATTATTCTGCTGTTAATAAAGCTAGACCACCACTGCAATCTTCACCACCTCTCAATTTTTACTACCACATTTTCAGTCCACAATCTTGTCGCAATCAACATGAGTGGCAAAATGACAGATGCTGGTGGAAAGGGGAAGAGGCGTGGTGGAAAAGGCAAAAAAGGTTTTGTCCGTGGGGAAGGTGGCAAAGCTCCATTATCATCTGCTGAAGATAGACCATCTACCAGCAAAAGTAAGATGTCTACTACTTACCGTGGACAATCCGATGTGCTCCCTTTTTTACGGACACGAACAACAGGAAGAAAGGTAGATGATGGGCAAAAAAGGAAAATGCTTGAATGGATCTCAAGTGGTCCAACAAGTGCCCTCTCAGCCACTTCAAGTACCGCATCCAAAAAACACCAGTCCTCTGAGTTGTCATCCCAATCACACTTGATTTCTCCCAGCTCTGAAGTCTCCATCAGCCCTGCACAGTATGGTGGAACTGAGATGGCTGAGTCTGCAGAGCTGTTCAGTCACACTATAGCCTGGGAATCAGAGGTCTGCTCCCAAGCTACAGTGAGTACAGAACAGGAAATGGTCTGCAGTGATGCCCAGAACCTTTGTGACTCAGATTCAGGCCGTGAGGACCAAGTTTCTGAGCATAATGTTGACCCTTTGTCACAAACTGTAACACCTGTGGTTATAGACAATGAGGAACATACTGATGAAGATGAGACGCAGATACCCGATTGGGATGACAACTTAAATATTCCGTCAGGGCAAGAAGAGGCTCGGTCTGAGGGGGAGGGGAGTGCAAACACAACAATTGATGATGACGTTCTAGATCCCACCTACTGTCAACCCCCAGTCAGGCACTCGAGGAGGTCAACAGAGGCGGTGGAGGAGGATGCAACCGACGACGAAGTTACCTTGCGCCTTCCTGGACAGAGTCGGAGCACTGGTAGCACGTCTACAACTGCATCCTCAGCCACCACTCTGCCTATGAGCATTATTCGGGGTGGATCAACAGGTCGCATGGCCTCTAAGCCTTGCCTAGCCTGGTCCTTTTTTCACATCGAAAAAGATCGCCCAACTCATGTGATATGTAACATTTGTCATGATTCTCTTAGTAGAGGTCAAAAGCTCAGCAGTTTGACAACTTCTTCCATGAATCGTCACATGAATAAATATCATAAGTCCCGGTGGGAAGCTCACCGTGCTGCAATGCGGCCTAGCGGAGCGAACCATCCACCG
Source organism: Anomaloglossus baeobatrachus (assembly GCF_048569485.1). Taxonomy (NCBI): domain Eukaryota; kingdom Metazoa; phylum Chordata; class Amphibia; order Anura; family Aromobatidae; genus Anomaloglossus; species Anomaloglossus baeobatrachus. Next base: position 219,939,542 of record NC_134358.1, on the reverse strand, counting down.
CCCGCCCCTTCCACTGCATCCGCGCGCTCTTCATCTTCTAGGACTGTGGGGACAGCTGCCACACCTGTTTTTCCACGCAAAACTTCCACCACTGTAACCGCAACAGGCAGTTTGCTTGTAAGGTCGTCAGTTGGTTTGGAAGGGGAAACAAGTGAGTGTGTACAGCTCTCTCAGACATCGATAGCACCAACGTTGGATGAAGGCAACATCATGTCTCCGCCTGCACTTTCCTCACAAACCTGCATTTTTCCAGGGACACCCTACTCAACACCGTCTACACACAGCAGCCAGATCTCTGTCCCTCAGATGTGGTCAAATAAAAGGCCACTTCCTCCGACCCATGACAAAGCTAAGAGGTTGACTCTATCCCTCTGTAAGCTGTTGGCTACCGAAATGCTGCCTTTCCGCCTAGTGGACACACAGGATTTTAGAGACCTTATGTCTGTCGCTGTGCCCCAGTACCAGATGCCTAGTCGCCACTACTTCTCTAAGAAAGGTGTGCCCGCGCTACACCAGCATGTCGCACACAACATCACCGCTTCCTTGAGAAACTCTGTGTGTGAACGGGTGCATTTCACCACCGATACTTGGACCAGTAAGCATGGACAGGGACGTTACATGTCGCTGACTGGGCACTGGGTAACTATGGTGATAGATGGTGAAGGGTCTGCTGCACAAGTCTTGCCGTCCCCACGACTTGTGTGTCAATCCTCTGTCTGTCCAAGTTCCGCCACTGCTTCTGCATCCTCCACCTCATCTGGGTCCTCCACCTCCGCCCCAAGCCTGCCTGGTCAGGCCACCAGCGTTCTCACTGCGCAGAAGGAATCACGCACCCCTCATTACTATGCTGGCAGCAGAGCGCAACGGCATCAGGCGGTCTTTAGCTTGACATGTCTTGGTAATAAGAGTCACACAGCTGAGGAGTTGTGGTCAGCTTTGCGGTCCGAGTTTAATAAATGGTTGTCTCCACTCAAACTGCAGCCTGGTAAGGCCGTGTGCGACAATGCTGCAAACCTGGGTGCGGCACTTCGCCTGGGCAAGGTGACACACGTACCTTGTATGGCTCACGTGTTGAACCTTGTCGTGCAGCAATTTTTAACACACTATCCCGGCCTAGATGGCCTTCTGAACAGGGCACGAAAACTGTCAGCTCACTTCCGCCGTTCAAGCGCCGCAGCAGAGCGACTTGCATCGCTCCAGAAGTCTTTCGGCCTGCCGGTTCATCGCCTGAAATGCGATGTGGCGACACGCTGGAATTCAACTCTCCACATGTTACAGCGACTGTGGCAGCACCGCAGAGCCCTGGTGCAATACGTCATGACGTATAGCCTGGGCCAACGAGATGCAGAGGTGGGGCAGATCACCCTGATGGAGTGGTCTCAGATCAAGGACCTATGCACCCTTCTGCACAGTTTCGACATGGCGACGAATATGTTTAGCGCTGACAATGCCATTATCAGCATGACGATTCCAGTCATTTACATGCTGGAGCACACGCTAAACACTATTCGGAGTCAGGGGGTGGGACAACATGAAGGGGAGGAACTACAGGAGGATTCATATGCGCAAGGGACAACAACATCACCAAGGTCCAGACGTTCATCATCACCAACGCAGCAGGCATGGGACCATGGGGGACAGGGATCGACAAGGGCGCATAGTAGCAGGCGAAATGTTGAGCAAGGTGCAGGAGAACATGAAGAAATGGAGGACGAACTGTCCATGGACATGGAAGACTCAGCGGATGAGGGAGACCTTGGTCAAATTTCAGTTGAAAGAGGTTGGGGTCAGATGTCAGAGGAAGAAAGAACGGGTAGCACCTCTATGCCACAAACACAGCATGGACTTGGTCCGCATGGCTGCGCAAGACACATGAGTGCCTTTTTGTTGCACTACCTCCAACATGACAGTCGTATTGTCAAAATTAGAAGTGATGATGACTACTGGATTGCCACACTATTAGATCCCCGGTACAAGTCCAAATTTTGTGACATAATTCCAGCCATAGAAAGGGACGCACGTATGCAGGAGTATCAGCAGAAGCTGTTACTAGATCTTAGCTCGGCTTTTCCACCAAACAACCGTGCAGGTGCAGGGAGTGAATCTCCCAGTTGTAACTTGACAAACATGGGACGGTCTCGTCATCTTCAACAGTCTACCCGTACCAGTAGGACCTTTTCTGGTGCCGGTAACAGCAATTTTATGGAATCTTTTCATAATTTTTTTAGACCCTCTTTTGCAAGGCCACCAGAGACAACAAGTCTGACACATAGTCAACGGCTGGAGAGGATGATACAGGAGTATCTCCAAATGAACATCGATGCCATGACTGTGCAACTGGAGCCTTGCTCCTTTTGGGCTTCAAACCTACAAAAATGGCCAGAGCTCGCAACTTACGCCTTGGAGATTTTGTCGTGTCCAGCTGCCAGCGTTGTCTCTGAACGTGTATTCAGTGCTGCTGGGTGTGTGCTGACAGATAAGCGCACGCGTCTGTCCAGTGACAATGTGGACAGACTGACGTTCATCAAAATGAACAAGTCATGGATCCAGAAGGAATTTACTACCCCTGTGTCATCCTGGGGAGAGTAAATGCTTGTGGATTTGGAATGTGCTTGATGCAAATCAAAACATCCTGTTTGCAACTAGGGCCCAAGTGCTGCCACTGATGGGGTGGGTGTCTGTGTGGCCCAATTTTTGGAAAAAAGGGAGACTCCGCTTGGAGTAACCCTTGCTTGCTGTGTTTTTAAAAGAAGCCAAGATGAACAGAGCTGGGATCAGGAAAGACTTTGCTACCTACCCCGGTGTCATCCTGGGGACGGCTAAGAATAGCGTATTTTTGAATGTGCTTGATGCAAATCAAAACATCCTGTTTGCAACTAGGGCCCAAGTGCTGCCACTGATGGGGTGGGTGTCTGTGTGGCCCAATTTTTGGAAAAAAGGGAGACTCCGCTTGGAGTAACCCTTGCTTACATTGTTTTTAAAAGAAGCCAAGATGAACAAGTCATGGGTCAGCAAAGACTTTGCTACCTACCCCGGTGTCATCCTGTGGACGGCTAAGAATAGCGTATTTTTGAATGTGCTTGATGCAAATCAAAACATCCTGTTTGCAACTAGGGCCCAAGTGCTGCCACTGATGGGGTGGGTGTCTGTGTGGCCCAATTTTTGGAAAAAAGGGAGACTCCGCTTGGAGTAACCCTTGCTTACATTGTTTTTAAAAGAAGCCAAGATGAACAAGTCATGGGTCAGCAAAGACTTTGCTACCTACCCCGGTGTCATCCTGGGGACGGCTAAGAATAGCGTATTTTTGAATGTGCTTGATGCAAATCAAAACATCCTGTTTGCAACTAGGGCCCAAGTGCTGCCACTGATGGGGTGGGTGTCTGTGTGGCCCAATTTTTGGAAAAAAGGGAGACTCCGCTTGGAGTAACCCTTGCTTGCTGTGTTTTTAAAAGAAGCCAAGATGAACAGAGCTGGGATCAGGAAAGACTTTGCTACCTACCCCGGTGTCATCCTGTGGACGGCTAAGAATAGCGTATTTTTGAATGTGCTTGATGCAAATCAAAACATCCTGTTTGCAACTAGGGCCCAAGTGCTGCCACTGATGGGGTGGGTGTCTGTGTGGCCCAATTTTTGGAAAAAAGGGAGACTCCGCTTGGAGTAACCCTTGCTTACATTGTTTTTAAAAGAAGCCAAGATGAACAAGTCATGGGTCAGCAAAGACTTTGCTACCTACCCCGGTGTCATCCTGGGGACGGCTAAGAATAGCGTATTTTTGAATGTGCTTGATGCAAATCAAAACATCCTGTTTGCAACTAGGGCCCAAGTGCTGCCACTGATGGGGTGGGTGTCTGTGTGGCCCAATTTTTGGAAAAAAGGGAGACTCCGCTTGGAGTAACCCTTGCTTACATTGTTTTTAAAAGAAGCCAAGATGAACAAGTCATGGGTCAGCAAAGACTTTGCTACCTACCCCGGTGTCATCCTGTGGACGGCTAAGAATAGCGTATTTTTGAATGTGCTTGATGCAAATCAAAACATCCTGTTTGCAACTAGGGCCCAAGTGCTGCCACTGATGGGGTGGGTGTCTGTGTGGCCCAATTTTTGGAAAAAAGGGAGACTCCGCTTGGAGTAACCCTTGCTTACATTGTTTTTAAAAGAAGCCAAGATGAACAAGTCATGGGTCAGCAAAGACTTTGCTACCTACCCCGGTGTCATCCTGGGGACGGCTAAGAATAGCGTATTTTTGAATGTGCTTGATGCAAATCAAAACATCCTGTTTGCAACTAGGGCCCAAGTGCTGCCACTGATGGGGTGGGTGTCTGTGTGGCCCAATTTTTGGAAAAAAGGGAGACTCCGCTTGGAGTAACCCTTGCTTGCTGTGTTTTTAAAAGAAGCCAAGATGAACAGAGCTGGGATCAGGAAAGACTTTGCTACCTACCCCGGTGTCATCCTGGGGACGGTTAAGAATAGCGTATTTTTGAATGTGCTTGATGCAAATCTAGCTGTGAAGTGTACAACTGGGGCCCAAGTGCTGCCACTGAAGGGGTGGGTGTGTGTGGGGCCCAATTTTTGGAAAAAAGGGAGACTCCGCTTGGAGTAACCCTTGCTTGCTGTGTTTTTAAAAGAAGCCAAGATGAACAGAGCTGGGATCAGGAAAGACTTTGCTACCTACCCCGGTGTCATCCTGGGGACGGATAAGAATGGCGTATTTTTGAATGTGCTTGATGCAAATCTAGCTGTGAAGTGTACAACTGGGGCACAACTGCTGCCACTGAAGGGGTGGGTGTGTGGGGCCCAATTTTTGGAAAAAAGGGAGACTCCGCTTGGAGTCACCTTGCGGTGTTTTACATGACTTTAGAAGGGCGTGCCATGCCTATATCTGTGTGTCCTCCTCTTTTTCCTTGTCCAGCTGTTTTGTTTTCGCATGAGTACATGTCCTTGTCACTTTCCCATGTGTTTGTGTTGTGTTGTGAGTTGTTTGTCACCTTTTGGACACCTTTGAGGGTGTTTTCTAGGTGTTTTACTGTGTTTGTGATTGCCTGCCATTGTTTCCTATGGGCTCGAGTTCGGTTCGTCGAACGTTCGACGAGCCGAACTCGAGCCAGACCCCCCGTTCGGCGAACCGCCTCGAGCCGAACCGGGACCGGTTCGCTCATCTCTATCTAGGACACCACTTCTATTACCTGCATGGCCACACAGTCAAGCTTAAAGAGGTGGTTCACTAGTTAGCTTTTATAGGCACATCAATATTATGTTGAGAAACAAGGTTTCTCTCAAATGCCTTGTGTTGCCAATAGTGCCTGTGAACGGTGCTATTATGCTCCGCTCATCCCCTCATGACCACCGGGCTCCGTGACCTCTTATGTCTGGTGATCTCACGTCAACTTCCTGTTGACCTGACATCGGTGCGGTTAGCCCCAGTCTTCCTGAGTACACTGAGCTGTGGGCGGCGCTTCACCGATCATCACAGCCCAGCGTCGCTCCTGCTTGTGGCGCTCTACAGTGAAGGAGGGAGCAAGGAGATGCTGGGCTGTGACGCTGGGCTGTTATGAGCGGTGAAACGCTGCCCACAGTCCAGTCACTCAGGAAGACTGGGACCGGCCACGGTGATGTCAGGTCAACTGGAAATTTACGCATTACAATATTTTGATTTGTCCTCAGCAGGGCAGATCAAAGTGCTCCAGTGCAGGACCGCAATGCTGGCCTGGGCTGGATAGAAAGAGGATGGAGATCACAGAAGAGAAGAGGCGCCGGACCAGAGAGCAGCAACACCCATCGGACTGGACCGCTCCCATAGGTGAGTATTATAAAAATGTTTCTTACGTTCTACACTGTCGCCTGGGCTCTTATATATAGTATTCTAGAATGCCATATATAAGATCTCAGTGGTGGTGGCTGCAGTTTATAGTCGCCAAATCTGGTGACAGATTCCCTTTCAAAAGCTTTTGGACAAGTGTTCATTATCTATCTTTCCCCTATTCCCCAGATGAGAGGAAAGCATTCATGTGTTTTCAAAGGTAAGAGTAGAGGAAGTCTTTGGCAAATACCTTTGTTGGCAGCTAATGTTAGGCAAGAGAACATACGGTAGATTGGGTATTACAAACCTCTGCTCCTTCAATAATCTGACATCATCTATAGTGGAAAGGTCAGGAGTAGAGATGAGCGAACCGGTCGCGGTTCGGCTCGAGGTTGGTTCGCCGAACGGACCTCCCGTTCGAGTTCGGTTCGTCGAACGTTCGACGAACCGAACTCGAACTGCATAGGAAACAATGGCAGGCAATCACAAACACAGAAAAACACCTAGAAAACACCCTCAAAGGTGTCCTAAAGGTGACAAACAACTCAAACACATTGGAAAGTGACAAGGACATATACTCATGCGAAAACAAAACAGCTGGACAAGGAAAAAGAGGAGGACACACAGATATAGGCATGGCACGCCCTTCTAAAATCATGTAAAACACCGCAAGGTGACTCCAAGCGGAGTCTCCCTTTTTTCCAAAAATTGGGCCACACACACACCCACCCCTTCAGTGGCAGCAGTTGTGCCCCAGTTGTACACTTCACAGCTACATTTGCATCAAGCACATTCAAAAATACGCCATTCTTATCCATCCCCAGGATGACACCGGGGTAGGTAGCAAAGTCTTTGCTGACCCATGACTTGTTCATCTTGGCTTCTTTTAAAAACAATGTAAGCAAGGGTTACTCCAAGCGGAGTCTCCCTTTTTTCCAAAAATTGGGCCACACAGACACCCACCCCATCAGTGGCAGCACTTGGGCCCTAGTTGAAAACAGGATGTTTTGATTTGCATCAAGCACATTCAAAAATACGCCATTCTTATCCGTCCCCAGGATGACACCGGGGTAGGTAGCAAAGTCTTTCCTGATCCCAGCTCTGTTCATCTTGGCTTCTTTTAAAAACACATCAAGCAAGGGTTACTCCAAGCGGAGTCTCCCTTTTTTCCAAAAATTGGGCCCCACACACCCACCCATTCAGTGGCAGCAGTTGTGCCCCAGTTGTACACTTCACAGCTAGATTTGCATCAAGCACATTCCAAAATACGCCATTCTTATCCATCCCCAGGATGACACCGGGGTAGGTAGCAAAGTCTTTGCTGACCCATGACTTGTTCATCTTGGCTTCTTTTAAAAACAATGTAAGCAAGGGTTACTCCAAGCGGAGTCTCCCTTTTTTCCAAAAATTGGGCCACACAGACACCCACCCCATCAGTGGCAGCACTTGGGCCCTAGTTGAAAACAGGATGTTTTGATTTGCATCAAGCACATTCAAAAATACGCCATTCTTATCCGTCCCCAGGATGACACCGGGGTAGGTAGCAAAGTCTTTCCTGATCCCAGCTCTGTTCATCTTGGCTTCTTTTAAAAACACATCAAGCAAGGGTTACTCCAAGCGGAGTCTCCCTTTTTTCCAAAAATTGGGCCCCACACACCCACCCATTCAGTGGCAGCAGTTGTGCCCCAGTTGTACACTTCACAGCTAGATTTGCATCAAGCACATTCCAAAATACGCCATTCTTATCCATCCCCAGGATGACACCGGGGTAGGTAGCAAAGTCTTTGCTGACCCATGACTTGTTCATCTTGGCTTCTTTTAAAAACAATGTAAGCAAGGGTTACTCCAAGCGGAGTCTCCCTTTTTTCCAAAAATTGGGCCACACAGACACCCACCCCATCAGTGGCAGCACTTGGGCCCTAGTTGCAAACAGGATGTTTTGATTTGCATCAAGCACATTCAAAAATACGCCATTCTTATCCGTCCACAGGATGACACCGGGGTAGGTAGCAAAGTATTTCCTGATCCCAGCTCTGTTCATCTTGGCTTCTTTTAAAAACACAGCAAGCAAGGGTTACTCCAAGCGGAGTCTCCCTTTTTTTCCCAAAATTGGGCCCCACACACCCACCCATTCAGTGGCAGCAGTTGTGCCCCAGTTGTACACTTCACAGCTACATTTGCATCAAGCACATTCAAAAATACGCCATTCTTATCCGTTCCCAAAATGACACCGGGGTAGGTAGCAAAGTCTTTCCTGATACCAGCTCTGTTCATCTTGGCTTCTTTTAAAAACAATGTAAGCAAGGGTTACTCCAAGCGGAGTCTCCCTTTTTTCCAAAAATTGGGCCACACAGACACCCACCCCATCAGTGGCAGCACTTGGGCCCTAGTTGCAAACAGGATGTTTTGATTTGCATCAAGCACATTCCAAATCCACAAGCATTTACTCTCCCCAGGATGACACAGGGGTAGTAAATTCCTTCTGGATCCATGACTTGTTCATTTTGATGAACGTCAGTCTGTCCACATTGTCACTGGACAGACGCGTGCGCTTATCTGTCAGCACACACCCAGCAGCACTGAATACACGTTCAGAGACAACGCTGGCAGCTGGACACGACAAAATCTCCAAGGCGTAACTGGAGAGCTCTGGCCATTTTTCTATGTTTGAAGCCCAAAAGGAGCAAGGCTCCAGTTGCACAGTCATGGCATCGATGTTCATTTGGAGATACTCCTGTATCATCCTCTCCAGCCGTTGAGTATGTGTCAGACTTGTTGTCTCTGGTGGCCTTGCAAAAGAGGGTCTAAAAAAATTATGAAAAGATTCCATAAAATTGCTGTTACCGGCACCAGATACGGTCCTACTGGTACGGGTAGACTGGTGAAGATGACGAGACCGTCCCATGTTTGTCAAGTTACAACTGGGAGATTCCCTCCCTGCACCTGCACGGTTGTTTGGTGGAAAAGCCGAGCTAAGATCGAGTAACAGCTTCTGCTGATACTCCTGCATACGTGCGTCCCTTTCTATGGCTGGAATTATGTCACAAAATTTGGACTTGTACCGGGGATCTAATAGTGTGGCAATCCAGTAGTCATCATCACTTCTAATTTTGACAATACGACTGTCATGTTGGAGGTAGTGCAACAAGAAGGCACTCATGTGTCTTGTGCAGCCATGCGGACCAAGTCCACGCTGTGTTTGTGGCATAGAGGTGCTACCCGTTCTTTCTTCCTCTGACATCTCCCCCCAACCTCTTTCAACTGAAATTTGACCAAGGTCTCCCTCATCCGCTGAGTCTTCCATGTCCATGGACAGTTCGTCCTCCATTTCTTCATGTTCTCCTGCACCTTGCTCAACATTTCGCCTGCTACTATGCGCCCTTGTCGATCCCTGTTCCCCATGGTCCCATGCCTGCTGCGTTGGTGATGATGAACGTCTGGACCTTGGTGATGTTGTTGTCCCTTGCGCATATGAATCCTCCTGTAGTTCCTCCCCTTCATGTTGTCCCACCCCCTGACTCCGAATAGTGTTTAGCGTGTGCTCCAGCATGTAAATGACTGGAATCGTCATGCTGATAATGGCATTGTCAGAGCTAAACATATTCGTCGCCATGTCGAAACTGTGCAGAAGGGTGCATAGGTCCTTGATCTGAGACCACTCCATCAGGGTGATCTGCCCCACCTCTGCATCTCGTTGGCCCAGGCTATACGTCATGACGTATTGCACCAGGGCTCTGCGGTGCTGCCACAGTCGCTGTAACATGTGGAGAGTTGAATTCCAGCGTGTCGCCACATCGCATTTCAGGCGATGAACCGGCAGGCCGAAAGACTTCTGGAGCGATGCAAGTCGCTCAGCTGCGGCGCTTGAACGCCGGAAGTGAGCAGACAGTTTTCGTGCCCTGTTCAGAAGGCCATCTAGGCCGGGATAGTGTGTTAAAAATTGCTGCACGACAAGGTTCAACACGTGAGCCATACAAGGTACGTGTGTCACCTTGCCCAGGCGAAGGGCCGCACCCAGGTTTGCAGCATTGTCGCACACGGCCTTACCAGGCTGCAGGTTGAGTGGAGACAACCATTTATTAAACTCGGACCGCAGAGCTGACCACAACTCCTCAGCTGTGTGACTCTTATTACCAAGACATGTCAAGCTAAAGACCGCCTGATGCCGTTGCGCTCGGCTGCCAGCATAGTAATGAGGCGTGCGTGATTCCTTCTGCGCAGTGAGAACGCTGGTGGCCTGACCAGGCAGGCTTGGGGCGGAGGTGGAGGACCCAGATGAGGTGGAGGATGCAGAAGCTGTGGCGGAACTTGGACAGACAGAGGATTGACACACAAGTCGTGGGGACGGCAAGACTTGTGCAGCAGACCCTTCACCATCTATCACCATAGTTACCCAGTGCCCAGTCAGCGACATGTAACGTCCCTGTCCATGCTTACTGGTCCAAGTATCGGTGGTGAAATGCACCCGTTCACACACAGAGTTTCTCAAGGAAGCGGTGATGTTGTGTGCGACATGCTGGTGTAGCGCGGGCACACCTTTCTTAGAGAAGTAGTGGCGACTAGGCATCTGGTACTGGGGCACAGCGACAGACATAAGCTCTCTAAAATCATGTGTGTCCACTAGGCGGAAAGGCAGCATTTCGGTAGCCAACAGCTTACAGAGGGATAGAGTCAACCTCTTAGCTTTGTCATGGGTCGGAGGAAGTGGCCTTTTATTTGACCACATCTGAGGGACAGAGATCTGGCTGCTGTGTGTAGACGGTGTTGAGTAGGGTGTCCCTGGAAAAATGCAGGTTTGTGAGGAAAGTTCAGGCGGAGACATGATGTTGCCTTCATCCAACGTTGGTGCTATCGATGTCTGAGAGAGCTGTACACACTCACTTGTTTCCCCTTCCAAACCAACTGACGACCTTACAAGCAAACTGCCTGTTGCGGTTACAGTGGTGGAAGTTTTGCGTGGAAAAACAGGTGTGACAGCTGTCCCCACAGTCCTAGAAGATGAAGAGCGCGCGGATGCACTGGAAGGGGCGGGCGGTGGATGGTTCGCTCCGCTAGCCGGCATTGCAGCACGGTGAGCTTCCCACCGGGACTTATGATATTTATTCATGTGACGATTCATGGAAGAAGTTGTCAAACTGCTGAGGTTTTGACCTCTACTAACAGAATCATGACAAATGTTACATATCACATGAGTTGGGCGATCTTTTTCGATGTGAAAAAAGGCCCAGGCTAGGCAAGGCTTAGAGGCCATGCGACCTGTTGATCCACCCCGAATAATGCTCATAGGCAGAGTGGTGGCTGAGGATGCAGTTGTAGACGTGCTACCAGTGCTCCGACTCTGTCCAGGAAGGCGCAAGGTAACTTCGTCGTCGGTTGCATCCTCCTCCACCGCCTCTGTTGACCTCCTCGAGTGCCTGACTGGGGGTTGACAGTAGGTGGGATCTAGAACGTCATCATCAATTGTTGTGTTTGCACTCCCCTCCCCCTCAGACCGAGCCTCTTCTTGCCCTGACCGAATATTTAAGTTGTCATCCCAATCGGGTATCTGAGTCTCATCTTCATCAGTATGTTCCTCATTGTCTATAACCACAGGTGTTACAGTTTGTGACAAAGGGTCAACATTATGCTCAGAAACTTGGTCCTCACGGCCTGAATCTGAGTCACAAAGGTTCTGGGCATCACTGCAGACCATTTCCTGTTCTGTACTCACTGTAGCTTGGGAGCAGACCTCTGATTCCCAGGCTATAGTGTGACTGAACAGCTCTGCAGACTCAGCCATCTCAGTTCCACCATTCTGTGCAGGGCTGATGGAGACTTCAGAGCTGGGAGAAATCAAGTGTGATTGGGATGACAACTCAGAGGAATGGTGTTTTTTGGATGCGGTACTTGAAGTGGCTGAGAGGGCACTTGTTGGACCACTTGAGATCCATTCAAGCATTTTCCTTTTTTGCCCATCATCTACCTTTGTTCCTCTTGTTCGTGTCCGTAATAAAGGGAGCACATCGGATTGTCCACAATAAGTAGTAGACATCTTACTTTTGCTAGTAGATGGTCTATCTTCAGCAGATGATAATGGAGCTTTGCCACCTTCCCCACTGACAAAACCTTTTTTGCCTTTTCCACCACGCCTCTTCCCCTTTCCACCAGCATCTGTCATTTTTCCACTCATGTTGATTGCGACAAGATTGTGGACTGAAAATGTGGTAGTAAAAATTGAGAGGTGGTGAAGATTGCAGTGGTGGTCTAGCTTTATTAACAGCAGAATAATAAAGAATAAATATCCCTGACAATGTAACTTAGTTATAATGAGTTGGAGTGTGCAACGCAGGCAGACGTGCTGCAAATGTCTTTGCACTAGTGGGACTATAGCAAAGTCCAATAGCCACGTATAGGATGCCACTAGGTACACTGAGTGTGTGCTAGTATAATGGCTTAGTTATAATTAGTTGGAGTGTGCAACGCAGGCAGATGCGCTCTGCAAATGTCTTGGCACTAGTGGGACTATAGCAAAGTCCAATAGCCACGTATAGGATGCCACTAGGTACACTGAGTGTGTGCTAGTATAATGGCTTAGTTATAATTAGTTGGAGTGTGCAACGCAGGCAGACGTGCTGCAAATGTCTTGGCACTAGTGGGACTATAGCAAAGTCCAATAGCCACGTATAGGATGCCACTAGGTACACTGAGTGTGTACTAGTATAATGGCTTAGTTATAATTAGTTGGAGTGTGCAACGCAGGCAGACGTGCTGCAAATGTCTTGGCACTAGTGGGACTATAGCAAAGTCCAATAGCCACGTATAGGATGCCACTAGGTACACTGAGTGTGTGCTAGTATAATGGCTTAGTTATAATTAGTTGGAGTGTGCAACGCAGGCAGATGCGCTCTGCAAATGTCTTGGCACTAGTGGGACTATAGCAAAGTCCAATAGCCACGTATAGGATGCCACTAGGTACACTGAGTGTGTGCTAGTATAATGGCTTAGTTATAATTAGTTGGAGTGTGCAACGCAGGCAGATGCGTTCTGCAAATGTCTTGGCACTAGTGGGACTAAAGCAAAGTCCAATAGCCACGTATAGGATGCCACTAGGTACACTGAGTGTGTGCTAGTATAATGGCTTAGTTATAATTAGTTGGAGTGTGCAACGCAGGCAGACGTGCTGCAAATGTCTTGGCACTAGTGGGACTATAGCAAAGTCCAATAGCCACGTATAGGATGCCACTAGGTACACTGAGTGTTTGCTAGTATAATGGCTTAGTTATAATTAGTTGGAGTGTGCAACGCAGGCAGACGTGCTGCAAATGTCTTGGCACTAGTGGGACTATAGCAAAGTCCAATAGCCACGTATAGGATGCCACTAGGTACACTGAGTGTTTGCTAGTATAATGGCTTAGTTATAATTAGTTGGAGTGTGCAACACAGGCAGACGTGCTGCAAATGTCTTTGCACTAGTGGGACTATAGCAAAGTCCAATAGCCACGTATAGGATGCCACTAGGTACACTGAGTGTGTGCTAGTATAATGGCTTAGTTATAATTAGTTGGAGTGTGCAACGCAGGCAGATGCGCTCTGCAAATGTCTTGGCACTAGTGGGACTATAGCAAAGTCCAATAGCCACGTATAGGATGCCACTAGGTACACTGAGTGTGTGCTAGTATAATGGCTTAGTTATAATTAGTTGGAGTGTGCAACGCAGGCAGACGTGCTGCAAATGTCTTTGCACTAGTGGGACTATAGCAAAGTCCAATAGCCACGTATAGGATGCCACTAGGTACACTGAGTGTGTGCTAGTATAATGGCTTAGTTATAATTAGTTGGAGTGTGCAACGCAGGCAGATGCGCTCTGCAAATGTCTTGGCACTAGTGGGACTATAGCAAAGTCCAATAGCCACGTATAGGATGCCACTAGGTACACTGAGTGTGTGCTAGTATAATGGCTTAGTTATAATTAGTTGGAGTGTGCAACGCAGGCAGACGTGCTGCAAATGTCTTGGCACTAGTGGGACTATAGCAAAGTCCAATAGCCACGTATAGGATGCCACTAGGTACACTGAGTGTTTGCTAGTATAATGGCTTAGTTATAATTAGTTGGAGTGTGCAACGCAGGCAGACGTGCTGCAAATGTCTTTGCACTAGTGGGACTATAGCAAAGTCCAATAGCCACGTATAGGATGCCACTAGGTACACTGAGTGTGTGCTAGTATAATGGCTTAGTTATAATTAGTTGGAGTGTGCAACGCAGGCAGATGCGCTCTGCAAATGTCTTGGCACTAGTGGGACTATAGCAAAGTCCAATAGCCACGTATAGGATGCCACTAGGTACACTGAGTGTGTGCTAGTATAATGGCTTAGTTATAATTAGTTGGAGTGTGCAACGCAGGCAGACGTGCTGCAAATGTCTTTGCACTAGTGGGACTATAGCAAAGTCCAATAGCCACGTATAGGATGCCACTAGGTACACTGAGTGTGTGCTAGTATAATGGCTTAGTTATAATTAGTTGGAGTGTGCAACGCAGGCAGATGCGCTCTGCAAATGTCTTGGCACTAGTGGGACTATAGCAAAGTCCAATAGCCACGTATAGGATGCCACTAGGTACACTGAGTGTGTGCTAGTATAATGGCTTAGTTATAATTAGTTGGAGTGTGCAACGCAGGCAGACGTGCTGCAAATGTCTTGGCACTAGTGGGACTATAGCAAAGTCCAATAGCCACGTATAGGATGCCACTAGGTACACTGAGTGTTTGCTAGTATAATGGCTTAGTTATAATTAGTTGGAGTGTGCAACGCAGGCAGACGTGCTGCAAATGTCTTGGCACTAGTGGGACTATAGCAAAGTCCAATAGCCACGTATAGGATGCCACTAGGTACACTGAGTGTGTGCTAGTATAATGGCTTAGTTATAATTAGTTGGAGTGTGCAACGCAGGCAGATGCGCTCTGCAAATGTCTTGGCACTAGTGGGACTATAGCAAAGTCCAATAGCCACGTATAGGATGCCACTAGGTACACTGAGTGTGTGCTAGTATAATGGCTTAGTTATAATTAGTTGGAGTGTGCAACGCAGGCAGATGCGTTCTGCAAATGTTTTGGCACTAGTGGGACTAAAGCAAAGTCCAATAGCCACGTATAGGATGCCACTAGGTACACTGAGTGTGTGCTAGTATAATGGCTTAGTTATAATTAGTTGGAGTGTGCAACGCAGGCAGACGTGCTGCAAATGTCTTTGCACTAGTGGGACTATAGCAAAGTCCAATAGCCACGTATAGGATGCCACTAGGTACACTGAGTGTTTGCTAGTATAATGGCTTAGTTATAATTAGTTGGAGTGTGCAACGCAGGCAGACGTGCTGCAAATGTCTTGGCACTAGTGGGACTATAGCAAAGTCCAATAGCCACGTATAGGATGCCACTAGGTACACTGAGTGTGTGCTAGTATAATGGCTTAGTTATAATTAGTTGGAGTGTGCAACGCAGGCAGATGCGCTCTGCAAATGTCTTGGCACTAGTGGGACTATAGCAAAGTCCAATAGCCACGTATAGGATGCCACTAGGTACACTGAGTGTGTGCTAGTATAATGGCTTAGTTATAATTAGTTGGAGTGTGCAACGCAGGCAGATGCGTTCTGCAAATGTCTTGGCACTAGTGGGACTAAAGCAAAGTCCAATAGCCACGTATAGGATGCCACTAGGTACACTGAGTGTGTGCTAGTATAATGGCTTAGTTATAATTAGTTGGAGTGTGCAACGCAGGCAGACGTGCTGCAAATGTCTTTGCACTAGTGGGACTATAGCAAAGTCCAATAGCCACGTATAGGATGCCACTAGGTACACTGAGTGTGTGCTAGTATAATGGCTTAGTTATA
The DNA here is from genome assembly GCF_048569485.1 of Anomaloglossus baeobatrachus. Lineage (NCBI taxonomy): Eukaryota > Metazoa > Chordata > Amphibia > Anura > Aromobatidae > Anomaloglossus > Anomaloglossus baeobatrachus. Next base: position 219,923,885 of record NC_134358.1, on the reverse strand, counting down.
ATTAGTTGGAGTGTGCAACGCAGGCAGATGCGCTCTGCAAATGTCTTGGCACTAGTGGGACTATAGCAAAGTCCAATAGCCACGTATAGGATGCCACTAGGTACACTGAGTGTGTGCTAGTATAATGGCTTAGTTATAATTAGTTGGAGTGTGCAACGCAGGCAGACGTGCTGCAAATGTCTTGGCACTAGTGGGACTATAGCAAAGTCCAATAGCCACGTATAGGATGCCACTAGGTACACTGAGTGTTTGCTAGTATAATGGCTTAGTTATAATTAGTTGGAGTGTGCAACGCAGGCAGACGTGCTGCAAATGTCTTGGCACTAGTGGGACTATAGCAAAGTCCAATAGCCACGTATAGGATGCCACTAGGTACACTGAGTGTGTGCTAGTATAATGGCTTAGTTATAATTAGTTGGAGTGTGCAACGCAGGCAGACGTGCTGCAAATGTCTTGGCACTAGTGGGACTATAGCAAAGTCCAATAGCCACGTATAGGATGCCACTAGGTACACTGAGTGTGTGCTAGTATAATGGCTTAGTTATAATTAGTTGGAGTGTGCAACGCAGGCAGACGTGCTGCAAATGTCTTGGCACTAGTGGGACTATAGCAAAGTCCAATAGCCACGTATAGGATGCCACTAGGTACACTGAGTGTGTGCTAGTATAATGGCTTAGTTATAATTAGTTGGAGTGTGCAACGCAGGCAGACGTGCTGCAAATGTCTTGGCACTAGTGGGACTATAGCAAAGTCCAATAGCCACGTATAGGATGCCACTAGGTACACTGAGTGTGTGCTAGTATAATGGCTTAGTTATAATTAGTTGTAGTGTGCAACGCAGGCAGACGTGCTGCAAATGTCTTGGCACTAGTGGGACTATAGCAAAGTCCAATAGCCACGTATAGGATGCCACTAGGTACACTGAGTGTTTGCTAGTAAAATTGCTTAGTTTAAAAAAGTTGTAGTGTGCAATGCAGGCAGACGTGCTCTGCAAATGTCTTTGCACTAGTGGGACTATAGCAAAGTCCAATAGCCACGTATAGGATGCCACTAGGTACACTGAGTGTTTGCTAGTATAATGGCTTACTTAGAATGAGTTGGAGTGTGCAGAGGACAAGAGGGTACAGTGGCAGGATTGTGGTGCTCTGGGTAGAGGAATGGAAGCCTGCCTTTCTATTCCCTCCTAATGGTGAAATGCAGGGAGGAAATCCCTGACCTGGGCTACACAGACGCTGTTGCTGTTTGCAGGACCTGTCACTTATGGCTCTCTGACCCTGCCGCTTTGAGCCCTTAAAAGGACTGCTAGAATGTGCTCTCCCTAAGCTGTCTAACGCTGTGTATGCAGCGCATACAGCTGTATCGGCTATAGGACTCAGGAGGACGGAGCTGCGAGACTGATGTCTGACACCAAAGACGCAGAAGGCAGATAATGGCGTTCGTGAAGAAAATGTCCGGTTTTATAATGCAGGGACATGTGACATGCAGATCCTATCACACATGCCGTTGCTTCTCTGGCTCAAAGTCCACTTAGCTGTGTGTGTGTCTGTGATTGGCTGACATGCTGGCCCGCCCCACAAGACGCGCGCGCTTAGGGAAGGAAGACAAGAAAAAAAAAAAAAAAAAATGGCGATCGCCATTATAGAAACAGCAGTGATCTGAAGGCGCTGTTCACGCACACTATACACTGAAATGTGATAATAGTTTGATTCACAGAGTGACTTACACTATTACAGCAGAAACCAAGCTAGGATTTAGCTGTTTTTTGGCTGCTAGAACCGTTCTCGAACGTTTCTAGAACTATCGAGCTTTTGCAAAAAGCTCGAGTTCTAGTTCGATCATTAGTTTAGAACATGCCCCAAAATCACTCGAGCCGCGAACTGGAGAACCACGAACCACGAACCGCGCTCAACTCTAGTCAGGAGGCCCCATAAACACCAGTTCAGCTAATTTTAATGTGTATTTGGCTCTTTATTCCTCTGTTAGTTGTCTCCTTTTTTCACAAGTTTTCTTATTTCTTCCTTTCAACCCAATTCAAGTTTTTCTAGATTTCCTTTGATGCTGTACAGTATATAGAGTCACAGTGGGTTTGCATATCATGAATGGTGAACTGTTTTTTGGCAGATGTTTTTATGCCCTTTTTCGTCGCATTTCCACACTTGTTTATGGATGTGTCATTGCATAGCTTGTGCTATAATTTACATTAATTTAGACTTCAAACACACAACCATAACTCAAATCAATGTTGTATATATCTTCAATATAATGGTCTATGAAATGACGGTATGGGCATATCCAGGGCCGGCTCCAGGTTTTTGTGGGCCCTGGGCGGAAGAGTCCCGGTGGGCCCCATCCACACGCAGACACACACATACGTACACATACATATACATATTTAAAGACAAACTCACAAAAATACGTATAGAACTGACATATCTATACAGTCATATACACTGACATACATAGATACACATCATACATGCATACAGACACACAACACAACTCTGCTAGATACATACATACAGACACACACAGCTCTGCTGGATACATACACACATAGCTCTGCTACATACACACATAGCTCTGCTACATACATACACAGCTCTGCTGGATACATACACACATAGCTCTGCTACATACATACACACATAGCTCTGCTACATACATACACACATAGCTCTGCTACATACATACACAGCTCTGCTGGATACATACACACATAGCTCTGCTACATACACACATAGCTCTGCTACATACATACATAGCTCTGCTACATACATACACAGCTCTGCTGGATACATACACACATAGCTCTGCTACATCTGCTACATACACACATAGCTCTGCTACATACATACATAGCTCTGCTACATACATACACAGCTCTGCTGGATACATACACACATAGCTCTGCTACATACATACACACATAGCTCTGCTACATACATACACACATAGCTCTGCTACATACACACATAGCTCTGCTACATACATACACAGCTCTGCTGGATACATACACACATAGCTCTGCTACATACATACACACATAGCTCTGCTACATACATACACAGATAGCTCTGCTACATACATAGCTCTGCTACATACATACATGAATCTGCTACATACATACACACATAGCTCTGCTACATACATACACACATAGCTCTGCTACATACATACACACATAGCTCTGCTGCATACATACACACATAGCTCTGCTACATACATAGCTCTGCTACATACATACATACACATAGCTCTGCTACATACATACATGAATCTGCTACATACATACACACATAGCTCTGCTACATACATACACACATAGCTCTGCTGCATACATACACACCTAGCTCTGCTATATACATACACACATAGCTCTGCTACATACATACACACATAGCTCTGCTGCATACATACACACATAGCTCTGCTACATACATAGCTCTGCTACATACATACATACACATAGCTCTGCTACATACATACATGAATCTGCTACATACATACACACATAGCTCTGCTACATACATACACACATAGCTCTGATACATACATACACACATAGCTCTGCTACATACATAGCTCTGCTACATACATACATACACATAGCTCTGCTACATACATACATGAATCTGCTACATACATACACACATAGCTCTGCTACATACATACATGAATCTGCTACATACATACACACATAGCTCTGCTACATACATACATGAATCTGCTACATACACACATAGCTCTGCTACATACATACATGAATCTGCTACATACATACACACATAGCTCTGCTACATACATACATGAATCTGCTACATACATACACACATAGCTCTGCTACATACATACATGAATCTGCTACATACATACACATATAGCTCTGCTACATACATACACATATAGCTCTGCTACATACATACACACATAGCTCTGCTACATACATACACACATAGCTCTGCTACATACATACAGACACACACGTAGCTCTGTGGGGCCCACACACACAGCTCCAGGGGCCAGCACATACAGCACCGGGGGGCAGGGCATACACCTAAGGGGGGAGAAGCCCATACAGCTCCCCAGGGCCCATAAATCGGGGGCGGGGAGGGCACATACCTCTCAGGTCACGGTGGAGAGGGGGCCCACAAAGCGCCGGAGAGGGGGCCCACACAGCGCCGGAGAGGGGGCCCACACAGCGCCGGAGAGGGGGCCCACACAGCGCCGGAGAGAAGAGCTGTGCTGGGGGTCGCTGGCTGGCACTGCAACTCCTTCATCTGTGGGACTGAGCAGGCCGGTCGGTAGCTCCGCCCACAGATGAAGTTCAAACCAGGAAGTCTGCGCGCCTTAAAGGGACGGCGCTGCAGATTCCTGCCGAGGACTGCGGAACTCGGCCCGGGGGCAGCAGAACTAAGGCGAGGGGGCCCCGGCCAAGGGGCACCAGAACTGACGAGGCCGAGTGGGCCCCCCCGGCTCTCCAGGGCCCCGGCATTTGCCCAGGTATGCCGCGTGCTGACGCCGGCCCTGGGCATATCCTGTACCATAACATGACACTGATTTTAAGGAAACACTGATTTTCTTTTTGCTTGAGTTCATGAGAAGAAACATGGGAAAGAAAATCCTAACGAGATTTAGCACATGCAATATTATAAAGATATTCTCTTCTATAAGCATTGCTCCTAAAATAGAATACAAGCTTTACTTCAAGGGGATAATATCTCTACCTATACAATACGTAATCTACAGCTCTGATAGGTGCTTTAGGCCTAATTATAATGAAAAGCCACATGTAGAGCAATTCACTTGAATAAACCGCAGTCATGTGTCCAGACCAATACATGGGAAACTACTCTACAGCCTCTTGCCTAATAACATAGGCTTTCTAGGTTCAAATATTCTTGTGAGCTCTCGACACTTAAACAGGAAGGAAAAAAGAAAAATGATTGTTTTTCTATTATCGTTATAACAACAGAAGGATGTAAGGTCTGGTGTGTACATATGACATTTGACATTTAATTGTATTCACACTGTATTTAGTGTAGTTGGCTAAGTTTATTTATATATGTATTACAGGTTCTTCTTGCTTAACTCGCCTTAACCCTTGACTGGTACCATGGAAAAAAAATCACTAGTCAAACCATGGGGTCAATATGAACCAAAAACCAACTTTTAATTTCTTTACAGTCATGGACAAGAATTTTGGCACCTTTGAAATTGTTCCAGAAAATTAAGTAATTCTCCAAGAAAATTATTGAAACTACACATTTTTTGTCATACTCGTTTATTTCTCTTGTGTGTATATGAACAACACACAAAAAAAACTGAGAGGCAAATTGGACATAATTTCACACAAAACCCCCAAAATTTGCCTGTCAAAATTTTGGAACCTTTCCAAAATTGTGGGTAAATACCTTTGTTTGAAGCAAGTGATGCTTATTTACACTCACCTGTGCTAATTACACCTGAAACCAAATTAAAAGGTGGGAAGTTGGGTCAGTCATTGCATTGTGTCTGTGTGTGCCAAGCATGGAGAACAGAAGAAGGAGAAGACAACTGTTTGAGGACTTGAATTGTTAAAAAATATCAACAATCTAAAGGTTACAAGTCCATCCCCAGAGATCTTGATGTTCCATTGTCCATGTTGCACACCATAATCAAGATGTTTACAACCCATGGAACTGTAGCTAATTTTCCTGTATGTGGAATGCAGAGAAAATTTTTATCAAAGGTGACAATGCGGGATAGTCTGAATGGTGGATAAGCAAACCCAATTAAGTTCCAAATAAATTGAAGCTGTCCTGCAGGCTAAGGGTGAATCATGGTCAGTAAGAACTATCTGCGGACAACTGAATGAAATTAAACCCTATGGTAGGAGACCCAGAAGGACCCTAAGGTTGATAAAACCATTTTAAAGCTAGACTTCAGTTTGACAAAATGTACATGACTAAGCCAAAATCTTTCTGGGAAAGTGTCTTGTGGACAGATGTTAACAAGATAAAGCTTTTTGGTAAAGCACATCACTCTACTGTGTACTGAAAATGCAATGAGGCCTACAAAAAAAAGAACAGTCAAATATGGTGGAAGTTCAAAAATGTTTTCTGTTGTTTTGCTGGTTCCATGATTCTGTGGAAGGCATCATGAAAGCTGAAGATTTTGGGTCACAATGCAGTGGCCACTGTCATAAAGCTGGGTTTGTGTGGCGCCCCTGACCTGGTCAGGCACCACTGAGTACTGCACCCATGCTGGGGACAGTACAAAACAGGTGATCCAGAAGGCTGACCGAGGTGTGACTACACAGGCGCATAGTGATCAGGTCTCACACATTTACCTTTGAGAGGACCCCTGGGGATCCCAGGAGGGGGCGAAGCCTCCATCTCCACTCGAGGGGTGTGGTAGAGAGCCTGGTTGCTAGGTGACGTAGGCAAGAACAGGAGAGGAGGGAAGAGTGAGCCGAGGACAGTTGAGTGGTGAAGTTCAGGGAGGGCAGAAGCAGACCCTGTAGCTCTACACAATTCTGACAAACGTACGCGCAGTGACTACAGACGGGGGAGATCGGTCACCTGGTAGTGCTGCCCGAAATCCACCCACGACTAAAGAGAGAGCAACGGAGTGGAGAGTAAGGAGACTGTCAGGGAGATACCAGGCCCAAACGGGTAACAGGTCCCGGTGCAGGGATAGATCCACCTGTCCTTTGCCAAACCTGCATGAGGGGGCACTTTACACCCCCAAGACAACACCACAGAGTCCGCAGCCACGTAGCCAAAGTGAGGGCCCATAGCTCACAGGAGGCAAGCAGCCGGAGTGACCTGGTCCAGGCTACAAGCAAACGGGCCAAAAAGAAGGGGAGAGAGGCACCAGCAACTTCCCTGGGCGACCCCAGCAGGGCTTCAAGCAGGGGTTACCCCAAAACACAACGGGCTAAGGAAGGCGAGTTGGTAGCCACCCTCACCAGTCAGCCTGAAGGACACCTGGTTCCAGCCTGGTTCATCCCAGCTACGCCCGGGTTACTCACCCTGCCACCATCAGTGAGTAAAAACCCCTGAAAGACATCCTGCTTGTGCGTGTGAGTCATTCTGCGACTTGTAGTTCCACACACCTACACGGGACCCTGGGGCATGCCTCACTCTCAGGAGGCTATTACAACTGACTGCACCTACTATCAGCCCCAGGCACCCCCTAACCTGCAGTGGCGGTCTCCACTGACCGCAATTCTGAGAGTGGCGTCACGACAATCAAAATAGAGGATTTCCTACCTGTGACAAGATCCAGCCGCGTGGAGTCCCTGAAGGTAATGCACCGCTGCACCGACATCGAACCTCGGGGCCCCACACATCTGGCGTCACGAACAGGATAAGGACTAGACCTGTTCAGACAGGTGACTATGTGCCTGGGCGGTCCGCTTGGAAAATTGGAAGCGCCGCCATATTGCCACCATGAAAAGCGCGCTGAAAAACAACAGCAGCCCGCGCTGGGAGAAGTTACCGCCCACGAAGAGGTGTGGCTACCCAGAGATCCCCTGAAGGGTCCTGGCCTCGCAAGTGATGAGAGCGGAGGCATTCAGAGACGTCGGGAAAGAAAGGGAGCCGGAAGCCTGCTGCTGAGAAAAGATCTGCAGAACAGCGACGACACGGTGAAGATGGCGTCTGAAGATAGGAGCCCAGAGCCAGGTTCCGCTGCCTGGTGGTCCTGGGAGCTTGCCCAGTTCAGTAACCGACTGGAAGCGAGGATCGTGCAGCAGATCCGGGAAGGACGTGCGGAGCTGCAGGAAATCGCTGAGGCAGTTGAGGCCTATGAGGAGAGAGCCGCGCTACGAGTGCCCCACAGGACGGCTCAGGTCCCGATGGTGGCCCTGATGGGTGAGTCCTATATTGCCCCTGCCAGCGCGAGTGCCCCGACTCCTGCTGCCACGCCCGCGGTCCCTGAAGAGGCGCCCGGCGCGGCAACGCTGAATCAGGCCGCAGAAGCGCCCAGCCCGGCCCGCACAGATCCCATCGCAGCTGCGACGCCAATCCAGGCCGCCGCAGCGATGCCCTGCTCGGCCCGCCAAGACAAGACTGTACAATTATTTACCCCGGCCTGCCAGGTCAGAGCAGACACCGCTCCCCAGCCCAAGGAAGTCCCTGCTAGGAAGTCCCTGCTGGGGGAGGACCCCAAATACTGGAAGCTGAAGGCTGATCTAGAGGCCCACTTCCCAAAGGAGATGGTGGACCGGTATCTGCTCCCTCCGCATGCTCACAGGAAGACTCCTGCAACATTCATGCCAAAGGGTCCCCCGCCCTGGCCTGCTGATGAAAATCCATCCCTAGCGCTGCCACAAGAGGAGTGCCCAGAAGAACTAAGGGGGAGGGGAGGCCAGGAAGCTGAGAAGCTGACCCCAGAGCCATCAGCAGTGGATGCAGCACCAGTCCAAGAGCCCGAGATGCTGCCGTACTCCCGCTGGCATGAAGAGGGCCCGACATCCTCCGCTGAGGAAGATTTGTCCAGATACCTCACCTGGGAGCCTGCAAGCGGTGAGGTGGCAGCCAGGCAGGACCCAGCCCGCAGGACACGGCGCCGCAGCAGGACAAGGGATCCACCTGCACAGCAGTCTCCCGAGGAGAATGACGAGGTCACGGCCAGAGACTTAGAGGAAAAGCGGTCCTTGAGAAGGGCCAAATCGCAGGTCAGAGGCCCACTTTGTCGAGGAGTTGTAGAAGACTTCAGTCTAAGGTCTGGATATGGCTTTATAGTAGCATCTGGTGTAAAGGAGGGCATATTTGTAAGCAGGAGAGACGTTAGAGCCCATTTGCCCAGAGGACACCCAGGAAGAGACCTACGGAAGGGAGATTTGGTCGAGTTCACAAAACATCAAGGAGAAAGAGGGTGGTACGCACTGGATGTCATACCATGTACCAGGAACCCCTACAGAGATCCTGCTATCTCTACAACAGATGATGACGACAGGTGCCAAAGCCCAATAGGCAAGAGCCCTGGTAAACAAAAGTAAAGTTAAATACGAAAGTACAGCAAGTTAAAGTTTGAAGTTTGCAACGTTATAGAAAAGTTTAAGAAATGTGCCCACATGAACTGATGTGAGAAAATCCTTTTGCACCTCGTGTATGGACCATAGGCTATGAACTGTCTATAGCCACAAACTCTCGCAGTGTTTATAGTTACCCCAGAGGTACAACCACTACCAGGGAGCACGCCTGTTTATGGGGCCTGGCTCTCCACCACAAAAGAGGGTACCTGGTCAGCACCAACTGTGGAGGCCGCCTCTACATTTTGCCAGAAGTGGCTGAAGGCGCGGCTCCACCAGGCCAGGTATACCCTGAAACCACCAGACCATGAAAGCCGCCTCTACATCCTGCCAGAAGTGGCTGAAGGCGCAGCCAACGGGAGAGGCAGATGGGAAGAAAGGTCTGGGGAAGCTGATGGCCCAGACCTGGTTACCAAAAGAAACCGGTGACCTGCCGTCTGAGAGGGTTTAGGGTGGGTTAACGGACTTGTGGGTGGAGGGTGGTGATGTATGGTACCTGATGGTTTTAAAACGTTTTACCATGTTTTACTGTTTTACGCATTTTAAAATGTTGTCTTGCAGCCCGAGGACGTGCTGGTGATAACTAAGGGGGAATGTGGCGCCCCTGACCTGGTCAGGCACCACTGAGTACTGCACCCATGCTGGGGACAGTACAAAATAGGTGATCCAGAAGGCTGACCGAGGTGTGACTACACAGGCGCATAGTGATCAGGTCTCACACATTTACCTTTGAGAGGACCCCTGGGGATCCCAGGAGGGGGCGAAGCCTCCATCTCCACTCGAGGGGTGTGGTAGAGAGCCTGGTTGCTAGGTGACGTAGGCAAGAACAGGAGAGGAGGGAAGAGTGAGCCGAGGACAGTTGAGTGGTGAAGTTCAGGGAGGGCAGAAGCAGACCCTGTAGCTCTACACAATTCTGACAAACGTACGCGCAGTGACTACCGACGGGGGAGATCGGTCACCTGGTAGTGCTGCCCGAAATCCACCCACGACTAAAGAGAGAGCAACGGAGTGGAGAGTAAGGAGACTGTCAGGGAGATACCAGGCCCAAACGGGTAACAGGTCCTGGTGCAGGGATAGATCCACCTGTCCTTTGCCAAACCTGCATGAGGGGGCACTTTACACCCCCAAGACAACACCACAGAGTCCGCAGCCACGTAGCCAAAGTGAGGGCCCATAGCTCACAGGAGGCAAGCAGCCGGAGTGACCTGGTCCAGGCTACAAGCAAATGGGCCAAAAAGAAGGGGAGAGAGGCACCAGCAACTTCCCTGGGCGACCCCAGCAGGGCTTCAAGCAGGGGTTACCCCAAAACACAACGGGCTAAGGAAGGCGAGTTGGTAGCCACCCTCACCAGTCAGCCTGAAGGACACCTGGTTCCAGCCTGGTTCATCCCAGCTACGCCCGGGTTACTCACCCTGCCACCATCAGTGAGTAAAAACCCCTGAAAGACATCCTGCTTGTGCGTGTGAGTCATTCTGCGACTTGTAGTTCCACACACTTACACGGGACCCTGGGGCATGCCTCACTCTCAGGAGGCTATTACAACTGACTGCACCTACTATCAGCCCCAGGCACCCCCTAACCTGCAGTGGCGGTCTCCACTGACCGCAATTCTGAGAGTGGCGTCACGACAATCAAAATAGAGGATTTCCTACCTGTGACAAGATCCAGCCGCGTGGAGTCCCTGAAGGTAATGCACCGCTGCACCGACATCGAACCTCGGGGCCCCACATTTGCATTCTAGTTCATGAGTCCTACGGCAGGACAATGACCCCAAACATACTTCAAGAAGAACCCAGAAATGGATGGAAACAAATCGCTGGAGAGTTCTGAAGTGGACAGAAATGAGTCCGGATCTAAATCCCATTGAACACCTATGGAGAGATCTTAACATTCCTGTTGGGAGACGGCACCTTTCAAAAAAGAGAGCTGGAGCAGTTTGCAGAAGAAGAGTGGTCCAAAATCCCTGGTGAGCGGTATAAGAAGCTTGTTGATGGCTATAGGAAGTGATTTATTGCAGTTATTTATTCCAAAGAGTGTACAACTAAATATAAATCTGAGTTTGCCAACAATTCTGTGAGGCTTATTTTTGAAGTTTTGAGAAATTATGTCCAATTTTCTTTTTTTTCAGCTTTTTTTTGTGTTGAGCCAATACACACAATGTGAATAAATATGTATAAAAAACTGCAATAATTTTTTGGGACAAATATTTCATTTGGTGGAACAATTTTAAAGGTGCCAACACTTTTAGCCATTATTATACATGTATTTTGGTTAGGATTTAATTAAATAATGAAGTACGCCCCTTCTGTCGTCCTTTGACTTTTTTTAATGTCAAGGTGTTTGATAAATGTGTGAAGAATTGATATTTTCATCAAATATGGACATTTGTGGAGCAACAGAAATGTGCAATTTACATATTTGGAATTATGTGCAGTGAATTACTATTGTATTATCAACTTTTGTTCTTTACTAATGATTCAGACTTATTATACATCAAGTTGCTGTAGTCCTCACAGATATATTTGTCTCCTAAAATGAAAAGAAATTGAATTATTGCCTTAATACACAATCAGTACCATGGGGTCATAGCGACCCCAACTTATTTTATGGTTATATAGCTATAAACTAAAAAGAATAAAACTAACAATAGCATGAGCAATATATCAGTTCATAACAAAATATAGATATGATGCCATAATCGTGTGTAACAACAAGTTTTGGCAACTACATATGCAATCTGCATGGGGTCACATTGACCCCATTGTACAAGACAACGGTTAATATAAAGAGTGTCAGTCATATCATAGGATACATGAAAATAAGGCAACATACAGCACCAAAAAATAAGTAAAAATAGATACATAGTAAATAAACAATGTATTTAATACATTTATTCAACGTACTTTGACAGGTAATAAAATGCATAGAAGACCTTAAAAAAGAGATAAATCTAGACAAGAACCACCTGCAATTTCTACAACAGTGCTGCTCAATCTGTGAAATGCATCTTAGTGGTTGGCAGCATACAGTTTTTGATCTTTTAGCAAAATAATATGTACTTTGTCCTACTATCAAAGGTTCCCTGCCTTTTGATGCGAGCTCCGAAGCCAAGACTGCATCATTCTTTTTGATTAGTCAGTGAGGGACAGCAGTTGGTGAGCTTTTCTCGCATCCAGAATCTGGATGCGAGAAAAGTCGCAACACGCTGCGATTTTCTGCGAGAGCCGTATCACTCGCACCCATTTAAGTGTATGGGTGCGAGAGATACATCGGACTGCACTCGGATGTTTTGCCAGTGCAGTGCAATATATGAACAGGCTGACAATGGAGGAAATAGGAGAACTAACCCTTCCCTCTCCTCCGCAGCGCCCGCCCTCAGCTTTGCAGCTGTGACCCGATTTTCCACCACAGATAGAAAGGCTAAGACATCACTTTAGTCCGATTAGTGAGGTTGAGGAATCACTTTGGTCACTCTGGTGAGGGCTCAGAAGAAAAAGGTATAGGAAACCCTGCTATATAACCCTTCATGGTTGACATACATTTACACAATATTGATTATAACAAATAGCCTATCTCTTTAATAAATTTTGTGCATCTTTTAACTGATCATTGTTATGTATTTTCCCACAAAGAGTACATAGTGTGCTCTGGTTTCTCTGCTCACACACCCACCATAAGTGCTTGCCCACTTCAATGAGAAAGCACCATCCTGAGACTTCTATACAGTTTAAAGATGGATATATTGCTGTACACATAGTTTCTCCCTCCTATCATTCCTCTTCCTGGCTTTAGTATGCACTACCCTGAGACTTTCCTTCCTGTAGTTAATAACCTTGCAGGTACTGCAGGGATTCAGTGAATCATATATTGTCTTCATGTATGTTAATGTACTTTAGTTTTCTAGAGCAGCAAAGCCTTCGTTAATTAGCTTGTTCTTCTCTATGGAACCTGAATAGCCTCTGTGATTTCTCTTTCTACCTGTATACTTCACCAGTCAATAACAACTTGTCCCGTCCCCATAACGTCACCATTCAGAGCACAGTGCAGATATGCTGGCTACATTTGGTGCTTGACTGAAAAGCTACTCTCTGTTCAAACTCTGTGGTTTGAATATACTGCATTGAATTTAAGGCTAGAAATCAAGTAGCAACTGGTTTTGAATCAATTATCCGCATAATAACGATTAACAAAAATGTAGACTGGATAAACTATCTGTATTATAATGAACAACGCTTTGTCAATTACACTGGGGATGCCCTAAAAGAATAGTTGAACAACTGGAACCCATCTCCATTATGGCAGTCCAAAATACGATGGCTCTTAAAATGATCCTAGCAAAAAAAAGGGGTAGTCTGTGAAATGATAGGGACTAACTACTATACCTTAAAATCCAACAACACAGGCCCAGATGGGAGCATAACAAAAGCCCTTAAAGGTTTCACTGATTTGTCAGAAGAATTAGCAGGAAACTGGATAGAACTATGAGATGCAGCCAAGAGGCCCATGATCATTCTGGATGAACTGCAGCGATCTACAGCTGAGTCTGTATATAGGACAACAATCAGTAGTACACTGAACAAATCTGGCCAATAAGGAAGAGTGGCAAGAGAAAGCCATTTCTCAAAGATAGCCATAAAAAGTGTCAATTAAAGTTTGCCACAAGCCACCTGGGAGACACACCAAACATGTGGAAGAAGGTGCTCTGGTCAGATGAAACCAAAATCAAACTATTAGGGCACAATGCCAAATGATATGTTTGGCGTAAAACCAACACAGCTCATCACCCTGAACACACCATCCCCACTGTCAAACATAGTGGTGGCAGCATCATGGTTTGGGCCTGCTTTGCTTCAGCAGGGACAGGGAAGATGGTTAAAATTGATAAGGAGATGGATGGAGCCAAATACAGGACCATTCTTGAAGAAATCCTGTTGGAGTCTGCAAAAGACCTGAGACTGGGAAAAAGATTTGTCTTCCATTAAGAAAAATGATCCCAAGCATAAAGCAAAATCTACAATGGAATGGTTAAAAAATAAACGTATCCAGGTGTTAGAATGGCCAAGTCAAATTCCAGAACTGAATCCAATCGAGAATCTGTGGAAAGAGCTGAAAACTGCTGTTCACAAACGCTCTCCATCCAACCTCACTGAGCTCCAGCTATTTGCAAAGGAAGAATGGGAAAGAACTTCAGTCTCTCGATGTGCAAAACTGATAGAGACATACCGCAAGCGACTTGCAGCTGTAATCGCAGCAAAAGGTGGTGCTACAAAGTATTAACTTAAAGGGGCCCAATAATATTGTACGCCACAATATTCAGTTTTTTATTTTTTACAAAAATTTAAAATAAGCAATAAATTTCGTTCAACTTCACAATTGTGTCCCACTTGTTGTTGATTCTTCACCATAAAATTAAATTTTTTTTATCTGTATGTTTGAAGCCTGAAATTTGGGAAAAGGTTGAAAAATTCAAGGGGGCCGAATACTTTCGCAAGGCACTGTGTGTCAATTGGGGTAGCTTTCCTTAAAAATCCATTTGATCAGCAGTGTGATGACGATGGTGAGAAACAAAAAAACAATAAAAGATATTATATTAAATATAGATACAGTTTTGAGCATTTGGCTCTTTATACTATTCCAAATATCATTGAGCTATTACAGCTTTTATCTAAACCCTGCGAGGTGTGGAAAATTAGACATCCATTTCCTGTGTTTAAATTGGAACAATGGTCCTAATCTATGTGGAGCAGAGAATTTGAGGCAATATTATTAAATCAGAACAAAAATAAAAAAATGAGGACTACTTTTGAAATGGTCTATTTTTGAAATCATAATGGATATGCATTTAAGAGATACCTCAATGAGATGGCCGCATTGTTTGAATGTCTTGGTTGTTCACTGAGCAGTTTAGTTGTCTAAGAAGACTTAATTACTATTTCTATTTTGTTGGAATGTTCTGTTAAGTAAAATAGTATTTTGTGAGTAAAAAATTGAGAACTTCCATAATTGATTCTTATACACACAAATGGTCAAAATTGTTGGTACCCCTTGTGGAGACACGGGGCTCAGTGGGTGCTCTCGTCCACTAAAACCCGCCGCCTTTAGAAAGACAGTGTGGCTCAGGGCTCATCCCAACTGAACGCCAGCCTCCTTAACCGTGGGCGTAACACTACTCAGACAACACAGGGTGAGGGAACCACAATAATTAGACTTTATTGGATCCCCAAACAATTAATGGCACATAACACATAACCAGCAAAACACACAAATGTAACAGGCAACAGAGTCTCACCCTTCCGCTGGCTCACCAGGGATTTAGAATGTCCATGTCTCACAGGTTCCACGCTGTCTGAGGTCTGCAAAGTCTGTAACAGGTGACTGAACTGTCCCAACCTGAGTGTCCTCCTTAGGTAGTCCTGGTTTGATGTTAAAATCCTGGCAACCGGAGTCGAAATCCCTAGGCTGTGGATATGGTCTCCAACTGGGTCCAGAGTCCCTAGATTGAAGCCATAAGATATCCTGATCCTCTAGTCAGCTCCAAAGAGCTTAGACTGGATCCATCAACCTTCATCAACCCTGGTGGCTTAAAGAAGTCCCTTTTATAGCCATAACCTTCCCTTAGGATACACTGCGTCCTCATCGATTGGTCGGACAAGATTGCTTCTCCCATTGGATGAATTTCAAGCTGCATGGATAATGTTCATTTAAATGATGTGCATAGAAAGACTCAGTATGGGGTGCTTCACACACAGCGAGCTCACTGCCGAGATCGCTGCTGAGTCACGCTTTTTGTGACGCAGCAGTGACCTCATTAGCGATCTCGCTGTGTGTGACACTGAGCAGCGATCTGGCCCCTGCTGCGAGATCGCTGCTCGTTACACACAGCCCTGGTTCGTTTTCTTCAAAGCCGCTCTCCTGCTGTGACACACAGATCGCTGTGTGTGACAGCAAGAGAGCGACAAATGAAGCGAGCAGGGAGCAGGAGCCGGCATCTGACAGCTGAGGTAAGCTTGTAACCAAGATAAACATCGGGTAACCAAGGTGGTTACCCGATATTTACCTTAGTTACCAGCCTCTGCAGCTCTCACGCTGCCTGTGCTGCCGGCTCCGGCTCTCTGCACATGTAGCTGCTGTACACATCGGGTTAATTAACCTGATGTGTACAGCAGCTAGGAGAGCAAGGAGCCAGCGCTAAGCAGTGTGCGCGGCTCCCTGCTCTCTGCACATGTAGCTGCATTACACATCGGGTTAATTAACCCGATGTGTACTGTAGCTAGGAGAGCAAGGAGCCAGTGCTCAGTGTGCGCGGCTCCCTGCTCCCTGCTCACACTGGTAACTAATGTAAACATCGGGTAACCATACCCGATGTTTACCTTAGTTACCAGTCTCCGCAGCTTCCAGACGGCGGCTCCGTGCAAGCGCAGCGTCGCTTGCACGTCGCTGCTGGCTGGGGGCTGTTCACTGGTCGCTGGTGAGATCTGCCTGTTTGACAGCTCACCAGCGACCATGTAGCGATGCAGAAGCGATCCTGACCAGGTCAGATCGCTGGTCGGATCGCTGCTGCATCGCTAAGTGTGAAGGTACCCTATATCTACATGGAGTCGGCAAGTCACCGACTAGACAATGGCTACTAAGGTAATTACATTATCAATACACAACTACAATACAATGGTTACTGGAAATGTCTGGAGAACAATACGTCTGGCTTTCAGTGGCCAACACAATTACATTGAGTCAACAAGAGTCTTGTAAAAACAATGAGGGACTTCTTCCCCATCTAGAGACAATCTATCATGCTGTCTGGCTGGATTTTAAGAAACTTTAACCCATGAGAGTCCATGTCGTCACATTCCTCCCCCTTCTTAATATTAGCCAGACATGATAGGCTTCCGATCATCCTTCTCCTCTTGACGGCATTGTCCTTTATAATGGTGAGGTCAGCAACAGAGGCTTGCATCTATACACCTCCCCCTGATTACCTCCCCCAAGTTGAGCAGCCATATTGTGGACAAGCACTAAGGTGGGGTCCATGAGTTGGGCCTGCACAAATCTCCCACTATCAATCCTCCCCCAGTCAATAGGCACAGTGTGGTTAGGCTTACTCACGGTTCTTGGCTCAGAAGTGGATGATGGAGACCGGGAATGCAAACCATCCCTGGAAAAGATGTTAGAAAGATCCACATCAGGGTCCTGCTTGGCTTGGAGGTGGGTGATGGCTGCTTCAAAGTGACTGGATAGTCCTTGTCCTAGGTCATTCTCCAAAATGACTGGTGTGAGCAGGTAATTCACAAGCCCTACTTTCACTTCCCTTTGAGTGGTATCCGAAACAACAGGCTTGGTGGGGCCATCTATGAACCCCACCTCAACTTCCTCCTGGCTAGTCCCCAAAACAACAGGTGTGGGGAGGCTGTCCATAAACTCCATATGGACCTCTTCCTGGTCAGACCCCAAAGTAACTGGTGTGGGGACGGTGTCCATAAGCTCCACATCAGCCTTGCTCTGGTCAGTCTCCACAATGACAGGTGTGGGGAGGCTGTTCACAAGTCTCACATCAACCTCTCCCTGGTCCTTTCCCGAAATAACTGGTGTGGGGACGGTGTCCATAAGCTCCACATCAGCCTTGCTCTGGTCAGTCTCCACAATGTCAGGTATGGGGAGCCTGTTCACAATCCCCACATCGATCACTTCCTGGTTGGTCCCCAAAATACCAGGTGTGGGGAGGTTGTCCACAAGCTCCACCTCGAGCTCTCCCTGGTCGGTCCTTAGGTCCAACTGCACACATGCCAGAGGAATGTCTGAGCGCTGGCCCTCAGCCAGGGAGATGGATAATTGGGAATCTGGTACAGGGTCTTCTGGGGAAACAATAACTGGGCTTACCAGAGTGATGGAAGATCCAATGTCTCGAAGTCTCTGAGCCTGTATATCACCGACCTTGACCGTCTGGATGTGGGGATGGAGGTTGGCTGGTGTACGGTGTCCGGCCTGCCGTAGGGTGTGGACTGGATAAACCACTTCCTCAGCTATTGGTGTTTCTTGGGAGTAGCATTCCTCAGGTCTCGTTGGTTCATCTCGGCATATGTTGACTGGTTGGAGTGTCAGACGGGCTCCAAGCATGCGGCCTCGGTTTTGGAGACAATCTTTATCTATATGTCCATTGCGCCCACATGTATAACAGCGCCATAGATTGGGCGAGTCACAGGCCCTGTTTGTAGTCCTTTGTTTTGGCGCAGCTTCTGCTGGGTAGCGGGACCATCCTTCTCGACCGGCTGGTGTTAGCAGTACTGCAGCTGGAATCCCATAAACATATTCCAGAACATAAGCCCTCTCTTCTCTTGAGGATCTAGGCCCCAATGCATCCAACAACGCTGTGGCTTGGGCCATTTTGGACAAAGTTGATTCCCGATTGTCACTAGATCCATGATGTGGCACATAGTTTAAATCCTCTGGGTCAATATCGGCGGGATCCTCATCATCCTCTGCATCATTCTGGGCATCCCAACGGACTAATTTCTGGATCAAGGCTGACCGAGTCTCAGTGTTCCAGTAGATAATCTTTCGCCTCTGGCACAGATCCTGTAGCATCCATTTACTGCAGCGGTCGTAACTCCTCTTTTGTCCTTGTCCCATGGCTGAGCTGGTGGGGTTGGACATGGCAGCGTCCGAAACCTGAATGCCTCCCCTATGGCCTTCTGGGTATGCTTATGTGCCTCCCTGGTTGTTGAGCCCTGGACGGTGTCCGAAAACATCAGTCCGCTGCAGCTCCCCTGGGTAAACCAGGCTGAGTAGTATCCCACTGCTGCCACCAATTGTGGAGACACGGGGCTCAGTGGGTGCTCTCGTCCACTAAAACCCGCCGCCTTTAGAAAGATAGTGTGGCTCAGGGCTCATCCCAACTGAACGCCAGTCTCCTTAACCGTGGGCGTAACTTTACTCAGACAACACAGGGTGAGGGAACCACAATAATTAGACTTTATTGGATCCCCAAACAATTAACGGCACACAACACATAACCAGCAAAACACACAAATGTAACAGGCAACAGAGTCTCACCCTTCCGCTGGCTCACCAGGGATTTAGAATGTCCATGCCTCACAGGTTCCACACTGTCTGAGGTCTGCAAAGTCTGTAACAGGTGACTGAACTGTCCCAACCTGAGTGTCCTCCTTAGGTAGTCCTGGTTTGATGTTAAAATCCTGGCAGCCGGAGTCGAAATCCCTAGGTTGTGGATATGGTCTCCAACCGGGTCCGGAGTCCCTAGATTGAAGCCATAAGATATCCTGATCCTCTAGTCAGCTCCAAAGAGCTTAGACTGGATACATCAACCTTCATCAACCCTGGTGGCTTAAAGAAGTCCCTTTTATAGCCATAACCTTCCCTTAGGATACACTGCGTCCTCATCGATTGGTTGGACAAGATTGCTTCTCCCATTGGATGAATTTCAAGCTGCATGGATAATGTTCATTTAAATGATGTGCATAGAAAGACTCAGTATATCTACATGGAGTCGGCAAGTCACCGACTAGACAATGGCTACTAAGGTAATTACATTATCAATACACAACTACAATACAATGGTTACTGGAAATGTCTGGAGAACAATATGTCTGGCTTTCAGTGGCCAACACAATTACATTGAGTCAACAAGAGTCTTGTAAAAATAATGAGGGACTTCTCCCCCGTCTATAGACAATCTATCATGCTGTCTGGCTGGATTTTAAGAAACTTTAACCTATGAGAGTCCATGTCGTCACACCCCTCGTTTAATGAAAGAGAAACCCACAATGGTCACAGAAATAACTTAAATATGACAAAAGTAATAATAAATAAAAAGTATATAAAAATGAGCAAATGAAAGTCAGACATTGCTTTTCAACCATGCTTCTACAGAATTATTTAAAAAAAGTTATTTAGAAAATAAAACTCATGAAATAAGCTTGGACAGAAATAATGGTACCCCTGAGAATAATGTAACAAAAGGGACATGTTAAATCAAGGTCTGTTCACTAATTAGAATCACAGGTGTCTACAATCTTGTAATCAGTCAGTGGGCCTGTAAATTGGGCTACAGATATTCACTGTGCTGTTTGGTGACATGGTGTGTACCACACTCAAATTGGTCCAGAGAAAGCGAAAGGAAGAGTTGTCTCAGGAGATTAGAAAGAAAATTATAAACAAGCATGTTAAAAGGTAAAGGTTATAAGACCATCTCCAAGCAGCTTGATGTTCCTGTAACTACAGTTGCCCACATTATTCAGAAATTTAAGATCCATGGGACTGTAGCCAACCTCCCTGGATGTCCTGGATGTGGCCGCAGGAAGAAAATTGATGACAAATCAAAGATACGGATAATACGAATGGTAACAAAATAGCCCAGAAAAACTTCTAAAGAGATTAAAGGTAAACTTCACATTCAAGGAACATCAGTGTCAGATCGCACCATCTGTCATTGTTTGAGCCAAGGTAGACTTCATGGGAGACAACTGGAATTTCGCAATCTACATGTTGACAAGCCACAAAACGTCTGGGAGAATGTCCTATGCACAGATGAGACACAAATGGAACTTTTTGGCAAGGCACATCAGCTCTATGTTCACAGATGAAAAAATGAAGCATATCAAGAAAATAACACTGTCCCTACTGGGAAACATGGAGGAGGCTCTGTTATGTTCTGGGGCTGTTTGGCTACATCTGGCACAGGGTGTCTTGAATCTGTGCAGGTTACAATGAAATCTCAAGACTATCAAGGGACCTGATGAAGGTCTCGATACCGTCAGGTATCACCCTGCCTTGTCACCCTGCCTTCACCCGCTTGAGCATCAAGGTGACCTACTGACTGCGTGTTGTTTGTGCAACTATATATATTTTTGTCCCATTGTTAGTAGTTGAATGTGATATTGGGTATTACGATCTCATATACCTTTTTTTGCTTTAGCATTTGCTGGTTCATTATATAATGGTATAATTTTTTTTTTCCATGGTGCCAATTGGCTTATGTGCAATATCTTATTGTATCCCTATATCCTCAGCAGTCATATAAATTCCTATAAATCTTTACTGTTAGTTTCCTGTTGCGAGTTATTTTCTCTCCCCCTCTTTATGTATACTGAACTGGGTAATTCTTTACATACATTTGTTTATATGCATTACATCTTTTTGATATATCGTATCGTTGACATCTGTATTGTGTACTCTTTTTCATCTGTTTGTGTATGTGTGCCGACCCTGTGCCAGCAGCCGTCGCTGCTTGGATCCGGACCTTCTAAGGGGGTGGCTCGAGGGTCTCGCGGACACGCCGAATAAAAGGGGGGACGTAGATATACGGGCTATTAAGTTCGTGATGCCACCCACTGTGTGTGGTGAGGTGGGACACCACTGCTGCCAGTATCGGGTACCCGGGGGAGAAATAATGGCAGCTGGATGTTAACCCCTCTGTGGGTAGGAATGGTTGCCTCGGGACCCAGTGTCTTTGTGCAGGGTATGGTGATAGCAGGGGAGTATTTTGATTACTCACAGTAAATGAACCACACGAGTCTTTGGTAAATCAAGGTGCTGGTGGCTGGCCGCCGCGGCCAGTTGCATTCAGGTCCCCACCCGGGCAGGTGATCTCTGTCCTTTTCCTCTGCACTGACTTTGTGTATGGTGGACTGCCTGGTCTGGAACTCAGGAGTCTGCTCCCGGCTGGATGTGGCCTAAGGAGCCGTGCCCACAGACGCTGGCCCGTGGGATCTCTGGGCCCTGGCGGTGACCTCCTATCTCTGTCGGTGGGCTGCTGTCTTCTATGAGGGACTTTGGGTGGGACAGGACCTATAATCCTGGCCTCAATCGGATAATTAACGAAGCCGCTGGTTTCCGGTCCTGGCTTCAGGGTCCGAGTACCCCCTTTTGTGCTACGGTTTTCAGGTCGGTTCCCTGTGTCGGTACCGGCAGGCTACAACCCTGTCCCGGTCCACCTTGGTTCTGCTGAGCCGTCTTCCTGTCTCCTGCTGACGGAGACCACCGTCTGCCACCTAGCCAAAGGCACCAGGGCTCCAACCCTGGTACCATTCAATTTGAACCTCCTCTGCTGGAGCTACACCTAGCTCCAGCCCACACTCCTCTTAACTTGAACTACCAACTTGATCTGGTTGTTTTCCCACCCCGGGCTGTCTAGATACCTGGGTGGACGTGTCCAACTGCCTGCTCCCGCCCACTGGTGGGTCTGTCTTTCCCTAAGGGGGGTGACTAGGGTTTCAGGTTGGCTGTGTGTTTCCTAAGTGAGGGAAGGGTGTTATGCGGGGGCCTATCTGTGACTACCTGGTTTTGCCAGGGCGTCACATATGTATGCATATTGGTGGTATATCTACATCTTGCAGGATAACAGCACTCTTTTCCACCACTGATTTTACTATGACTTATCAAGATTTTTCCTTTTTGTACTAATAAATATTATATTTATATGGATGTTTGATCGCATGCCTTACTTTTAGAGTTTTGTGTTGTTAGGCGATTTGTCCATCTAAATGTATAGGTTTTTTTGCATGAATATCATATTTTTGAATCAGAATGTATTCCTTATATTTGCGATCATGCATTTTTCACTACATTTATTCGTGTTCCATCTTTGAGAAGGAAACTACCTTCATTTAATATACAATCATCTTGGCTATTTCATACATAAATTTTACATGCAACTATTTATCATATGATTAGTTATGCAGTTTCTTATCATGCCACTCCATTGTTACTGTTTTGCTGCTGGTGTATGAAAAATCTTTTTCTTCCTGTATACTACAAATTACAACCTGTTCTCACATTCCCTATTAGCTCAGTGTTTTATTTAGTTGGTTTCCAAGTGAAAGTCACTGTTTCGAATAGAGGAGCAGAAGGATCGGTTCATCACAAGGGTCTATCAGTTCTGGCATGACAAACACAGCAGTGGAGGCAGCTCATATGTTTCATTATAGAGAGATCACAGACATCCATGCAAGCACTGTGCAATGCATGTTACACAAGTGTGGAATTGTGGCCTGAAGAAAGGTTAAGAAGCCTCAATTTCAATATCCTCATAAAAAGCGTTGGCTCAAGTTTGCAAAGAAGTATGAAAAGTGGACAGTAGAAGATTTGAAACAGATGACTTGGAGCAATTAGACAAACGTCAATAGGCTCTGATGGGGCAAATGGGTCTGGAAGAAAGAAGGGAAAATGGGCCTAACGGATCAAGAATTTCAATAAACCGTCAGGTTCAGTGGAGGAAGCCTGATGATATGGGATTGTTTCACAACCAAAGGCATTGATATTTGACCAGGATCGATGGTGGTCTCAATGATGAGCTATAAATGAGTATCCTAGAAGACGAGTTACGTCTTACACTCGAGTACTATGAATGTGAAAAGGATGATAGTGTTCCAGCAGGACAACGACACGAAGCATACGATGAGCTTGTTGAAGAAATGGTTCAATGACAATTAAGTAGGTGCTGGATTTGCCCCCCCCCCCCCACAGTTCCTCAACGCAATTGAACTCTTGTGGTTAGAGTTGAATAAAAAGTTACATACATACCCAAGTGAGTCGACCAGTATGCACCAACAATGGGAACTTGTAGAAGACCTAGGATCAGATTTCCATTGTGGCAAGTTGTGAGATATCCTCCTTTGTGACACCACTGAAAATGATTTATGTTTTCTTTTTTGGGTGTAGAGGGTAATTATAATTTCTTCTATGGGGTCCCATGATTTCGTATGTATGCCCCTGAGTAGTAGCAGAGGAACCAACTGTGATCAGCTTATCATTGGGAGAATTAAATTAGTCTATGGCACCTACACTATTTACTAGTTTGAATTGTGGTTTCTAGTCATATTGCAGGACGTTTTAAGTTCACACATCTAGTATATTTGATTATTCATATAATACTCATCTGGAAAACATTCCTCTTGTCTAAAAATTGACACAACTTTGAATCAAGCCCACACACCATCTGATCAGCTAAACTACTTCAAAGACAGAGCACATTTCTCAGGCTTCTTGATCCCCCTCCTAGGGTTGGTTGCATTGATGAAACCACCACATAGCTGGCAGATCTCATGTCTCAGTGATATCATCATTTGTGTATTCTCATGCCTGGCTGTTTACACAGCTTACTATACTTAGTGTAAACTGTGCTTGAAGTCTTCTTCCAAAAACATATGATTGTGTTATTATAGCATATGAAATCACTTATCTGCATAAAGATGTAGCTAAGCTGATTTTGTCATTCTAGCAGAGCTACGTCTGTCATTTAACACATTGTCAGCAGATAAAATATGTTATTAGTGCATCAGTGCTTTCACATAGGGATAGTATTTAGGATTGCCCTATACTTACACTTGAGGATGCTCTTGTGCACCAAGGTTTAAATAATCAATGAAGATTTCAGGACTCAACAGAGATGAATTTAGTCAAAGGAGACAGAAGCATTTTCAGAAAGGTTCAGCCCAACATAAAGTTATACTCCAATGTATCAATGAGAAGCAGCAAATGCAAGAAATGGATCATGAGTTTCTGGTTAACCATGGTCGGAAACTTTGCTTTCACCAATATAAAGATTTTTTTTACCATTCCTAAATATGGATTTATGAAATAGTAGACTATCCATTTGCCTTAATCACAATAATATCAGAAAATCATTTACTGTATGCTGCCACAAAACAGATGCAATGTATAATATATGGAAAAACGTATGGGGACACAGCTTTTACTCATTAAATGGGTATTCCCATCTCCAAGATTCTTTCCCAGTATTTAGTAGGTGTAATAATATTAGCAAATACCTCCAATTAGAAATGTAGTATAGTTCTCCTGATATAGCCATGTCACTTACCTCATGTGCAGGCCATTACAGCTTGGGTATCTGTGACACCCTGGTCTAGCCAGGTAGTCACAGATAGCGCCCCGCACAACACCAGTCCCACACAAGGTAACACCAGCCAAACCACACAAACCCTAGTCACTTCCCTCAGTGCTTAATGGACACACCAGGGGGTGGAGCCAGGTGGTTGGCATGCCCACCGAGGAGTTCAGAGGGCCTGAGGCAGGAAAACAGGTAGTTAAGTTTGAGAGGTCAGTGGAGGAGGACAGGCCTGTGGTACAGGCCTGAGTCAGACTGAAAGGTGTGAGGATCGGAGCCCGCATACCTTTGGCTAGGAGGCAAACGGTGGCCTTAGCCTGCAGGAGCAGGGAAGACGGCTCGGTGGAACCGTGGTGGACCGGGACAGGGTAGTGGCCCGCTGGTACCGACTCGGGGAACCGACTGGAAACCGGAGCACACAGGGGGTACTCAGACCCTGAAATGAGGTCCAGAATCCACTGGACTGAGTTAATTCACTGATTGCAGTCTGGACTATAGGTCCTTTCCCACCCAAGTCCCGACTGAAGACAACAGCCCACCGAGGGGATAGAAAGCCACCGCACAGGCAGAGAGATCCCACGGGCCAGCGTCTGTGGGCAAACGGGCTTTCCCGACATACATACAGCCGGGGAGCGGACTCTCTTCGCTGAAGCGCAGGCAGTCTCCACATACACTACACGGTGCAGGAGAAAGGCAAAGACCACCGAACCGGGTGGGGGACCAGACGCAGCCGGCTTCGGGCACCGACCACCTTCAACTTTGTTTACCAGAGACTTGTGTGTGTCAATAACAGTGAGTACAACAGTGCCATCCAGCCACGCACCATTGTTACATCCACTCATAGAGTGACAGTTAATTAGTTGCTCATGGTTGTAAGCATGGATACTCAATCTGCAATGCCCTGCACATGAGGTAAGGGACATGGCTATATCAGAACTATACTGCATTTCTAAATGAAGGTATTTGCTATTATTATTATTATTATTATTATTATTATTATACCTACTACAAATTGGGATAGGATCTTGTTGATGGGAATACCCCTTTAAATTCAGATAACACATTAAGTTCTATTGCCACAGATGTGTACAATCCAGCCCACTGCCATGTAGTATAACAAACAATTATGAAGGAATGGGTCATTTAAACAGCTCACTGAATTCACACAATACACTGTTACTAAGATGCTACTGATGTAACAAGTCAATTTGTGAAATTTCTTCCCTTCTAATATTCCATGATCAGCCACAAAGCAAGGATGGTGAGTGGTGAGGATAATAATGCAAAAGTTCCTTCATTGCATGGGTTTTCATGGCTGCTCGGCTACATGGAAGCCTTACTTTGCCCAAGAACAATGTCAAAAAGTAAGATGGAGTAGTGTAGAGCACACTTCTATGGAGCAGTGGAAACGTCCTCTCTATCTGACAGTGTGATCACTCTGATGTACTAGTCTCAGTTTAGTGAATGCCAGGACAATGTTACCCACCTGACTGCTTTGTGCAACATTAAAGTGTGGCCAAGTAGGGATACTATTAAGGGGGTTGCCTTAAAGGACTGGCCCGGGCCTATTTGTTTCAGTGAAGGAAAACCTTAATACTTCAGCATATAAGACAGTTTGGACAATTGTATGCGTTGCACTTTGAGGGAAAAGGTTGGGTAAGGCCCTTTTTTGTTTCAGCATGGCTGTGCCCCAGATACCAAATCAGTTCCATAAAGGCATGGCTGGATAAGATTGGTGTGGAACAACTTGACTGGCCAACAAAACCCTGACTTTAAATGCTGTAAAAACCTTTTGGATTACTCTGACCCTTACTTTTACCATCTAAGTGGATTTTCGGTCTTCACGATGTTTTTAAGGATGTCTTAATAAAGTTTTGGATGTTTTAACATAAGGAGGATTTGTGCCGGATCGCTCTCTTTTTTCCTTTCCACGTTGCTTGTTACCGGTCGGGATAGACCGAAGGACTCCAGGCACCCACAAGGCTGAGCAGTCCGGGCAGCAGGTGAGCTGAAGATACTATTTTTTACTGGCCAACAAAACCCTGACTTTAAATGCTGTAAAAACCTTTTGGATTACCTAGAACAGAGATTGATAGACAGGCCCTCTAGTTCAACAACAATATCTAACTTCATAATTGTATTGGATGAATGGACAAAATCTTGTAGAAAGGCATCCATAAAGAGTGGAAGATCTGATAGCTGCAAATGAGGAGCATTTATCAGGCACTAGCTGCAATATTTTAGCCAGATAAGTTTGACTCTGCAACACTGCAGCGTTGCAGATAAAAGTTTAGTTGAAGAGCCACTTGGGACCAAGCTGCATAAGAGAACAGATGGACAGCAACATCCTGGCAGCTTTTCGCCACCAATTGCCAGTGGCTGACAGGTCACTCCGTAGGCACACATACAGGAAGAGACTTCCTGTCACTCAAGGGGAGCAGGTGGGGTGAATACTTCGGGAACCAACCTGTCCAAGCAATCTCCCATGGGGTTCAGACCCTGGTGGTTTTTAAAGTACGTTCCTCTCTAGCATGTATCAGGCACTGGCTGAAATCATACAGCCAGTGATACATGCTGCCTGTAGATAGGGTAGCTTGTATCAGCAGCAGTCACTTTCCCTTTAATGCCTATGGATTTAGAATGGGATGTCATACTGTCTACTGTAGATGTAAGGAGTCATAAGCCATAGAAAGAAAGACCCATTTATTCAATCCAATAATTGTTTACATTTTAACATCAATGACCCATTGTTCACAATAATTGTGTAATGTGAATGGGTTAAGCAAATGTCACGGATGTCTCTCTATTTTTGGAGACTAGAATTCAGGGTTGGGTTCCCTCATTTCCATCTGGGATTCTTAATTTAAACTTGGTTTCTTTTCTTTCAGTACATCAGAAGTTAATGTCAGTTTTGTTGTTCAGCAGTTCCTCGCTGAGTGTTTCAGTTGCAACTGCTTTGTAGCCATGACCCTTCAGGTTTAAATAGATGTGTTACCCAGCAATCCTTGCTGAAGATACAAACTCATTTGTTCTCTCTCTGCCTTGGTGGAAGGTTCTGCTGTGAAGCTTTCCTGCTCTCCCCCTGTTCGTCTTACCTTACTTTGTGTCTTGTTAGTGCAGCGGTGGGGTCTACTGTACCTCACCTGCCCTTCACTAGCCAGGGAATCTATAGGGTCTTCTCAGTGTCTCAGTTTCCTGCTCAGCGACAGTTACGGAGACTGTAGAGGGACTGGCTAGAAGAGTAAGGACAGCTGGAGGCAAGGATAGGAGGTGTCACACCATTGCCTCTCACTAGTACCAGGGCCCCCTATTATTGTGTACCCGGTGTCCCCATTGTTAGTTGTGTTATGTTGTGCATCAGACGCATATGAGTCTGAATGCCCCTCCCCAGACTTGTCATACTTGGCAAGCGGGACAGCAAAGCAACAATGTGTCCGAAATCACTTGTTCATCATAAATGGAAATAAAGATTATTCGCTGATTCAAGGATTTGACAGACAAACGGAGGAGTGTAAATTCAAGTCCTAAATAGGGTTAGCTGTCTGTGTGTACACAGGGCATAATGTTCGACATTACGATGTCTTAGACAAGAAAGGATTTTAGTCCAGCACCTGAAGATTAATTATTCCAGTTCCAGAGTATTCAAAGACTTGATAAAATCGTTAATGTGTTATTGGTGTATAAAAATACAAAAATTAAAAACATTGCGTCTTACGCATTTCAAGCCTAAACTGAGCTCTTACTCATAGCTATAAGGGCATCTGCCCCCAGGTCCAGCTCGCCTCTGCACCTACCTGTCATTTACTATGGACAAGATCAAAATTCAGAAGTATTGAAATCCCCAAGCTGTTTATAGATAAGAATGTGGAGTCTTCTTTCTGCATATTTCTAGCTATTTATATTCTTATATTTCATCACGTTTTCATATTAATACATTGTCAGCATGGAATATATTCTAACAATTTTATTTCTGTAGCAAGATTTTATTCCAGTGCTGGTGTACTGTAGTTAAAGTATCAGTTCCATATCACATATGTAGGCTATCAGTTTGGCATATATATTACAACTATACACTCATCCATTCCCTGTAGACTGTGAGCCCTCGCGGGCAGGGTCCTCTCTCCTCCTATACCAGTCTGTTTTGTACTGTTAATGATTGTTGTACTAGTTTTTATGTATACCCTTTGTCACTTGTAAAGCATCATGGAATTAATGGCGCTATAATAATAAATAATAATAATAACTTATATTTAGTTGCTTTTTTTTAAGTGGTTTTGGTTTCCTGTCATTTATTTCTACTAATTTTAAAATAGGGGTTTTTTTGGGGGGGGGTTATCTTAAACCTAAAGAAAAAATAAACTAATATTGTGCAGTGCTACCAGATTATGAAATTGCTATGTTGATGTTGAGTTTTATTAAAAATTGACATAATTTTTACATTTACATTTCTTTTGTTACAGTATTTTTCTATTTGAGTTAAAACCAAAAAACTATTTTGGCCTCATCAGACCACATGACTTTCTCCTATGCCTCCTCTGAATCATCCAGATGGGCGAGCTTCAAACAGGCCTGGACATGTGCTGGCTTGAGCAGGGGGACTTTGAGTGCACTGCAGGATTTTAATTCATGACGGCGTAGTGAGCAACTAACGGTAAGAAACTGTGGTCCCAGCTCTCTTCAGGTCATTGACCAGGTCCTCCCGTGTTGTTTTGGAGTTTTTCCTAACCTTTCTCAGAAGCATTCTTATCCCAAAGGCAAGATAATGCATTGAGCCCAGATCAAGTAAGAATGACAGTCACCTTGTGTTTCTTCCATTTTCTAATAATTGTGCCATGTCATGTTGTTGATTTCCACGGTCCTGATGAAGGGAACTTGATCCCAGAAACGCGTCGACCTACAAAATAAAGTACAATAATAATCAACCAATATTCGCATTGGTGGTAGCGCGGCATTACATCCTTTCTCATCTCCAGCAATTACCAGTTGGTAGATGATGAAATACTTAATTCATATAATTCATGCAATAAAATGCTAATTAATTATTTAAAAATCATACAATGTGATTTTCTGCATTTGTTTTGGGGATTCTATCTGTCATAGTTAAAGTGTATCTACTTCAACTATTGATACAGATAGCATACAGATTGATACAGATATTAGTGTGTATCTGTTATGTCATGCGACACCAATGTTTAACACATCGACATCAACTGCTGGCCTCTGATTGGCTGGCATTGTAGTGCCAATATACATTTCAGCTAAATGTGCATTCTTTGACTAAAATCCAGATAAGCACACTGGACTGGTTTCGGTGGCACCCTCTGCGAACCCAATAACTATGCCCCTAGAGGCGAGACCGTGATAGTACTTTTCAGTCATTCAGGCTGCTAACACTAACACAAGTAACATACTGTATTACCTTGTATTATCAAGTTGAAAATTGGATCTTAATACAGTTTGAAATAAATGGCCATACCAATGGCTCTTCAAAAAAATGAATGTACTGCGAGCTGTAAAGAAGACTAGAGGGGTCTGGCCACTTTTCAAAATAATCTCAGGACTATGACTGATGTAACATTATTTCAGGAAGGCGTCTTCTTGGCATTGCCAAAGTAGTCTCCAGACCAATCTCTGGCTATCGTTGCATCCAAGTCAGAAAGTAGGACTCATCGCTGAAAAACATAACCCCCATTTCACCTCCATTGCCATCTCGCATTGCACTCTGATTACCTTTGAGAGTGCTGGCGTGAGGATAACTGAACACGTGTATGACTGGTGTGTACCCCATTGTCACGCAAATAACCTACCTATAGTATGTGTAATCACATTTTGTAGATTATGGTTCGTATGTGACATCCAAATTCCCTTTCAATACAGAATGAATCACTGTGAGCCATTATTGTAATCTAATGATCCGTCCATACAGAGGTTTGTCATGCGATATGCAATTTTCTTGTTGTTCTCACAACCACTAAGACGCACAACACTTAACAGTGCACTAGTGGCATCTCGGTACAGAAATTTTAATTTTGAGAAGTGTATTTGTTGATTTATAAGTATAGGTTGATATTTGATAATTTTCTTGGACTGTCGTGTTGAATAAAGTTGGACACGCAGGGGTGTTTTGGGGGTTAATAAATTGGTGAGAGTGTGTTTTTTTATTATTTAAAATAAAGGAAATAGTAATCTGGTAAAAAAGAAATTGAAAGAAAATAGAAACAGGGAGGAAAATTGCTGTTCAACTGATATTCCACAACCCTTATTAGCAATTCATATATACATTCAGCTTGACCTATGGAGTAAGTAAGATTGCTTATTTGCCAGTGAATGCGAACCAAACTATAAAATCAAGCTGAGGCAATGCCATCTATCAAATACCAAGGGTTTTTCATAGCCTTATACACATTCAATTGTTGGTCGATTTAGCAGAAAAGAAAGATCAGTTGACAACAATGTAATATGTATGCTACAAGAAGACCGGTTACTCTTAGTTTTTCCTCCTATTTTTGATCGCTGAAAAAAATGAAGAGTCAGAAGCTTCTGGTGCTGAGATGTGATGATGGAATATTACACCACAGTATCTGGGTATCAGCTTTTCGACAAAGCAGAAAAAGGGAAATCCACTACTAACAAAAGAAATTACAAAATCTCTGTTACAATATTGGAACATACATATTGAGTTATAAAGTTAGAAATCACATGTCATGCACATTCTGTGAGGACGACTTTTTGTTGTATGCCATGGATGACTCAACTTGTAGTTGTGGAACTTAGAATTAAAGGCTCCTAGACTGCAATCTAAAATCTGTAGCATGGCTTCCGACTACAATGTGCTAATAACACTGTTGTCTTCTTATGGGGTAAAATGGCCTTAAAGGGGTTGTCGAGGCATGGGGTTCAATTTTCCAGTCTTTCTTTATAAATACAGATTTGTGCATCCTCATAGTACCCACAGTGCTTTATGTCAAGATTCTCCGGAGCTGGTGCAGGGAGCGGGCGGTCTTGTGGCCACAAGTATGTAACTTCCATACTTCCAGCCATATCTCAACAAGATATTTCTAGTCTCACATGTCTACTTGGCATGTGACTGCATGTATGCCAAAGCATACTTGCTATCACATGTCTGCCAACTCCCCAGTCCAGAACTAGAGAATCATGACTGCACGCACTCTGTGCACTGTGAGGATTCCCAAATGGGCAGTCCCATAGTGTGATGGTAGACTTGAACCCCAATCCTGGACAATCTCTCTAAGGGGGTTGTCCTTTTTTAGGAAACAATAGTCCCCTTGTGCATTTTAATATTAAAAAGCAAACAGGATGGCATGCTCTGAGCTACTGAGATCACTGTTTGGCTACCACGCTGTGGAAATGATGGTTAAGACTCACTGGTAGACCAAGGTATGGTGAGTATACCGTGGTTTGTTTGTTTTTATATCCAACCGTGCCCAGGGACTAATATTTCCTGAAAGGGGACAGCCCTTTAAAGCCCCCCAAACACCAATGACTGTGTCAACTTCTACTTCTGCACAACCTAAATAAAAAGAAACCTGGTGCAGCCCTTAAATAACCTGCAAATAAGAAAGTGGACATTATTGTGATTGAGATCTATCCACATAGACTGATATCAAACAGGCCTCCACTACATGATTGTGTGAATACTGATGTTTTCAAGTATTATTTGATAAATTCTTGAACTAATTGATGCTTTAATTAATTTAATTCTTCACAAAACATCACCACTCTTTTATATTGCATGTATGGGTATTGAAGATCTCCTTCATTTAAGTTAATGGAATTAGGCCTCTTTCACATATCCATGAAAAACATTTGTGTTTTGCATGGCCATGTTGAAGGTGCATATGGCCCATCCGTGTGCCATGATTTTCACTCACTAGTGTGCACCGTGTGCTATCTGGAGAGTAGGAACGTTTTACTCACCTGTCCCAGGCGTTGCTGTCTCTGCTGCTTATGTCTATGGCGGTACTGTTTTAGGGTCCGCGGTGCAGTTTATATTCATGATCATAATGAGCGTGCCTTGAAGCAAGAAGATATTAGCCCTGGAGACAGGTAAGTATAGAAAATTATTTTATTTCAAAGACATGTATTTTTTCCGGTACATGACACACAGATGTCACACGGATCACATCACTATGCGGTCCGTGTGATATCAGTACTGCCAGAGAAAATCTGTTGTGTGCAGAACACACAGACACATATGTGCTTAGTGCGGACACATGGTACACACATGTGCTTAATGCGGACACATGGTACACAGATGTGCTTAATGCGGACACATGGTTCTTGTGAAAACACTGATGTGTGCACAGACCCCTTGAATTTAATGGGTCTGTATATGTCCTCCAGTATGTATGAAAACAGATGTCATACGTACCAGATCCTGATTGGACCCCGTCAGCTGTTTTCTGAATTTTCTGGATTTCATGTATGTACCAGTGTGGCGCCCCTGACCTGGTCAGGCACCACTGAGTACTGCAGCCATGCTGGGGACAGTACAACACAGGTAATCCAGAAGGCTGACCGAGGTGTGACTACACAGGCGCATAGTGATCAGGTCTCACACATGTACCTTTGAGAGGACCCCTGGGGATCCCAGGAGGGGGCGAAGCCTCCACCTCCACCCAAGGGGTGGAGGGGGCGAAGCCTCCATCTCCACTCAAGGGGTGTGGTAGAGAGCCTGGTTGCTAGGTGGCGTAGGCAGGCACAAAAGGAAAAAGAGGAAGGAGGAGGAGAAGAGCAGTCTGAAGCAGAGTGTGGAGGAGTGAGGAGCATGGAAGTGGAGCTCAGACAGGAGCAGCAGTGCAGGTCCCACGAGTGAGCCGGTTTAGTGTGCAGCTCAGGGAAAGCAGACGTGAGGAGCAGACCCTGGAGCTGTTGCAGTCTAACAGCGTCCGCGCAGTGACTACCGACGGGGGAGAACGGTCACCTGGGAGTGCTACCCGAAATCCACACACAGCTAAAGAGAGAGCAACGGAGTGGAAAGTAAGGAGACTGTCAGGGAGATACCAGGCCCAACGGGTAGCAGGTCCCAGTGCAGGGATAGATCCACCTTTCCCTTGCCAAACCTGCATGAGGGGGCACTTTACACCCCCAAGACAACACCACAGAGTCCGCAGCCACGTAGCCAAAGTGAGGGCCCATAGCTCACAGGAGGCAAGCAGCCGGAGTGACCTGGTCCAGGTACAAGCAAACGGGCCAAAAGAAGGGGAGAGAGGCACCAGCAACTTCCCTGGGCGACCCCAGCAGGGCTTCAAGCAGGGGTTACCCCAAAACGAAAAGGGCTCAGGAAGGCGAGTCGGTAGCCACCCTCATCAGTCAGCCTGAAGGACACCTGGTTCCAGCCTGGTTCATCCCAGCTACGCCCGGGTTACTCACCCTGCCACCATCAGTGAGTAAAATCCCTGAAAGACATCCTGCTTGTGCATGTGAGTCATTCTGCGACTTGTAGTTCCACACACCTACACGGGACCCTGGGGCATGCCTCACTCTCAGGAGGCTATTCCAACTGACTGCACCTACCATCAGCCCCAGGCACCCCTAACCTGCAGTGGCGGTCCCCACTGACCGCAATTCTGAGAGTGGCGTCACGACAATCAAAATAGAGGATTTCCTACCTGTGACAAGATCCAGCCGCGTGGAGTCCCTGAAGGTAATGCACCGCTGCACTGACACCGAGCCTCGGGGCCCCACACCAGAATCACTGTTGTGTGAAGGGGGCCTTAAGAGACAATCTCAGTCACAACCTGAGGACCTGTATAGTGTTTTTTCTGGAAGAAAATGGTGTTCGCATTTCCTACAGCCCCTTTAAATGCCTTTAAGATAAATTATGAGTAAGTTGCGGAGAAGGGCACTTTTTATAGGTAGTATAAAACTAAAGAATAGCAGAATACTGCTGTGCTTCATTGATTGTCTTTTTAGGTAGGCATGATATGAAATGCTGGAGGTGAGAATGTGATTAAAACTGGTCTCAGTGGCAATGTGAATATTGAACAGATCATAAAATGACAGCCCAAATAGAAGAGAATAACATACCGGTATAATAGAAACAGCAACAGCATCAGTAAAGCATAATATACTGTGAGTGATAGCAGGTTAATGTCTTCTAAGTAATCTACACCAGAACTTTCAGATAAGTCTGCATTATCTACTTGTTAAACACAGGCATAAATCACAGAATTGTGGTACACAATGCCGACAGGGATGAATATGTATAAAATAGTATTGTTCTGGGAAATTCTGAAGACATGAAAGAGAAAACTTAAAGGGGTATCCCTATCTTCATATCCTCTGGATGTGCCATAGATGTCTGAGGCACCTCTTTGTCATGCACCAATCTAAAAATGTGTGGTGTCCCACTATGGATGGCGACTCGGATGCACATGCACAGTTAACTTCATTTCTTTCTATGGGTTTTTTACATTCTCCGAAAGAAGTGGATGGAGAGACACACACCTGATGCACGTACTGTTATACAGGGTCTTGTTAGAAATATTTGATGACGAATGCATAATTGTGTGCAGTGCTTTGTAATGAAATGCCAGGCATAAATATCAAATGTATACATGCACATCTACTTAAAGGAAACCTGTGATGTCCAAACATTCTATTTTTCTGTAGATGTAGGTTTAATCTGCAGGTAAATAGCTCTTACGGCCACTTTACACGCTGCAATCTCGCTAGCGAGCGTACCTGCCCCCATCGGTTGTGCGTCGAGGGCAAATCGCTGCCCGTGGCGCACAACATCGCTAGTCCCCGTCATACTTCTTACCTGCCTAGCGACGTCGCTGTGACCGGCGAACCACCTCTTTTCTAAGGGGGCGGTTCGTTCGGCGTCACAGCGACGTCACTAAGTGGTGGGGCGGAGATAAGCGGGACGAACATCCTTCCTTCCTCATTGCGGGCGGACGCAGTTACGGTGAGGTTCCTCATTTCTGCGGCGTCACACATAGCGATGTGTGCTGTCGCAGGAACGATGAACAACCTGCGTCCTGCAACAGCAACGATATTTGGGAACTGGACAGCGTGTCAACGAGCAATGATAAGGTGAGTAGTTTTGCTCATTAGTGGTTGCTCGTACGTTTCACACGCAATGACGTCGCTAACGAGGCCGGATGTGCGTCACGAATTCCGTGACCCCAACGACATTGCGTGTAAAGCGGTCTTTAGCCGGCGTTTGGTAGCCTGTAACCGGTGTACGCTGGTAACCATGGTACACATTGGGTAACAAAGCAAAGACCTTTGCATAGTTACCCGATGTGTACCATGGTTACCAGCGTACCGCCGCTTACAGGCTGCAAGACGCTGGCTCCCTGCACATTCAGATTGTTGGTCTCCCACCGTCAAACACGCCGATGCCTGCTGCACAGGAGGAGACCAACGAGCAAATAAAGCGACCTCGCAGCAGGGGCCCGCTCGCTGCTGCTTGTCACACACAGCGATATCTCTGGCGAGGTCACTGATATGTCACAAAACCTGTGACGTTTCAACGATCTTGCTAGCGATCTCGCTGTGTGTGATGGGGGCTTTCGTCTACTTGTCTTAACCAAACTCTTTGTGGGCTTTCTTGTGCATCATTTTTATAAAAAGTTTTCTTCTGGGACAACAGCCATGCAGACAAATATGATGCAGTGTGCCACACATTGTCTGAGCATTGACAGGCTGATCCCAAACCTATTTAACCGCTGCAGCAATGCTGGCAGCACTCTCTTCTATTTTGAAAATAGGATATCACGCTAAGCACATGCACTCAACTTCTTTGGTCGACCATGGCGAAGCCTATTCTGAATGGAACCTGTCTTCTTAAACCACTGTATGGTCTTGGGCACTGTGCTGCAACTCAGTTTCAGGATGTTGGCAATCTTCTTATAGCTTAGACCATCTTTATTTAGAGGAACAACTGTTTTTTTTCCATATACTTAGATAATTCTTTGCCATTAGGTGCCATGTTGAACTTCCAGTGGCCGGTATGAGAGCGTGTGTGACAGATATCACCAAATTCAACACACCTGCTCCCAATTCACATATAAAGCCTTGTAACACTAATGAGTCACATGACACCGTGGAGGGAAAATAGCTAACTGGGGACAATTTGGCCAATTATCTATGGTTAATTAAGTCCTCTTATGTCATCCAAGTGTAGCTTGCTTTTTTCATGGACCCTGTGATGGTGGAATATGGGGGTTGTGTATCATGTTGTGTAGGTTCATATTTTAGGTGTGGTTCACTGTCCCTTATTTGTATTTCTTGTGTGTACATTGTATTGTATGTAGGTAATCACCCCCCGTAGTGTTTTGTCCCTAGGACTGGGGAGGGGGACTGGGACCCATCTAAACTCTCTGCGTACCTGGGGGATTAATCATTCTGGCTGAGACTTACAAGAGGGAAGAAGCAAGATTGAACCTCTGAGGGAAAAGCTGAGGCTGCAGCCAGCACCCCAGAGAGACTGTGAGAAACACAGATTTCCCTGGAGAAGGACTGCTGGAGGAGTGTGCCTGATCCCTGGGACTTTTAAGTGCTTACTGGACTCTATTTGTGTTTCTGGACTATTTTTACCTTCTGTATGGTGGATTATGTTATGGACCATTTGATTTGCTTGGAATAAATGTTCTTTGGATTGTTCCATCATTTCTCGCTCTGTTGATTGTGTGATATCGGAGAAGGACCCCGTGACAGACCCATTGACTTGTATTGCTGATATTGATCCCATCCTCGGATCAAAGTTGGACATGTCTGATATTTTCTGCGGATCACTTGGTCTAATGTAAAGATCAGACATGGAAATGTCCCCATAGACTACCATAGGTATCAGTGCTATCAATTAAATTCTGGGATAGCATTCATATGCAAAAATAGATGGAAATCAGGTCTAAAAAGAAGTGAGGGAAAGAAAATTCCAGCTCATATTCTGCTGGCAGAGTAATGATATGAGTAATCACCAATTGATGAGTTACAAGAGAGTTCCTAGACGTATTAGACTGCTATTCACATCAAAAGAAGTTTTATCTGGTGGTTGGTGGTTGGTGATGAGGACAACAAGAGTGCTCCCCCCCAAGGAGCGCCAACATTCTCATGTGCTCACCATTGCATCTCCCAGCCTGTCCTGAGGACCCTGGGTTTCTTCCTGGTCACCATCGGCACCTCTGCATTCTTTGTGGCAAGGTCCCTGACACTCTTGCATCACTGCTCCCTCCGCTTTCTCTATGCCAGTTCTGTCCTCTGGCTCCTGAGCCCCATGCATGCACAGCAGGGCTCTCGGGAGCACGCTTAGGGCGCGGCCGCACTGCTCTCCCATATTTTAAGGGGCTAGCGCATCCTAACTCGACAGGGCCTCTCAACCTGTGGCTGAGAGGCACAGTGCAGTTAAGACATCCTCCACAATTGGGAGGTGCCTTTTCAATGTGTCCTAGTAGTTAGCCTACTTATACTAGTTGTCAGGTCCCTGTGCTTCTACTCGCACTCCATATATTGTTTAGTGATTCTGTTTCTGCTTCCGCATAGTACTGTCGGTGAATCTGCCTGTACCCATCCTAATTCAGCCAGTCCCTACAAGCATTCGTCCTCCTGTACCAGCTTACACCAGTCTGCACCATTCTCTACCTCATTCGAAACAGTTCCTGGTCTCCTTCCTTTGGCGCCAACTGTAAAGATACTGGGATCCCTCAGCGCTGCCTCCTGTCGGCTACCTATCCACGTGTGTATCTACTTCCCCCTCCTGTGGTTGTAGTAAAGACTCAGTGGGCGCTCGTGTCCGCTTCTCCGGGTCAGTGAACTGTATCTTGGACCAATGGACCCACTTCCTCCCCGTTCAGTTCACCAGGCGTGACAAAGAGCAAGTATTCTTCATGTTATGTGAGAAAGGTCAGGTACACATTAAGGGTCACTACCACCCTGCTTTAAATAATTGTTGTATGTGTTCAAAGAATGACTATTTACACTTGATAATGTTTTTTTTCTTTACCAAAAAAATGTGTTACCTACAACCTTAATTTCTTTTCAGTTTTTGCATACTTTTTGTAATCATTTTTATACAATTAAGTGTTATGTTAGTTTTATAATATTTTGTGCTACTTTATTATATTTTTCCTTATGTTAAAGTTACATTAATACATGACTGGCTGTAGGGTGGATTTTTCAGACAGATGTGAGTACAGTTAATTACTATTGTAAGATTTCGTGCCACTTTTCTAGGCCCAGTTGTCCTCCTCAATGATTTATAGTCCATGTACACACGATCCCCATTGTATAGTCACCAGTGTTACTGTCACCAGTACTAGCTTACTTTTGACTTCAATACTTCATAAATCTTTCCTTATATATAAGTCCCCGTGAATTTGTGTTAACTTGTGGCACAATGTCTCCACATAAGAAATCATATATCTGAACGAAAGCCAGTCAGCAAAAAAAAAAGCCAGACGGAGCTCACTGCGAGTGAACTTGGGATGTAACGAGCTGTCTCTGCTTACACCGCATTATGTTTTACTCCATATATCTTGACTTTTAAATAATTACCTCTCTGCTAAAAATCAGGAACAGTTTCAGGCAGCTCATTTATACCAGCCTAATTACAAAAAGGGCGAAGTGGAACCAGGAATCTGTTCAAGGCTCGCCTATCATGAAGTCCACTTCTATAGATTTTTTTTTTAAAGGTTTGATCATTTTCTGTAGCCAGATTTTTATATGACTTGCAAAGTTTATGACTGCTCTGTGGGAATGGAACATTCATTTGAGATCTGCAAGGCTGGCTTTTAGCCAAGGTGTC
Organism: Anomaloglossus baeobatrachus; assembly: GCF_048569485.1. Classification (NCBI taxonomy): domain Eukaryota; kingdom Metazoa; phylum Chordata; class Amphibia; order Anura; family Aromobatidae; genus Anomaloglossus; species Anomaloglossus baeobatrachus. The sequence continues at coordinate 219,884,231 of NC_134358.1, read as the reverse complement.
AAACTCTGTCTTGCTGCTGGCTAGCTTTTCTACTGTATGTTGATAATTTAGTTCTGCGATACAGTCTGTTATTACTAGCATGGCTACATAGCTGAGAAAGGGAAATGTGTTTTTTTGACAGAGTTCCCTGAGGGTAGCGCTGGGAAAGGAGGGGGAGAACGATTGGGTTGTTAAAATTTTGTAGTCCTCTTAAATTGAAACTTTGTTGCATTTTCTCCCTGATCAGCTACTAGGTTTTCTTTTAGGTTTCTTTTCGTCTTTTATTTGTTGTGATCGGTTAGCGATTGCTTGTCAGTAAGTGACTTCTTAGTCTAAAACACTTTCTGAAAAGATGTCAAGAGTGGAATGGAAAAGCTTTTAACCTTTACTCTTACTATGTAAACCCAGCTGCACGACAGAATTACTCCGGATTCTTTTTAAAATGGGTAGCCCACAATTTTGTGGCTTTGAGAAAAGTGCTGAGGAACACCTGGCTGGGATTAAGCGTAAGGTCGTGAATGATCTACCTTATTGCCGCCCTTCCTTTCTCTTCCTTACTAACTTAACTCTGCAGAAAAAACAACGATAATAAAGTTAAGAATAACATAGAGTATTTTAGTTGGAGAGAAGAACATGTAGCCTTTGTTTTAATTCTTCATTTGTCCTTAAATGCTCTGGACTTAGATGTCCTAAATCACTTTGTGTTCTGACAAAGTTTGTCTACTGCTTTTACCTTCACGGTGGAAGAGATGATCACTGAGTTATGTACTTGTTTGTCGGAAACAGGTCACTTTCGTTCCAACTATTCTCCCCCGCCTTCCACTTATTGTTTTAGGATTTGTCAGAAAACATGCTGAGAGGAAGAAGAGAGAAGCTATGTCTTTGTCAGTGCAGAAACAGGATCTTTATTTAGAAATCAGTGGGAAAGGAAAGCACTGCTTGGTCAAATCTTCCGCTCAGAGCTTATAATTTCTTACATCCATGCGTAATGTCAGCCTGTGGCTTGGTGAAAGGGCTCGCATTTACTTGAAAGGGGCAGGATTAGTGAAAACTGATAGTTTCAGTCTTCCTATAACTAAATTGTATAAAACCACTCAAAAACAATATCACAAATACATGACCCACCATTGCATAATCTTTTTCATCCAATAGTGAATAGAAAAGGATAAAGCATTGTCCAACTGCAGAAGATGCCACATCTTCAATACAATAGTATGTAGATACATACACAGGGTGAAATAAGAATTGAACTAGTCATCAATTTTCTAAGAAAATATATTTCTAAAGTTGCTATTGACATGAATTTTTCACCAGATGTCAGTAACAACCCATCCAATCCACACAGGAAAACAAAACTCAACCATACATGTCTATAAATTTAGTGATGTGTAACAATGAGAATAAACACAGGAAAAAAAGTATTAAACAAGCTTACTGTAATTTATTTCATACTTCGTACAAAAGCCTTTGTTGGTGATGACAGCTTCAAGATGCATCCTGTATGGAAAAACTATTCACATGCATTGCTCAAGTGTGATTTTGGTCCATTCTTCCACACACTCTCCAATTTCTGAAGGCCTTGTGGGCTCCTTTTATGAACTCTCAGGTTTAGTTCCTTCCTAAATTTTCTATTGGATTCAGGTCATCTGATTAGCTGGGCCATTCTTTATTTCCTTTCTCTGAAACCAATCGAGAGATTCCTTGGCTGTGTGCTTGGGATCATTGTCTTGCTGAAATATTCCTCCTCATTTCATAAAGGAGTTCAATTTTGGTCTCATCTAACCAGAATATATGCTTCCAGTATTTTACATGCTTGTTAAAATGTTGTTAAGCAAAATTCAAACATGATTGAACATGCTTTTTGTTCAGCAATGGAGTCTTGTAGGATAAGTTTGCACATAGGCCATTGAAGTTGAGTGCATTTCTTATTTTCTTTGAAACAATTGTACCTGCTGTTCCAGGTCTTCCTGCAGGTCTCTACAGCTGGTTATTGGCTCTTAGACAGCACTTCTGTTCAGTCTTTTAACTTCTCTGTCTCAAATCTTGTGAGGAGCACCTGCTTGTGGCCAATTTGTGGTAATGATGTTCTTTCCACTTCCAGATTATGGCACTAAGAGGGCTCACTGAAATTTTTAGTAAGTTTAGAAATTCTTCTCTGATCAATGGCATCTGTATGTTTTGCATCAATAAGGATAGAAAGGTCTTGAGACAGCTCACTGGTTGTATCCATCATGATATGTTTTTTGTGTGACACCTTGGTAATGAGACACTTCCTGATAAGTTATCAGTTGAACTAGCTATTTTTAATTTTCACTAAATGGCAGGATTGCTTTCTAATAACTGATAGATTTCCGCTGGCGTCATAACTTTCTATGGCTTTTTGTACCTTTCGTTTTGCATGTGTTCAATACTTTTTCCTTTGTCATTTCTCATTATTACACATAACTTAATTTATGGACATTTATGGTAGGATTTATTTGCCTATGTGGATTGGATGGGTTGTTTCCGACATCTGATGAGAAATTCATGTAGATAGCACCTTTAAAAATGTATTCACTTCAAAATTTGGTTATGTTCAATACTGAGTTCACCCACTGTACCTAGCACTACTGCAAAAGTGATAATAGCTTAAAAGTCAATCGTAGATGAGCCATATCTAACCTTTACATGGTGGATTTGAAGAGTACATGAAACGAAAGGGCACATGCCCCCTGACTGTTGGGGATCACTGCTACCCTACTCTTGGTATTGGACACCTCATGTGATTAGGGTTAGTTGTAGAGGAAGGGGTAAATGAGCATTGGAGGACCTCCCTCCCTCCCTATAGAAGTGGTTTAGTGAAACAGTTTTCCCTTCCCACTGTAGTTCCTGCTCTTATATGTAGAGGAACTGTTGCGCTTCCTCTTTTGGAGCCCCTCTTAATGGCTGACTTTTTGTCCTGTCCTCGCTACCTGTCGTCATTTATAAACTGTTTTGTATTGTATTGTTTCTTGATTGGATTCTCTTTTGCAGTAAGTTTATTATTCATGTTTTAAGTCAAGATGGTCAACGTCAAGGTGTGCGGTGGTTGGAGAGCTGGAAAAAAACTTGTAGTAAGTGGAGTAAATTTTAAGAAATCCACAGAGAATATTGCTTAAAAACAGTTTTATACATATTGAAATATGCAGAATCCAATGGGACTTAAAATAAAAAAAACCCAGATACACGCTACATCAAGCATTTATATCAAGAGATTACTATTACCAGCACAATATTTTCAGCAAGGAAATATCAACAGATTGATCTTACGAAAATAAAGTGTACTACATTTAGCCACCAAAACACTAGAGAAAATGTATCTCATCAGCCATAAGGAAACAATATTATCTACTGATAGTAACCAAATAAGTGTCACATATATATTTATCAGCCACAATTCACATGATAGACATGGTGCCTGCTGCTGTATAACCCTAGTCCAAGTACAATAATAAAGATCTATCAATATTTAGTTTGTATATGTTTCTGAAGTATAGCTCTTTAACCCCTTCACCCCCGGCCACTAAAACACCCTAATGACCGGGCCATTTTTTGCAATTCTGACCAGTGTCACTTTGACAGGTTATAACTCTGGAACGCTTCAACGGATCCTGGCGATTCTGAGATTGTTTTTTCGTGACATATTGTACTTCATGTCAGTGGTAAATTTAGGTCGATATTTTTTGCGTTTATTTGTGAAAATTTAGGAAATTTGGCGAAAATTTTGAAAATTTCGCAATTTTCAAACTTTGAAAATGTATGCCCATAAATCTGAGAGATATGTCACACAAAATAGTTACTATATAACATTTCCCACTTGTGTACTTTACATCAGCGCAATTTTCGAAACAATTTTTTTTTCCGTTAGGAAGTTAGAAGGGGTCAAAGGTCATCAGCAAATTCTCATTTTTCCAACAAAATTTACAAAATAATTTTTTTTAGGGACCACATTACATTTGAGGTGACTTTGAGAGGCCTAGGTGACAGAAAATACCCAAAAGTGACCCCATTCTAAAAACTACACCCCTCACACTGCTCAAAACCACATCCAATAAGTTTATTAACCCTTTAGGTGCTTCACAGGAACCAAAGCAATGTGGAAGGAAAAAATGAAAATGTTACTTTTTAACACAAAAATGTTACTTTAGCCATAAAATTTTCATTTTTACAAGGGAGAAAAGAGAAAGTACACAATACAATTTATTGTGCATTTTCTCCTGAGTACGCTGATACCTCATATGTGGTAAAAATCAATTGTTTGGGCGCACGGCAGAGCTCGGAAGGGAAGGAGCGCCATTTGAATTTTTGAACGCAAAATTAGCTGCACTCATTAGCGGACGCCATGTCGGGTTTGAAGACCCCCTGAGGTGCCTAACCAATGGAGCTCCCCCACAAGTGACCCCATTTTGGAAACTAGAGCCCTCAAATAATTTTTCTAGATGTTTGGTGAGCACTTTGAACCCCTGGGGGCTTCACAGAAGTTTATAGCGTTGAGCCGTGAAAAGAAAAAAAAAATTTTTTTTACCACAAAACGGTTGCTTCAACTAGGTAGCTTTTTTTTTCACAAGGGTAACAGGAAAAAATGCACCATAAAATGTATTGTGCATTTTCTCCTGAGTACGCAGATACCTCATATGTGGTGGAAATCAAATGTTTGGACACACAGCAGTGCTCGGAAGGCAAGGAGCGCCATTTGAATTTTTGAGTGCAAAATTAGCTGCACCTGTTAGCGGACGCCATGTCGGGTTTGAAGACCCCCTGAGGTGCCTAAACAGTGGAGCTCCCCCACGAGTGACACCATTTTGGACACTAGAGCCCTCAAATAATTGTTCTAGATGTTTGGTGAGCACTTTGAACACCTGGGGGCTTCACAGAAGTTTATAGCGTTGAGCCGTGAAAAGAACATTTTTTTTTTTTACCACAAAACGGTTGCTTCAACTAGGTAGCTTTTTTTTCACAAGGGTAACAGGAAAAAATGCACCATAAAATGTATTGTGCATTTTCTCCTGAGTACGCAGATACCTCATATGTGGTGGAAAGTAATTGTTTGAGCGCATGGCGGGGCTCAGAAGAGAAGGAGCGCCATTTGACTTTTCAAACGCACAGACGCAGTGCACTGATCGGCCGCTGCAGGACGCACGGTCGGATGCGATAAAAAAAAGCGTCGGGGATACGTAAAAAAAAAAGTCACGCCAAAAATTGACCATGGATGCAGATACGTTATGTGCATCCCTGATCAGCGCTTGGTGGGATGCACGGACGGATGCGATACAAAAAGCGTCGTGAATACGGAAAAAAGTCACGCCAAAAATTGAGCAGGGATGCCGATCAGTTATCTGCATCCCTAATCAGCGCTCGGCGGGACGCACGGACGGATGTGATACAAAAAGCGTCGTGAATACGGAAAAAAGTCACGCCAAAAACTGAACACGGATGCAGATCCGTTATCTGCATCCCTGATCAGCGCTCGGCGAGACGCACGGATGGATGCGATACAAAAAGCGTCGTGAATACGGAAAAAAGTCACGCCAAAAATTGACCATGGATGCCGATCCATTATGTGCATCCCTGATCAGCGCTTGGCGGGACGCATGGACGGATGCGATACAAAAAGCGTCGGGGATACGGAAAAAAGTCACGCCAAAAATTGACCATGGATGCCGATCCGTTATGTGCATCCCTGATCAGCGCTTGGCGGGACGCACGGACGAATGCGATACAAAAAGCGTCGGGGATACGGAAAAAAAAGTCACGCCAAAAATTGAGCAGGGATGCCGATCCGTTATCTGCATCCCTGATCAGCGCTTGGCGGGACGCACGGACGGATGAGGTGTAAAAATGGACAGGGGATACGGAAAAAAAAAAAAAAGTTATACTCACAGGACCCAGAGGACTAGCAGGAGGATCACTGACCAGAAGAGCTGCAGAGGAACAGATGGCAGAGAGATGGACAGCTTTACAGGAGCAGCAGGCAGATCAGCAGAATGCCCAGGAAGGACCCAGCGATGGACGCAGATGTGATCAGGCCGGTGAAGACAGGTAAGAGGACGTCGGGGGAGAGCAGAGGGGGAGAGGGGGGGGTGAGAGCAGAGGGGGGGTTGAGAGCAGAGGGGGGGGGAGCAGAGGGGGAGGGGGTAGAGCAGAGAGGGAGACCAGAGAGGGAGCTGCAGAAGCAGAACACAGATAATGGGGGAGGCAGTCAGATCGCGGGGGAGCAGATCGGGATGTCGTTGGGGGGGGGTTTCTGGAGTTGGGGGGAGAAGATCGCGGGGGGGAGCACGGCAGGGGCTATCACGGCAGCGCGCAGGGGCACCACGGGAGCGCGCACGGGCTGGCTGCAAAGTGAGCACAGTACTCACGTGCAGCAGCGGCGGTGACCTCAGCTACGGCGGCGGCGGCGGCAGCAGCGGTGGCGTGGTACCACAAGTACCAGCCACTGCACGCTGCAGACATGTTGGGGGAGGGCTCGCAGGCCAGCACAGGCCTGGGGAGGGCGGCCACCGGCAGATCAGACCGCCCCACTGCACACTGATTGGAGCGATTGCGCGTCATAGCACGATCGCTGCAATCAGTGCTGCAGGGGCTGGGGGCGACATGTTTGAGGTCCACCTATGATATGCTGCAGCAGCTGCGGCATCTCATAGCTGGATCTCACAGGATCGCACTAATTCGGGCATTATTTTTGCCGAAATTAGTGCGATCGATGTGGTTGGCGGTTCAGATTTGAACAGCCAATCACATCGATCGTCGATAGGGGGTGGCGATGCCGCCCCCCCTGGGGTCAAGCAAAGGTCCCCTGCCGTAAGAAACAGCAGGGGACATCATTTGAAAGCCGTTGCTATGGCCACGGCAATCAAATGAAGTTTAGGCCGTAAAATTACGTCCCTGGTCGTTAAGTCACGTTAAAATAGGACGTAATTTTACGGCCCGCGGTCGTGAAGGGGTTAAGTAAGGACCACCACAAAGGTCCCATGATAATACATGGTACATAGTCAGTGAGGAAAGATGGTGGCGTGCAGCAAGGTACAATTTATTTAAGCCAGCTGCCAGAAATGGCTGACTGACAAGCAGTGCACTCCAAACCAAAGAATTACATTGGAACTTTGAGGATTTATTTTTAATTAATACATTGGTGAACAAGGGAGTGTGGGGAATCTTTATTTAAGTATTCTATGATTTTCCTTTGTGTTTTTTAACCCTAGAACGCGCAACCATAGAAATCTACCATAGAAAACAAGTAACCTAGCAGGCCTGCGAGGCCCCAGGTATGCGTTCTAGGGTTAACTGTACACTTACCGGGTTAATAATGGAGCAGTCGGATCCATTACTAACCCCTGAGCTGAGCTTGATGACAGCTGTCAATTCACAACTGACATCAACTCCAAAAGTTTTATCCTATTGCCACCACACCAAGGAAATCGGGAAAAGCTAAGCAAAGTGCTTGACTTGGCACATCAAATGGCGCCACTTCTGGGGTGGCTGCTATTTTGAGGCTGTGAAGTGCCAACTAATCATGGGCCTTCCCAGCCTAATAATACCAGCCCCCAGCTGTCTTCTTTACCTTGGCTGGTTATCAAAAATAAGGGGAACCCCAAAAAATATTTTAAAAAGACAGTGTGGGATCCCCTCTATTGTTGATAACCAGCCAAGGTAAAGCAGACAGCTGAGAGCTGCTGCCTCTAGCTGTCTGATTTATCTATGATGGTTATCAAAAATAGGATGGGACCACATTGCATTTTTTTATCTATTCCTTATGCACTAAGCTATATTAGGGTACTCTGCAGCAGGCGGAGAATAAAATGGTGGCACAACTCGTGATCCAGGCCAGATCATGTGGTGCACCAGTCAATCAGAGCCATGCCAATATTTGGCTGTGACGGGTCCAGAAGTTCTCACAGCCGAAAAGCTTACTGATTGGCTGTACTGCAGCCTTTTCAACAAGTTTTATTCAGCTTATGAACCCAAACCCATTTAAAAGTCTGAATTTGCAGTTCGGCACAGGACACTTGGTGTCCAGTACGAACCCCAAACTTTACAGTTCGGGTTGAGTCATCCATATTCACCACCTCTCACCATCCTGGTAACATTCCTATGAATTAGGAATTTTTTCAATGTTTTTTTTTAACTGAACTGGACACAGTATTCCAAATGAGATCTGACTAAAGAAGAGTAGAGGGGGATAATTACTTAATGTGGTCTACACTCTATCCTTCTTTTAATACATCCCAGAACAGTGTTTGCGTTTTTCTGCTGCATCACACTGTTAATTCATGTGCAGTCTGTGATCTATTAATATACCCAAGTCGCTTTTATACATGCCATTGTGTAGTTCTATTTCTCCCATTCTGTAGATGTTACTTTTGTTTTTCTTATTCAGATGTAGAATTTAGCATTTCTCCTTGTTAAATACCATTCTATTAATCTCTGGCCATTGTTCCAACTTATTTTGATCATTCTGAATCCTTTCTCTGTCTTCTCTAGTCTTTGCCACCGCACCAGGGGAATCGGGATGAGCCAAGTAAGGCTTCGGAATTGTCGCATCTAATGGATAAGACAACTCTGCAAAGCTGCATGTGTGGCGCCCCTGACCTGGTCAGGCACCACTGAGTACTGCACCCATGCTGGGGACAGTACAAAACAGGTAATCCAGAAGGCTGACCGAGGTGTGACTACACAGGCGCATAGTGATCAGGTCTCACACATTTACCTTTGAGAGGACCCCTGGGGATCCCAGGAGGGGGCGAAGCCTCCATCTCCACTCGAGGGGTGTGGTAGAGAGCCTGGTTGCTAGGTGACGTAGGCAAGAACAGGAGAGGAGGGAGGAGTGAGCCGAGGACAGTTGAGTGGTGAAGTTCAGGGAGGGCAGAAGCAGACCCTGTAGCTCTACACAATTCTGACAACGTACGCGCAGTGACTACCGACGGGGGAGAACGGTCACCTGGTAGTGCTGCCCGAAATCCACACACGGCTAAAGAGAGAGCAACGGAGTGGAAAGTAAGGAGACTGTCAGGGAGATACCAGGCCCAAACGGGTAACAGGTCCCAGTGCAGGGATAGATCCACCTGTCCTTTGCCAAACCTGCATGAGGGGGCACTTTACACCCCCAAGACAACACCACAGAGTCCGCAGCCACGTAGCCAAAGTGAGGGCCCATAGCTCACAGGAGGCAAGCAGCCGGAGTGACCTGGTCCAGGCTACAAGCAAACGGGCCAAAAAGAAGGGGAGAGAGGCACCAGCAACTTCCCTGGGCGACCCCAGCAGGGCTTCAAGCAGGGGTTACCCCAAAACACAACGGGCTAAGGAAGGCGAGTTGGTAGCCACCCTCATAAGTCAGCCTGAAGGACACCTGGTTCCAGCCTGGTTCATCCCAGCTACGCCCGGGTTACTCACCCTGCCACCATCAGTGAGTAAAATCCCTGAAAGACATCCTGCTTGTGCGTGTGAGTCATTCTGCGACTTGTAGTTCCACACACCTACACGGGACCCTGGGGCATGCCTCACTCTCAGGAGGCTATTACAACTGACTGCACCTACTATCAGCCCCAGGCACCCCTAACCTGCAGTGGCGGTCCCCACTGACCGCAATTCTGAGAGTGGCGTCACGACAATCAAAATAGAGGATTTCCTACCTGTGACAAGATCCAGCCGCGTGGAGTCCCTGAAGGTAATGCACCGCTGCACCAACACCGAACCTCGGGGCCCCACACATCCTGCTAATTTTAGGCTGGGGAGGACCCAATAACCATGGGCCTGCCCAGGCAGAGAACACCAGTCCCTAGCTGTTGGGTCTGCACTCCATTTTTTAAATGATTTATTTAAACATTTTTAAAAAGCTGCATGGGGTCCCTCATATTTTGATACACAGCTGTCACGCTGTACTCTAAGATGTACAATAGCAGTACAGCACAGTAATCTGGGACAGAGAGGATTCCTGAAACAACCTGAGAAGGTAGTTAGCTGGTAAACCACTAGGGGGCGTTAGAGTTGAGAAAACATATGAGCAGAGAATTCCCTAGCAGAGGTAATACTAGTTAAGCTCACCAGATGGCAGTAGAATCGTCAGAAAGCCGTATCACAACATGAGGTCTTGTAAATACACAGGGGCAAACTCAACGTAGTCAGAGGGAAGCAAACAGTCAGTAGCCGGGAAATCAGAACTCAGAAGCAAGGGAGAAGACAAGAATGGAATCAAGGTAAACAGATGAGGAACAAACAGGGAGACAGACGAGCAGGAAGTTGAAGGGAGACAGCAGGATGTTAACAACAGGTCAGGTGAACACGGAGGTCAGGAGGGGGCAAGGCAGACAACAGGTCACTCACGAGCAGAACACAGCAGAGCCAGAAATATCACTGTCGTAGTCCCAGAGAGACAGTGCTCTAATAAAGTAGCCTGACCTCCAGAACAAGGCAGGAAGGATTAACCCCTAACGGGACCTGTATCAGAAGTGAAACTAAAAAAAAGGCTCAGCTGCAGCTGAGCCAGGAGTAAATCATGACAACAGCCAAGTTATCACGCACAGCTGGGGGCTGCAGCCTGTAGCCGTATGCTTTTTCTGTGCTGGGTATCTATAAATGGGGCAACCTACGTCATTTTTTTAAATTTATTTATTTTTACACTTCACTCGTGTAGATAGACAACCTCTGTGAGGGCAACCAATCAGAGATGCTGGCATGCTGGCAGTCTCACTGCAGCCAATAACTGACTCTGTCACAGATGGTGGATGGGGTTAGCAGTGAACATGCATGAGTTGTAATGTGTGCACCCGGAAGCAGTGTTAGAGCTGAGCCATGGAGACGAGTCCTGCTTTAGCTATTTTGCTTCCTTTTTCATTTTTTTAACAGTGATTTCCCTGGCCAATGACAACCATGCCAATACTTGACATGGCTGGGATGGGGCATGAAGTGCTCACACTGGAAAAGCTTTCTGATTGGCTGCTCTGCATCCTTTCAACAAGCTATATTTGTGTGACAAACCTGAACAGGAACCGGATGTACAGTCAAACGTCTTTGGTTTATTCATCCCTACTTACTATATTACCACATTTCCCTGATCCATTCAGTCAGTCATTCCATAATATTTCACTATTGACTTATCCTCCCCAATATTCGAAAAGGCACCTTTGGCATATAGGGGTAAGTAATTAAACAAAAACATTCAGTATGTCCAGCATGAAGAAATAAGAATATTCTTTTGTATAATTCTTAATTAAAAAATATACAACTAAAATATTGCTAACATCATTGGAGTGCATTTTGAAAGCGTTCACCCTGATGCAACATTTCATCCTCTTATGAAATCTTTTTTAAGTTTTTTTCTCATCTGAACTTTTGGAGTGCTGCCTCTGCTTTTGCTATTTTAGTGTTTGGAGAATTTTCTAAGGTTATTACCCTTGGAAGAATAACTGCAGCTGCAGCTGTGGATGGTGCTAATTTCTTTTCATTTTTAACTTTAAAATGGAGTTTATTATATTATCAATATTACTGTATAGATGTTGTTTGTCTTGGAGGCTCTTATGCAGTGACCTTCAGTTTCAGGTAACATAAATGAAGGGGAATCTGTCAGTAGGATTAACCCTCCTAAGTCGTCTTCTTGGGCATGCAGGTCATGGAAAGTTGAATTAAATTATACATTGTTCTCTATGATCCAATATTTTTTTCCAGAGAAATTCACATGCTTTTTAATATGAATGCTAAGATCTATGGGCCTGACCTAGATCTCCTTGAGAATCTACCTCCTGAGCTTATTTTAGTTGAAAGGAAGATTTACCAGTGTAGGACATGCAGATCAGGAGAGCAAACTGTCAGCCATTACATGTCTCACATTGGTAATGGGTGACTCCTTTCATTAAAAATAAACTCTGTGTCATGATTCGCCTCCCTATACACATGGCTAGGGGGCGGAGCCTTTTCTCGGGCCTCACTTCCGGCCCCTGGATGCCTTAAAAGATGACACTTCCAGTGAACCAGCGCCGGCTATAAGCTTAGCTCTGCTTTGCCTGTGATTGCTGGTCCTGTGAGTGATATCCTGATCTGTCTGTTCCTGTGCCCCCGTGCCCTTGTCTGTGTTCCGTCCCCTGGTCGTTCCTCCTGTCCTGTGTCCCCCCTCCTATTTCCCCACTCGGTTGCTTCCTCTGGTACTGACCTTAGCCTGGCTTTGACTTCGCTTCTGCTCGCTCCTCCAGTCCTGCTTCTGCCCGTACGGTGTTTGACCCAGCCTGTCCGACTATTCCTCACATACCCTGCAGTTCTGCCTCTCAGCTGTGCTGATTAGGCAGTGCATGAGAACGCTGTGCATTTCCTTCCTGGTTCTCATTGCTCTGTGTAGTGTCATCTGCTGCAGAGCTCTGGCTCCCCCAGGTGGCAGCATTACACTCTGGAAGCCGATTCTCAGGGAAATCAGTGTCCTGCTCATATATCTTAACAGCTCATTTACATATTAAGAACATTTTGGATTACTCTGAAAAAATAACAGCTTGCAATTATCAAGGGATCATTTTATCAAGCTTCCGATGACTTACTTGCCCATATGGAAGGCTTAGGAGGTGTTGATCCTATTAATAGATTCCCTTTACCCTGAAATATGTATTCTATCAAATTTTGTCAGTTGCTTGACGGTGATAGATGAAATAGAAGTTATGTACCCACTATGGAGCTCTTTGGGAGGAGGTGCCTATCCCTGGCTAGTCAAATACCCTTTACTAATGGGTAGTAAAAAATCTTTTATCATGGATCGCTGCTCCAGATGAACTGTATTGCTACTAAAGAAGTAGCTGGGTAATTGGCCATAGGGTAACAAACGGGTATTTGTGTGGAGAGAGGTCAAGACAATTTCTGTCCTGGGAGGTAAAATCACTATGATAATTAGTGGTCAATTTACATTGTTGGAGTGTACAGTATCTGCAGGCTTATGTTATAAAGGGATAGTGTTGAGGGTAGTGTGTTAGCTGTTAATGTTTACCTACACTGTACTATGTGACCTCCTTGATTTTTTGTGCTACTGGCTTCATTTGTAGTCTCCATATTGTGATGATGCAGATAATTGTTGATTTATTATTCCATACCCTCACTGTGAACTTCCCAATAATCATCTTAGTAGTGAAAACAGCTGTGGCCTCATATCTAATCATTGGTCAATTGCATAATTGTCCTGATGATAGGGGGTGGCAGAGTGCTATTTATGACAAATTGACAGCATGGTGGCTCAGTGGTTAGCACTGCAGTCCCGCAGTTCTGGGGCCCTGGGTTCAAATCCCACCAGGGATAACACCTGCAATGGAGTTTGTATGTTCTCCCTGTGTTTGCGAGGGTTTCCTCCAGATTCTCTGGTTTCTTCCTACACTCCAAAGACATACTGATAGGGAATTTAGATTGTGAGCACCAATGGAGACAGTGAGGATTACATCTGGAAAGCGCTGTGGAATTAATAGCGCTATATATGTGAGTAAAATAAATAAATTTATGTCTCAAGTTAAAATTGTCAAGTGCTAATGAAACGCCCGCATCGGGACCTGGGGGTTACTCGTCACCGAGCCGGTTCTGTTCTGCTCAGTGGATGTCATGGCAACAGGGCCTGGTTCCATGACCCTGGCGGTGTCGTTGTCGTTCAATAAAGATGGTGGTTGTGGGGTAATATTTACAGGGGAGATGTCATGATGCCACCTGTGGAATGCGGCAAGATAGGTGCCACCGCTACAGTTCAGTTTCCCCTGGCGTCGATGGTGATGCAGCAGAGTTGGAATCACTCTCTACAGGTAGAGCTAGGCCCCAGAGCTGTTGGAAGTAGTAGTCTGTAATGGCAGGGTGCAGGGCTGGAGGCACAGGGGATGACCGGACGACACAAGGATGCAGTCATAAGGCCTTTACTCACAGTTCAGAGTTCCAGGTTAGCACGTCCAGACAAATGCTGCCTTTGGAGTGCCGTTCCTGCTGTGATGGGCTCCAGCCGATCCAGGACAGTTCGAAGGCACAAACCGATACACCCTTCTGTGTCCCTTTCCTGGTCATCTTGCTGTGCTGACCTCTCCCGCTTTTCCTGCACCTGCACACACAGAGCCCAGAGCCAGTGTTCATGGGCCCTCTCGGGTGGCTGGAAGCTCTATCCCTTTTGCCCTATGTGGTCACCTTTTCACTGGATGTGTGTAGATTTGGCATCAGCACTTGAAGTAACCTCAGCCTCAGGTTAGCTAGCTGAGTCTTGAAGTTCTTCACTAGTTGAGGGGCCGGTCCCCTACTGCGGCCAAGTCCCTCCACTCCGTTATGTCGTATGTGGAACAAGGCCACGGGAGTATGGTTGCTTCCTGTGGGCTCTAGGACCCTTTCTGACATGTGCCTTGACTCCTCCACTGCTCCTACTCGACTGAAGAACTTTCTACAGGCTGCTCTCACTAATTAGACTCCACCCCCCAGCCTGGCCTTGGACTAAGCATTCCTATGGCGACAGCAAGGTGCAACTAGGCCCTTACCATGGTCTGATGGGGTGTTGCTGAGTGAGAGTGTCTCTGTTTTGTGTATACTGGTTTGTGACCACCTCCTTACCCAGGAATGGGATACTACACCTCTGGCTGAGATGCAGTACCTATGTGGTGACTAAAGCCTCAGGGGCGCCACACTAATAATTAAGCTGAAAACTAAAATCTACAAGAAAGCAATGATATATTTCCTGTCTATCTGCACTAGCATACTTCAGAACTTATAAACAGTGCCAAAGTTCTGTTATTTGCACCAAAAGAGCAGTCATATGTTACATAGCAATATAGGTTAAAAAAAAAAGACATAGGTCCATCAAGTCCAAAATATCTCCACAAGTTACACAATTTCTATTGTTAAATCATTTATAACCCACAGTACTATTTGTTTTGAGAAAATCATCCAGCCCCTTTTTAGAAGCTGTTATATTATCTGCCATTACTACCTCTTGTGGTAGGGCATTCCACAGTCTGTTCTAACTGTAAATATTCCTCCAGTCTTTGGAAGGAATAAGTCATTTGCCAGTCTTTTATATGGACCACACATATATTTTTACATATAAATGAGATCTCATCTGAGGAATCTTTTTTCTAAACAAAATAAGCCCCAAACTTTTCCATCATATGACTCCAAAAAAAAGAAAAAAACACATGGAACCGGTCACTATTGAAGTGTTGCTCAGATAACCTCTTTCTGTATACCCAAGATCTAAGTAGGGACTCGTGGTAGCCAACGCATGTAGAACAGCAAAAAATAGAAGAGGAGAAAGTCCAGCTCAAGATCCTCCAGATAGGGAAAAAATTAATTTGTATTAAACCATTAAAAATTGGCAATATACACGGGCAATAAGGTACTGACTCTATAGGTGGAAGATCAACAGAGACATAGAGTTTTGGAATTGAGTTGCGTTCATCAGGACTGAACACCAAATGTCTTGTCTTCTGTTGACGTACCACCTATAGAGTCAGTACCTTATTGCCCGTGTATATTGCCAATTTTTAATGGTTTAATACAATTATTTTTACCCTATCTGGAGGATCTTGAGCTGGACTTTCTCCTCTTCTATTTTCTGCTAGTCTCATCATCTGAAAGATGTTCCATCCCTTTTAATACTGCAGTTGCTTGCCTTTGTACTGACTATCTTCCAAATGTGAATGGATAGTTTTATGGGAGCTTTCTCTTAATATCTGGGTTAGGTTTCATTTACCATAGAAAACAAGCCTTGTTAAACAATTGTTTGCTAATCGATTTACCCAGGACGATACACAACAGAGAATGATGATTTTTTACGGAAGCTTAAAGATCCTTTCACCCAACAAACAAGTGTTTTCCTCATTCCTTGTGTGATCATCAGACTTTGCACTACCTATCAGGAAACAAGCATTTCTATAAACACCCGGATAATCATGCACCCCAACTCCTAATTATAAATGTCACAATTTGTAAAATAGAAATGTATAAGGGTATTGCTGATAATATGTACATTATATGGGGACAATCTCATTCAATCAGCAAAGTTTAAGGTCAATGCAAATTGCCTAAGGGCAGAAGAGATACAGTATATCTAGATAAAATATTAACGTACTATAAAACTTAGTTTTATATGTTATTCTGCTATAACTGCTATACAAACTCTTACATTATGTCACCCCAGGCTATGAAGAGTGATTTTAATGAGAAAAGATGGAGATGAATTTATTCACCTAATGATGACATTTTAGCAGTCTGTACATTCAAAGCAGGCTATGGACAAGATAACGGCTGAATGACACCGCTAATCCCCACATTAAGATGCGCGGTCTCACCTGAGCTTGTATATTGATCTTTATGTAGAGAGAAGGCGTGAGAGACTGCTTCTGATGCGACTTACACATTGGAAAAATCGATCATGAAGAAAAATCCTTCCAAAATGAAAGGTGCACTTTGACTACCCAACATTGTATATAAAGGCGGGTTATGGTACACAGCATCATAGAGCTGAGACTTGGCTCATGTATATGTGACAATATTACCTGTATCAACCAATCCAATATCAGCTGCCTTTTTGAAGACTGATAAATGACCCACGCGTTTTGCTCCCACATGGAGCACCTCTTTTGTGCTAGGTTTCTAGATGACCCCAAAATACTTTCACCTAGGAAGCTGTACAGCTTTTTACCATTAGTTATTTATCACTGCTGAAATTTTGGAAATGTTACAAATATTACTGCTATACAGTTTCCATTATGTGTTTACATAGGTATATAAATGCCACTATAATTACATGGAGGGAATACAGAGAATGTAGAAAAACATCACAATGGTGACCTCTGTCTTCATGTTCATTTATCATTACAGTTAAAAGAATAGTTATTGTTTGTAAGTTACAGACAGGTAGTGTCTTCATCACTCATGGAACAGTTCTTAATTATGTGTTTAACATAAACAGGATCAAGGTCAACTTAGTTAAGCGATCCAGACTTAATGGTGACCCAGACAGGTCAGAGACCTAAACTAATATTACTGTATATCCTGTCTGCAGCCGTGGTTGTATGGAGGGATTCATTCCCCCGCCATATCCCATTTCCTGCCTTTGTTACCATTGTTTGATAGTGTGAAAGGCCATTAGTGACTCTGTTGTTTTGCACATTTTAAACAGGTGCAGTTTGAGTATATCCTGGTGGTAATGCTGCTGGGGAAATGATCTGTTCTTCATAAATCAAGACTAATTATGTGTATTATATTTTAATATAGCGCATGATTAGCAGTAGACTACTGTAAATATCACTTTATTATGTGGTATGTGAGAAACTTCACATTCCTTTTTGGTTTAAATGATAGTGTATTGGTATTTTTAATGCTCAAGCCCTTAGGCTATGTGCGCACGTTGCGTAAATACATGCAGTTACGCTGCGCTTTGTAGCGCAGCGTAACTGCATGCGTCCTGCGTCCCCTGCACAGTCTATGGAGATTGTGCAGGGGCCGTGCGCATATGGCGTTTTAGAGCGCAGCGCTTCGGCTACTGCCGAAGCGCTGCGTTCTTAGAAGTGACATGTCACTTCTTCCGTGCGCTTTGCCGGCAGCTCCTGCTCTGTCTATGGGAGAGGCTGCATCCAGAGCGCATGGAATCGGCTTTTTTTTTTTTTTCACTACGGACATTTCTGCAGCGATTTAAAGCGCACATGTGCTCTTCAGATCGCTGCAGAAATTTCTGCAGTGACTGTACGCAACGTGCGCACATAGCCTTACTGTGCTCTCTAGGGGGATGTACAAAATTGTCTCTATAGCGCCACCTGTAGGTAACTACCCTGTAATTCAATGTCTCACATATAATGAAAGCAAAAGGAAAGAGGGCACCACAGTACAGTGGAACCACTTGGTGTGTGAGTATTTCGCTATATGTGTAAAGCTTGCTGTAAATTTGTAACTCAGTTTACGAGCAAGCTTTGCTGTACGAGCAAAATACCGCACACACTTCCAGTTCCGTAAACTCAAACACACACAAACACACACACATATTATGCTCACATATCATCCGCACCCTCGCCGGCCTCATACTTGGTTCTTGTAGTAAACTGGTATGTGGATCCTTTAACCAGCGCAATTGATACAGGAGCTGCCGCTGTGCTTCCCAATGGCAGCGCGCTGACCAATCAGAGCCACTGACGTCAGCACCCTGGCCAATCAGAGGCAAGCGGCTCATGAAGCGGCTTATGCCAATGACGGAAGCCGCTGAAGGCCTGACAACAGCAGCCCTTGCATCGGCCGCCATGGTTACCGGCGGACTGCATGAACCAGGACGGCGAGGAAACGCAGGATAAGTGAGCATAATGTGCGTGTGTGTGTGCTCACGCGTGTTTGTGCATGTGTGTGTGCGTGTTTGTGCATTTGTGTGCATGTGTGGAGTGGCACAATAGGGGACCAGGATGGGATGTTTTTACAAGTTGTGAAAAAAATTGTCTGAGCTTCCATTATTTCCTATGGGAAATTTTGCTTTGCTAGATGAGTAACTTGTTTTACAAGCAAACTCCCAGATTGTTCTCGTAAACCAAGGTTCCACTGTATCTAAACACACGTCAAAAAATAATTGCAATGAAAAGAGAGAGAAGCTGACGTGTAAAACATCAACACACAACATCAACAAACAACACTGGCACACAGATTAAAAGCAATTAAAAGACAAATAGGAATTTCATAGGCAAGTCCCTATAGGGAACACATGCGTCCCTTCACAACTATAGACAGATTGTAATCACACTGACCAAAAATCATTAATAATTCATGTATTAAATATACATTAACACAGGTATCAGTAATCCAGGTAAAAACACTGATATAAGAAAGAGATGTTAATCATAGGTATAGTAACAGAGGCTAAATAGTTGTACAAGGTTCCCTAACATTATAAGAGTCACAAGCTCATAAACAAACGGGAACTTAATAAGACACCAAAGCATTTTGGGGGAACCAGACAATGCCATAGATAACCTGTTGTCCCTGTACGAATCAGGAAGGAGTGGAAGGGTAGACACAATATCCCATGCGTATCACCACGCTACGTGGTTTCCTCAGGGCCACGAAGCATGGCGATATACGTGGGATATTGGATTAGCTTCCTCCAATTGAAAAATAGCTTTTTAAAGCGCACTGTTTTCTCTAGAGCCCAGTTCCTGCCCGGTCCCTCTCATGCTCCCACTCACGGTCGCCAAAGGGGGTGCACTTATCCTCACCTGTCTCCTGGCCCCATAGGCTCCATGCCCTGTCACAGTATGGCATCCTAGCACACTCCCGCTCCTAGGCCTCAACGGGATCATCGCTCTCCTCTGCTGCCCAGCGCTTCCATGCTCCCTTCTCCTGCCCCGGGGTCTGCCACAGCCTCTCCCTGTTCCCTAGCTGCACGCAGGCCTTTAGTGTACCCTCTTAGCCTGAGTGTGTGGCTATGCCCCCTTTCTTAAAGGGCTGGATCCCATTACCCGGAAGCAATTCCAGAGGTCACCTGTTAACCTAAAGGTATTTAAGCCTGCCTCCCCTGACAGGAGGCACCTAAGCAATGTTGTCTATAGTGTGTTGCTAGTTCTCAGGTCCCTGTACGTTACTGTGTCAAGTTCTTCTACAATTCTCATGTATCTAACCTCTGTCTTGTCCTAGAGCCTGCTCTCTATCACCTCTGTGCCGACACGCCTGAGCCTTCATCGCTGTGCTGCCATATCTGAGTCTTCATCGTTGTGCCACCATGTCTGTGCTGCTGCAATTGAGTACCCCAATATCGGACATTAAGAGACTATCTCTACAGGTCCCTGGCTGCTTTGCATTCAGGCTTTCTGTTGGTGCACCACACAGTCCCTTCACAGGGGTTCACTGCTGGTTGCACTTTCAGGGGAGTCCAGTGCACGGTCCATTGGGTCCACCCCTGGATGCTCACCACCACTCAGCGTAACATTTTTCAATGTGCCACAATAAGAAAATTAAAGTAAAAGTTTTGGACATCCTAAGTCTTGTAAAAAACCCTTGACATTTTTTAGACTACTACTGGTGGCAGTGTTACAAAAAAGTGTTCATATCTACAGCATATTGCCTGGTCTCGTTCTATGATATTCTTCACCTTCAGTGCCCCAGTAGTCCAATATCTTGGCTCAGATTTCCAGTAACCAGAAGCATATTACCTCTGCAACCTACATCTCCCTAGTGCCTGCAACCTTACCATAACCCTATGGGTTTCCTGGATATCTGATTTAAAAGGGTTTCTCCTTCATGGCTGTTTTGCTGCATATCTTATTGAGAAAGATACCTATTTTATATCTAAAAGCACAGAATAGATTCTTGCCATTCCAGTTTACTTCTAATATATTTTATGTATTAAAATGCACACAGAATATTTTCATGCACTATAAGGTCTTAACACTCTGAGTTAACAACTTTCCTTTTCATTTTGCCAGAGGCAACGAGATATAAAGAGATTCACCTAAGGCCCTGAGAATTCAACATAAAATATCAAACCGTGCTCTTGGGGCTTTATAACCATATGGAACTCTTGAGTTTTCTCTTTCTACTAAGCTGACAATGAAATCATTATTACAGAAACAGTCGCCTCATTCTACACAATTCTACACAAGCGCTGTAAATTCTTTACCTTTCAAATTGTTCTTGCATTTACATTACTGTACTTTAAGTAAGGTAAAGAATAATTTTTAAGATTTATATGGATTATGAAAATTTTCAACTAATTAAATTAAAACAGATATTTTACTTAATAGATTTATTAATTGTAGATAAGGTTAATTAACTGATTGTCTTTGTTTCTTGTAAGGAGGTAGGCTGGTTGTTGTTGTTGTTGTGTTCCTTTTCCTGAAAAGACTAAACACGTTAATGTGGTGTCATGTGAATTGTGTCCTTGTAAATAATTTGATATGTGAATTGTGATGTAATGTGTAATGTAGAGCAAGACTCTATATCTGGTTACCAGACTGTAGGGTAAGAAACAGTTAATAGTTGGGACTACTTCATAATGGGAGGGGTTAGGTTATAGGGTAAGAGACAGTTCCTTCTAGGAAGGGAGTTAGAACTCAGTGTGTGACAAAGACATATACAGTACACTACTCACAAAAAGTTCGGGATATTTGACTTTTGGGCAAAATATCAGGATGATCCTAACATGCACTTTAACCTCTTCAGGTGAACTTAATGTAACCTCTAAACATTTGACCGCACATGTCCAACTGTTTAATGTTTCAGTAGTTTATGCAGAACTTGCTGTTCTCTAACAAGGAACTTAAGGGCAAAATTCACAACAGGTGTTTCATTCATGAATCGCCCAATAAACTTTGGGGTTCAATTAGAATTAGTATTTAAACAGTCCTCCTCATCATGCTGTTCACATTTTGACATTGTGAGACTAAGACAACACCTAATAATTGATTAACGGTACCTCGCCATTGCAAGGCTTCCAGCAGGATGTTCTCAGAAGCAATTGGCCATTGAGCTTAGTATGCCACAGAGTGTCATCATCAGGTTGTAAAAAAAAGTACAGAGAGACAAAATGAGTCACAGTAGTAGAAGTGGATGTTATTTGTCCACATCCCACAGTGATGAGAGCATCATGGTGAACAATGCATTTGGAACCGGATGATCAATGCTACACAACTCTAGACACATTTATAGGAGGTGAGAGGCACCCAAGTGTCACATCAGACCATTCAAAACCATTTACAACAGCGTGGTCTGCATGCTAGACAACCTGCAAGGGTACCTGACCAAACCACCAGGCACAGGCGTCATCATCTTGGTGGACGAGGGACCAGTGGGCCTGGGTGGTGCTCACTGATGAAAGTTGATTCACACTGAGCAGAAATGATGGCTACTAGAAAGTTTGTAGACATCAATGAGAGCGCTATTCATCAGCCACTGTTGTCACCAAACAAGCCTTTGGTGGTGTTGGTGTTACAGTGGGAGCAGGGGTGTCTAGTCAATACAGAACTGCCCTATACTTTGTGAATGGTACAGTGAGAAGCCCTTACTACTTGAATAACATTATTAATCCAGTCACTGGGCCTTTGCATGACCAACATAAGCCTAATTTCATTTTCATAGACAACAATGCACCAGCCTATTGAGGTTTCATCATTAGGGAATAACTTCTGGCGACTGAGTTACCTCAAATGGAGTGGTCTGCACTTTACCCAGACCTGAATTCCAAATAAAGCCTATGGTATCAGCTGAGTCGTCACCATGTACAATCTCATAACTCTGTACTCCAGAACCTCAATGACCTAAGGGCCACACTTCAAGAAAAGTGGGATGCCATGCCTCAGCAGAAAATAACCTGACTTGTGAACAGCATGAAACGTCCTTGTCAAGCTGTAATTGTTGCTCAAGGCCACATGACAAGTTATTGAAACATTGACATTTATTGGGGGGTATACTCATTACTGTTGTTGGCTTTTGTTTCAATACATTGTTTGAGATGAAGAAATCACCATTGTGTGCTTCAACGTAAATGCCCTAATTTCATGATAAAATTTCACTGACGAGTTACCTTTTTTATGTTTTGTATAAAGTTATAAATTTCATCCGAAAGCCAAATATCCCTAACTTTTTGTGAGTAGTGTACACTGAATGACAATCAGGTCACAAGTAGTGTATGATCTGTGTCAAGAGAAGGAGAAAGGAGACCGGATATGAGATATTGTAATGCTTAAGCACAGCCGAGACAAAGAATGCAGAATTTATGTATTTATACTAGAGACCGACATCCCAACAGAGTGCCGCTCAGACAGAAGTGTCTGAAGGACAGATGTCTAGCAGCCAGGCCCCAAGTAGCTTACAGCTCAAGGTAATGGTCTGAGATGGACTAGTGCGTGAAATAAGTTGACTTTGTCGGTCAGAGTCCCTAAAGCCTGCTTTACACGTTTCAATTAGTTGTACAATCGCATTTGCGATGTGACACGCCCCGGTTGCATATGCAATCTTTTGAGATTGCATGTAGGTCGTTTATTTGGTGTCAGACGTGCGTTCATATTATGTGTTAAGTTGTACAATTATGTGTTCATTTCGTGTGATCATGTGTTCAGTGACGTAACTGTTTTGTTTTTTTTTCCTCAAATATATGCAAATGTGATCGCAAGTATACTCCTTTATTTCTCTCCAAGCATACATGTCGTTAACGCATTTACGTCTTTTAATTGATTAATTATCCACACCAGACAGAATTCCAAAGTAGAACTCTGTTGCGCACGAGGACAATCAATATCAAATCACACATACATACAGGCTGCAACTAAATGAGATTGAGTTAAACTATTTATAGAGAGATCATTTCCAAACACATGTGCACACAATTTCAACCAATTATACGATGGGCGTATAAGCGCCACAAGATACGACACAACCACTTCACAGTATGACGTCCTGATTATGGGAGGAAACCATCGTATGAGGGATGTCACACGCTGCAATTGAGTAGATTCGATCAACAAAACGTTCAATTCTAGACAAAGATACGATGTGTTTGCGATCACCGTTTTTGCGTTCGATCTTGATCGCACGTACGTGTCACACGCAAATACGTCACAAACGATGCCGGATGTGCGTCACTTACAAATTGACCCCAACGACGTATTGTAAGATATATTGCAACGTGTAAAGCGGGCTTAAGCATCTAAGAATTCAAGTCTCGACTCTGGCAATATTGGCACAACTCCTTCACTCCCTCATCTACTAGGAGAATATGATGTAGAGCCTTGGAAAAAGTAAATGACTCTCAGTGACTAGACTGTAGTGTTAGGCTGGGTTGTGTTGGAATGAACAGGCCAGTAAGTATAGGAACAATCCAGATTGAATTGAACGTGTGACTATGTAAGGGGAATACATGTAATAGCAGAAACTGCTGTGTGGATACTGACATGAAAAATTCAATAGCTATATGTAAGAATGAAATGTGAAAAATGGAACCTGCATTACTGCCATGAATATATGAATAAAGAGAAATTTAGCTACTGAATTGATCAATGCAATAGAGCCCCAACACTACGCCAAAGTATTTCTCTACATTGGGGTCCCTAGCTTGTGTGTGTCCTCTCATGCAGTTAAAAAACTTACCGTGTATGGGAAGCTGAGACCCAGGCTATATATACGATGTGGATTGGCAATAGGTGTGTATGGGGAGGGTTCACAAACGAAAAACTACTAACAAATAAGAAATAACGTTTGGAACTCCATTCTATGTCTGAACTGGGTGCAAAAACCTAAAAAAACATCACTATAGGGAGATAACTTAAGCAAGCATTGTTGACCTTAGGGAGATCAACATATCCACTGCGGAGACACCATCACGTGTTTCTCAACGCAGTGATTCTAGAGCATTGCCCCCTGGGAAGTATGCAAATAAGAAAGCCGCGAGACACCATCACGTGTTTCTCAACGCTGGCAGAAACTAGCCAGGTCTTTCACCGGGAAGGAACAACCACGGGAAGGGCAGTCTCCAGTCAAGGAGACCACCTATACCAAACATGGTATCCATCCACAGACAGCCGTTTCGGGGTATTTGCCCCTCATCAGTGTGGAGTAGGAATCTGGCTAGTGGGGGCAATGCCTAGTAAAAGACTACTTAAGCAAGCATTGTTGACCTTAGGGAGATCAACATATCCACTGCGGAGACACCATCACGTGTTTCTCAACGCAGTGATTCTAGAGCATTGCCCCCTGGGAAGTATGCAAATAAGAAAGCCGCGGAGACACCATCACATGTTTCTCAACGCTGGCAGGAAACTAGCCAGGTCTTTCACCGGGAAGGAACAACCACGGGAAGGGCAGTCTCCAGTCAAGGAGACCACCTATACCAAACATGGTATCCATCCACAGACAGCCGTTTCGGGGTATTTGCCCCTCATCAGTGTGGAGTAGGAATCTGGCTAGTGGGGGCAATGCCTAGTAAAAGACTACTTAAGCAAGCATTGTTGACCTTAGGGAGATCAACATATCCACTACGGAGACACCATCACGTGTTTCTTTGTTTCTCAACGCTGGCAGGAAACTAGCCAGGTCTTTCACCGGGAAGGAACAACCACGGGAAGGGCAGTCTCCAGTCAAGGAGACCACCTATACCAAACATGATATCCATCCACAGACAGATTCTATGTCTGAACTGGGTGCAAAAACCTAAAAAAACATCACTATGGGGAGATAAAGTATGCACACCAGTGACCATGTAAGGGGAATACATGTAATAGCAGAAACTGCTGTGTGAATACTGACATGAAAAATTCAATAGCTATATGTAAGAATGAAATGTGAAAAATGGAACCTGCATTACTGCCATGAATATATGAATAAAGAGAAATTTAGCTACTGAATTGATCAATGCAATAGAGCCCCAACACTACGCCAAAGTATTTCTCTACGTTGGGGTCCCTAGCTTGTGTGTGTCCTCTCATGCAGTTAAAAAACTTACCGTGTATGGGAAGCTGAGACCCAGGCTATATATACGATGTGGATTGGCAATAGGTGTGTATGGGGAGAAATACTTTGGCGTAGTGTTGGGGCTCTATTGCATTGATCAATTCAGTAGCTAAATTTCTCTTTATTCATATATTCATGGCAGTTATGCAGGTTCCATTTTTCACATTTCATTCTTACATATAGCTATTGAATTTTTCATGTCAGTATTCACACAGCAGTTTCTGCTATTACATGTATTCCCCTTACATAGTCACTGGTGTGCATACCTTATCTCCCCATAGTGATGTTTTTTTAGGGTTTTGCACCCAGTTCAGACATAGAATGGAGTTCCAAACGTTATTTCTTATTTGAATTGAATGTGTGTCTGAACATGCACTGTATTGCTGAAATGTGCTGGAAGTTATGTGCTCACTATGTATAAGGCCTCTTTCACACGTCCATCAAAAATCAGGCACGTTTTTCACGGACGTGTCAGAGGTGCGTTTTGCCCTCCGTGACTCGTGTTTATGGGCTACGTGTGTTCTCCGTGTGTTATCCGTGATAACACACGGAGAACGGGAACTTTCTACTCATCTGTCCCTGGCGTCGCTGTCCGTGCTGCTAATCTTCGGTCTCTGGTCCTGCAGACTCCTCACTGCTGCTGCTGCCTCCAGCTGCAGTGAAGTGAATATTCAATGAGCATAATGAGTGGCAGTCGGCAGCAAGTGACAGCAGCGGCAGAGACTGCAGGGCAGGAGAAGGTGAGTAAAGGTTTTTTTTTCTCACCCACACATGTCTTCTCTCCGGTGCGTGTCACACGGAACACATCCGTGTGGTCCGTGTATGTTACGTGTGACACGTTTGCGTTCTATGTGACACCCGTGATCCCGGAGAGAAAACGGACATGTCGGCGTGAGAAACACATGGACACACGTAAGTACGGAACGGACACACGTTCCGTGAGCAAATACTTACATGTGTCCTAAACCATAGGAATTCCTAGGTTTACATGTGTACGTGTCTCCGGAACGTGAGAAAACTGCCAAACACGTACCGGAGACACGTGTGTGTGAAGGGGGCCTAAAGCTGTTGATGAGGAACTGTTAAGTAAAGCTTTATTGATTGAACTGAACTGATGGTCTCCTTGTTGGAATGAATCGTCATCCAGTCATGCCCAGCCGAACCTATAGGTGACATACAGCCTACATGGCAGTATAGCCGAGACAACACAAGCCCACACACCCAGCCAGGATCATGTATTTAATGTAGCATACCAGGGCATTAGGAAGCAACACCTCACCCTCAACTACCACCCTGCACCACTCTCCATACTCAACACCCCAGTTATTATGTTGTAACCTGGCTTGAAACCATTTGCCGTTCTTGGCAACTGGATACTTTTTCTACTCTTTCAAGTGGAGTCATCAGACACAGTGAAAAAATGATGGAGGAGGGAGCCGCCCACCAGGTGATACAGTTGAAAGTGCGATACCTGGCGGGGAGGACCTGGTGCCGGCGTTGGCATCGGTTCCCCCTGACTCACAGGTCCCAAAACAGCCGTGTGGTCGCTGCCATTGGTGGTACACCTATAGTCCAAACATATCAAAGAGTTTAGGTTTCAATTAAAAACTGATAATGTTTTGCACAACAATAGGAACAATGCATGTCGATATGTGACTGAATGGAAGTTCCAGTTTCTAAAGTCCTAAAAAAAGATGAAGAATATGAACAGCCAACTCAAAATTTCCTTAAGACATAAGCTTAACAAATATATAAAAAAGGTGTTGGTATGAAAATTCGTGTCCCAGTTGTGGTTTGGATGTCACAGGGTAGAGTTGTTGCCTATAGAGCACTCCGATTGGAAAATGAATTATTCACAAACCTGATAGTATAAAAAAAAGTTGAATATCTGGAAACCATTTCATGTCTTAATTACATTTTTGAGGTTCCCAAACCCTTTGAACTCATAACATCAGGTGGACGGCTTTTTACAACAGACATAGAGGCACTCTATATTTCAACATCCTTTAGATTCTTATTACAATTTGGAAAACTCAAAGGGACGAAATGAATAAAGTGTGGGAAACTTGGACGGCTCAGTTATATATTATATGTGTTATGTAACAACATATTTCATGAAGAGAAAATATAACACAGATTTTCATTTGAGTATTTTGGCCAATGTACAGTTTAATAATATTACTGGAAAAAATGTCATAGGCCAAAGGATGCAACCAAAAGCATGAAATGGCATTTACATTGCATCATACTATTAATATTGTTATTCTAAGCATAAACTTAACTGCTTGGTATAAAGAGTTTGCTTTGTAGGATGCTGTGAAGTATGTGATTGAAACTAGACACCAGTTGTACAGTTGTTAAGTTTACAGTATTTTCCAAGCCTAGCGCCAATGAAGTACATTCCAATGGCAATGGAAATGATTGCTGGGGGTGGGAGATATTCTTACTTGGTGGGAGGTTTTCAATTACTAGGTGTTGCTTTCCATTTCCTTATAGTGAAAGACATTTTCCATAGTTTCACTAGCTTTAATGTCCCAGGGAGTCTAATACATTACAAGGCACAGCATCCATATTCATAATGATTGCCTACAGGTGCAGAGAAACACATACACACTCTCATCTGCATTACCTAAGACTAATGTTACGGTAGGTTTTTTTTTTAATTAATAGTTAAATAAAAATTGGACCATTTAGGCTGTTTTTATTTTGGAACTTTGCTATATGATATAGAAAAAATGCACTACACAACAAAACTACTTTGGTACATATAGGAGGCTAGTGTACTATTCCAGCAGTGGGAGCCGGAGACCCCTGGAGTGTTGCAGCATGTCCCTCCCCCGCTATGTAAAGTGGTAGTAAATGTATTATACCAGCAAGGGGAGCTGGCATTCTAGTAATGCTGGGAACCTGAAGAATTCACTAGGTGTAACTAGCTCCACCAGTGGATCAGAAGGGGATAGTCATATGAGCCGGGGTCTGAGCCAGGAG
This sequence comes from Anomaloglossus baeobatrachus, assembly GCF_048569485.1. Classification (NCBI taxonomy): domain Eukaryota; kingdom Metazoa; phylum Chordata; class Amphibia; order Anura; family Aromobatidae; genus Anomaloglossus; species Anomaloglossus baeobatrachus. The sequence goes on along the minus strand of NC_134358.1, from coordinate 219,855,848 downwards.
ATCACGTAGTACCAGGAATGAGGCGGAGTCAGAGTCAAAGGAGAACTGGGTCAGAAGCGGAGAGAGAACGTCAGGGACCAGAGGAGAACAATTACCAAAGTCTGTCACAAGCCGAGGTCGGGACCTGGGAGAGCAGGTGGTAGTGGGGAAACACAGAAACTGAACAACTGAGAGAAGACCGGAGGGGAAGGACAGAAGTCAGGAAGGATGACACAGTCAGGAGGACAGGGAGTCAGGGAGAATGGATGTAGTAAGGAGGACGGGAGTCAGGGAGGATGGACGAGGTAAACGGACAGGATCAAGCAACTTACACAGACCTGCAAACCCACTGCAAGGCAGAACTATAACTGGCGCTGCATGAATGGATACGACCCCAAGATAAGGCGCTGTGATACTGGAAACGCAGCACGGAGGGGTGGCTCTTCCCTCTGGCCAGACTCCAGGGAACACTGACAGCCGTGAGTCATGACAGCTATAATTATGCAATGCTATTGGGAGTATTGAACTCCCTTCTGCCATATAAAAAGACAAAAGTATTGGTGATGCTCAGAAGCTGGATATTCATTAAGAGCAATTTGATGCTTGGATGGGCGCGACTCTAGCATTTCAGTATAATGGAAGTTATCCCAGAAAAGTACTCAAGTCCCACTTTGACTTCAATTACACTCGGGTGCTTGAGTCACGTCCATCCGAGCTTCCAACTTCTTTTAACGAGTAGTGCTCGCTCATCACTAAAAAGTATTTCAACAGTCACATGGTAAATGGGGGCTCTAGATAGAAAAATTAATACTAGGGCTCAGGAGCCTCAACTTATGTTAGGTCTCACCTGGTGAGGTGACTACAAATTAGCCCCAGGTCAGGGTGACCATTCAGACTAAGTGTCATGGTAGAGAAGGTATGACTTGCTGCACGGCCCATTGAAAAGTGTGGAACAAAACAGCAAGGGTAGATAAGTCCAGCGTGACATGTTACAAGAGAAAGAGCTAAGGAGTGTAATATAAACCAGTCCAATGGAAATATCTTAATGCTATCAGCAGACGAAAGGTTTGTAAGCAATCAATAGATGCTGGCAGGGGTGCTTGTGAGGCAAACTTGTTTATGAAGAAGATGCACAAGCGACAGTAATGTGAACAATCTCTATATTACAGCAAACAAAGTGTTAGTTTCACACTTAAGCCATGCACCAAATGTAGAAGAAAACAGAAGTATGTTGAAATTATATCAGCTGAATAAACTGGTGGGGCAGGCTTCAAGGCAGAAGTTCACAATCACAAAACTTAATTAATACTCAAACACAAATGTGTGTCCAAGTCAACCTAAAGGGGGCTTTACACGCAGCGACATTGCCGTTGGTTGTGCGTCATGGGCAAATTGCTGCCCGTGGCGAACAATATCATTAGCAGCCATCAGACGGACTTATCTGCCTAGCGATGTCGCTGTGGCCGGCGAACCGCCTCCTTTCTAAGGGTGTCACGAAGCGGCCGCCCAATAGAAGCGTAGGGGCGGAGATGAGCGGCCGTAACATCCCGCCCACCTCCTTCCTTCCTCATTGCCGGCGGCCACAGGTAAGCTGTAGTTCGTTGTTCCCTAGGTGTCACACATAGCAATGTGTGCTGCCTCGGGAACGACGAACAACCTGCGTCCTCAACAATCAACGATTTTTTGAAAATGAATGACGTGTCAACGATGGACGATTTGGTGAGTATTTTCCATCGTTAATGGCCGCTCATTGGTGTCACACGCAATGATGTCGCTAACGATGCCGGATGTGCGTCACGGAATCCGTGACCCCGGCGATATATCGTTAGATACGTCGTTGCATGTAACGGGGCCTTTAGGTGATGATGTCCCTGGAGTTTTTCTAGGTAACTTGTGAAACTTGAGGTGCAACACAGCAAAGAGAAGCAATCATAGAAGAAGGGAGCAAAACCCGGTCCTGGACCAGAGATAGTTGCGTAATATTATACATCTCGTGTTGGTTCATCATATCAGTTTTTATTATAATTATACTATACAATGATCATTCTTGCCAAAAAAAATCAAATATAAACCTGAGAGCTTTGACCAGTGTTTGTGAGCTCATTGGTCTGACCAGTGTTTTTGAACTAATTTACAAAAATAGATGTATGTCTCTTCCACGTGTAACTACTCTAAGAACAAGCAATGCAGATTTTATAAAGGAAGTATATTTGACATTAAAGACAGTTATTATGAGCTGAATCCTGTCTTTCCAGCAACATTTGTATAAATACCAAAATGGTCTGTGGACTGTGTATATATAGTTTATAATTGGGTGCTCATAAGGCATGGAACTAGTTTACCTTCCGAGTTACCGACTAAATATAGAAGTTTTCTTATATTCTGAGCATAATTGCAGAATATCCCTGCAGAAGACGCCAAACCACAAGCATGAAACTGTTTTTATGAGTCTGCAGTACTTTTCCAGATTTAAGAAGTGTAGATGCTAGCAGTTTTCTAAAGCAGACTGTTTTAATGTAAGATGTCCCCCTCTTAATCCCTTCATGTAGTTTAACCTACCATATTAATAACACTTTCTAATTACAATGTTCTACAGTGAATTTTCCAGCCTGACAGTGTGTAAAACCTTGCCTTAGGTTTACGTATAGGAGGCAGGAAATGGAAGCCAGAGAAAATGGCACAGTCCGGGAGGTAATTTAAACAAATTTATAAAAAGAAGTTATCCTCCCTAAAATATTATGCTTTTTATTTTAGACCTACATGGATGAACTGTAGTTTGCTATTTAAGGGTGGATAACTAGACTGCAACACGCATTTTAAAGCACCACTCCTGTTTTTTTATTGCATTGCTGGAGTGATGCTTTAAATCTAAGTTCCCTGACTCTTGTTGCATACTCAACTTCCGGTGGCTTCAACTTTTATCTCCGCCGCTACTGTCAGTCTCGGCAATTTGTGGCCTGCCCACGTGCTCCATTGTTTCAGGGAGGACACTGGAGATCACAAATAAGAGCCTTATTCAGGCCTCGCTCTGGCTCAACTGTCATTTGCCAGGAAAGATGCAGGCTCAGCATGTGAGCCCGCATCAAAGGCAGGGACACGACCAATGATGTAATACATGATAGGTCGTGAAGTGGTTAATAAAAAATATTGTGATGGAAATGGTTTCCAGTATTTGAAGCCATTTAGCACACTGAAAAGTGAGGCTAATAAAAAGGCTGGATTTTTTATTGGCCTCGAAATCAACAAACAAATACATGATGACACACTGAGAACAAAACTCAACCCTCTGGAACTTGCAGTTTGGGATGCATTTGTGCTAACAACTTCCTTGGGAACAGATGAGCAGAAAGCTTTGCTGAACTAGTAGATGACGTGCTTAATGCATATGAACAACTTGGCTGCCAAATGTCCTTGAAAATGCTTCTTAGGCCTCTTTCGCACGTCAGTATTTTGCATCAGTGTTTCATCTGTGTGTCATCAGTATTTGGATGCCAAAACCAGGAGTCGAACTTTCAGAGAAGAACTGTAATTAAAAGACTGACACCTGATCTGTGTTTTGGAGCCACTCCTGGTTTTGGCACTCAAATACTGATAACACACTGATGCAAAATACTGACATGTGAAAGAGGCCTTATACATTCCCATCTTGACTTTTCTCCACCCAATTTTGGACATGTAAGTGACAAAAATGGACAGATGTTAGATAAAGATATTTCCATGTTGGAGAACAGATATCAAGGCCGCTAGAATCCCAACTTGATGGGGGACTACTGTTGGTTTTTGCAACGAGCAAATATGACCGCTCACAAGTGCAAAAGCAGATGCCTGAATCCCTTTTAACAGTACTGGGCCTTACTCATCTAAAACTTTAATTGGAATATGAGACTTTTTGAAATGTTATTTTTCCATTACATTTTTATGTACGGTTTACTATGAAAACTTTGTAAATCAGGTAAATTTTGGAGTCAAACTTGTTTTGTAACAAATTATTCAATTCTTTCCAAGTGCTTCATTCATTTGGGCAAACTTATGTATAACAATTGTGACGTTGGGATATGCACACTCGATTTAGTACAGTACACATGGTTTTTGCCTAGTAGCAGATGAAAACATTTTTTTTTTGTTTTGCTGTGCTATTTTAACCCAAAACACAGTTTTCCAGTACAATGTGGCAGAATGAATATTGTCTTTCAAATTAAAACTCATCCTGTAAAAAAACAAACCCTCATTTGGCTATATTGATAGAAAAATTAAAAAACATATGGCTCTTAGAAGAAAGGAAGATAAAAACCAAATGGAAAATCGCCAGGTGATGAAGGGTTAAAATATAGATATAATACAAAGGGTTCATATAGTGATGACTGTAAGTACACCAGGAGATTATGTGATATTGTTATATGTTTATTCATGTAACACAAAAATAAGTCTTGTATTAGATGCAAATTAGAGATGAGAGAATACTTTTCAGTGAAAATGAACCATACTTCAATTTTACAAAATTCTGCTTATACCAAGATACAATTTTTTTGTGTTTTACCTCAGCACAGAATCAGCAAAATGGCAGTCGATGGCCAACATTTTACTCACCTCAACGCTGGTGCGCGCTACTTCTTCTGATCCACTGACGCTTCCATTAGAATTTCTGGGCCTCTTACAATTTGCCGGACGTCAAGGTATCATGGCATCTGGGAAGAGTTCTGTTTTGGCATGCAGGATGTTAACAGTATCATGATGTCATGACATGTGCCATTGACATTACACACCCTGGGGCAGAACCCTCCCAGGTGCCCTGACACTAGAGGTCTAGCACAGTGCGAGAATCCCAAAGATGGGGAATCAGATGATGTGGCAGGGATCGCATGTGTGGTGGCGAGTAGTGGTGCGGCCAGAGAGGTGAGTCGATAGTGTGTATAACTATTTTACTTAGTTTTTACATATTATAGTTTATTATGCTCTTGGGGCTTGATAGATCCCAGATTATAATAAAGGACACTACATTTGCAGAGAACAACTTTTTGTGAATCGAATTTTAGGGAGAAAATGCACTAACAGACAAATTCAATCTTTGCCTGATCAATCAATATTATTTCTTATCTTCATCTTCAAATGAAGCATTGAAATGTCATTTTTAGTTATTTACTATGATAGTATAATGCATTCAGACAGTGCCCTTACTCAAAAGATAGAAAGTCAATGTAGTGGAGAAATGGGAGTAGGAGTCTGCGCTGCTGCTGATCCAATAAATCGAGGAAAATATTGGAAATACGGTTTATTCTTTATGCGTTTTGAAGCCTAGCCAGCTTCTTCATCAGGAGAACCAGAATAATTTATAATAATAGACACATCTATCACCAAATAAGACCTTATTGCATTGTGGTTCTGTGACGCCCTGGCTGGGCCAGGTAGTCACAGATAGGGCCCCGCATTACACCTGTCCCTCATAGGTAACATACAGCCAAACATTAAAACCTTAGTCACCCCCCTCAGGGCTTGATGGACACACCAAGGTGCAGAACTAGGCGGTTGTAAGACACCTACAGAGGAGTTCAGATAGCTCGAGGGCGGGAAACAAATCAATCAAGGAGAGAAGGTTGAGAGTTCAAGTTGGAGAGGAGTGTGGGCTAGAGCTGTGTCCAGCTCCAGCAGAGGCGAGGACCCAATTTGAACAGGTGCCGGGATAGGAGCCCTGGTACCTTTGGCTAGGAGGCAGATGGCGGTCTCTGTCTGCAGGAGCCGGGAAGATGGCTCGGTGGAACCGAGGTGGACCGGGACAGGTTAGTGGCCCGCCGGTACCGACCCGGGGAACCGACTCGGAAACCGGAGCACAAAGGGGGGTACTCAGACCCTGAAGCTAGGTCCAGAAGCTACTGGGGGCTAGCTAATTAACTGATTGCGGCCAAGACTAGAGGTCCTGTCCCACCCAAAGTCCCGACTGAAGGCACCAGCCCAACGAGGGGGATAAACGGCCACCGCCACGGCTCAGAGATCCCATGGGCCAGCGTCTGCGGGCAAAGGGCTCCTTAGGCAACAACAAGCTGGGACCGGACTCCTGAGGTTGCAAGCACAGGCAGTCCACCATCCAACACAGGTGCGGGAGAAAGACAGAGACCACCAGCTGGGTGGGAGACCAGACCGCAGCCGGCTTCGGGCACCGACCACCATCACCTTGGTTTACCAGAGACTCATGTGTTTACTAATAGTGAGTACATCAGCACCCTCCGGTCACCCATCTCCCTGCACGGCCAAACAACCCCGGGGCCACCATCCCTGCCCACGGAGGGGTTAACAACTTGCTGCACAACATCTTCCCCGGGTGGCCCGTAACTGCAGCGGTGGTGTCTACCTTCACCACATCCCGTGGGTGGCATCACGAACTTAACACGGCTCCGGCCGTACATCTATGTCCCCAAACCACAACCCCCTTTTTAGTTGAAGTGACCGCGAGGCCCCCGGGTCCGGAGACCCTCGGGCCACCCACTGAAGGTCCGGATCCGAGGAGCTCGGCAGCAGAGCACGGGGCGGTACAGTTCCCCTTCTATAAAAGATAGAACGTAGAATTTGGTGTTTAGTCTTTCTATCATTTTTCATTTTGAAAAAAATTGTTCTATTTCTCTTATGTGGTTTAAACAAGTTGAATAAAGACAACAGCTTTAGGAATGAAATTTGACTATGATTCAGCCTTAAAAACCTCCACTGATTGCATAATATAGTTCTGGTAAGCTGTCGCTGGCTGGTTGTAATAGATTTTAGCTCTCACTTTGACACCATTTAAGGCTATGTGCGCATGTTGCGTTCTACCATGACAAATTGCAGCGTTTTGTCACTGCATGTACGTTTCAAAACACAGTCAAAATGCTGCGTTTTGGATGTATTTTGAATGCAGAATTCATGCATTCTGGATGCTTGCTCTACCATAGAGTGGGAAAAACATCCAAAATGCACAAAAGAAGTGACATGCTGCTTTTTAGAATGCATCGATTTTGTCAAAAATTTGGCATGCAATATTTGCTACATGGAGTTTGCTACATTCTCATAGACTTTGCAGGGGATGCAGAATGCATGCATTTACGCTGCAGTTTAAAAAGCTGTGTAAATGCATGAAAAAATGCAATGTGCGCACATAGCCTAACTCGGTAATCAATAAAACTAAAGCCAACCATATAATACAGGGGGTGATCTAAGTATTGAACATATCACCAATTTTTTAAGTAAATATATTTCTAAAAGTAATATTAAAAATTGTTTAAAAGAACTGAAGTCCTCAGTGGTTGATACCTTTTAATGGCTAACTGAAAAGATGGTAATAATAGCAAGCTTTCGAGACTACTCAGGTCTCTTCTTCAGGCTCAATATAACACAAAATCTGAAGAGTCACATATTTATACACAACAGGACATAGAATGGGACAGTAAATAAAACAAGTTATGTGAAGCAGAACTATCACTATGGCAAGAGGACAAACTGTTGTGGCCATAAATATTGCTGAAGTTCAGTGTGAAAGTTTTATTGTCCTCTGATTAGGGTCTGGTCAAGGGCTGTGAAGCCCCTGGATGGTCTGAGGAGCACATCTCTTTACTGATGTAAAAAGAAATGAATCCATGAGACACATTCATTCCTGCTCTGAATGTGTCAAAGGTCATCATAAGTTTGTACTCCCATAGTCTCCTATCTCGCTGGGACTTGAAATTTCCTTTCAATGCCAGCAACTTCATGTCCATGATGCTGTGGTCTGGGTTACAAAAATGTTTGGCCACAGGTAGATCTATCCCTTTTTCTCTAATTGTGTGGCGGTGAGAATTCATCCTTGTCCTGAGCTTTTGTCCTGTCTCCCTTACATACAGACCCCCAGTTGGACATTTGGTACATATACAGTCATATGAAAAAGTTTGGGCACCCCTATTAATGTTAACCTTTTTTCTTTATAACAATTTGGGGTTTTGGAACAGCTATTTCAGTTTCATATATCTAATAACTGATGGACTGAGTAATATTTCTGGATTGAAATGAGGGTTATTGTACTAACAGAAAATGTGCAATCCGCATTTAAACAAAATTTGAAGGGTGCAAAAGTATGGCCTCCCTTATCAATTTCTTGATTTGAACACTCCTAACTACTTTTTACTGACTTACTAAAGCACTAAATTGGCTTTGTAACCTCATTGAGCTTTGAACTTCATAGGCAGGTGTATCCAATCATGAGAAAAGGTATTTAAGGTGGCCACTTGCAAGTTGTTCTCCTATTTGAATCTCCTATGAAGAGTGGCATCATGGGCTCCTCAAAACAACTCTCAAATGATCTGAAAACAAAGATTATTCTACATAGTTGTTCAGGGGAAGGATACAAAAAGTTGTCTCAGAGATTTAAACTGTCAGTTTCCACTGTGAGGAACATAGTAAGGAAATGGAAGAACACAGGTACAGTTCTTGTTAAGCCGAAAAATATCAGAAAGGCAGAGAAGAAGAATGGTGAGAACAGTCAAAGACAATCCACAGACCACCTCCAAAGACCTGCAGCATCATCTTGCTGCAGATGGTGTCAATGTGCATCAGTCAACAATACAGCGCACATTGCACAAGGAGAAGCTGTATGGGAGAGTGATGCGAAAGAAGCCGTTTCTGCAAGCACGCCACAAACAGAGTTGCCTGAGGTATGCAAAAGCACATTTGGAAAAGCCAGTTACATTTTGGATGAAGGTCCTGTGGACTGATGAAACAAAGATTGAGTTGTTTGGTCCTACAAAAAGGCGTTATGCTTGGAGGCAAAAAAACCAAGACATTCCAAGAAAAGCACTTGCTACCCACAGTAAAATTTGGTGGAGGTTCCATCATGCTTTGGGGCTGTGTGGCCAATGCCGGCACCGGGAATCTTGTTAAAGTGGAGGGTCGCATGGATTCAACTCAGTATCAGCAGATTCTTGACAATAATGTGCAAGAATCAGTGACGAAGTTGAAGTTACGCAGGTGATGGATATTTCAGCAAGACAACGATCCAAAGCACCGCTCCAAATCTACTCAGGCATTCATGCAGAGGAACAATTACAATGTTCTGGAATGGCCATCCCAGTCCCCAGACCTGAATATCATTCAACATCTGTGGGATGATTTGAAGCGTGCTGTCCATGCTCGGCGATCATCAAACTTAACTGAACTAGAATTGTTTTGTAAACAGGAATGGACAAATATACCTTCATCCAGGATCCAGGAACTCATTAAAAGCTACAGGAAGCAACTAGAGGCTGTTATTTTTGCAAAAGGAGGATCTACAAAATATTAATGTCACTTTTATGTTGAGGTGCCCATACTTTTGCACCCTTCAAATTTTGTTTAAATGCGGATTGCACATTTTCTGTTAGTACAATAAACCTCATTTCAATCCAGAAATATTACTCAGTCCATCAGTTACTAGATATATGAAACTGAAATAGCTGTTGCTAAAACCCAAATTGTTATAAAGAAAAAAGGTTAACATTAATAGGGGTGCCCAAACTTTTTCATATGACTGTAATTAAGTATACCACATTAGTTGTGGTGCAGCTGAAGGTACCTGGGATCTTGTAGTCCTGATGTGATCTGGGAATCTTTATCTTGTCCGTTGTCAGTATAAATGGACAGGTCTTACATTTTTTCTGGTTGCAGGGAAATGTTCCTGTTGGTGTTGGAGAGGACAGGGAGCTTCTGACAATGATGCTTCTTAGATTTGGGTGCTGTCTAAAATACAGAAGTGGGGGGTCTGGAAAAATAGATTTTAACCGGGCATCTTTTTGCAGTAATAGTTGTAGTTTTCATGTAGCTCATCTTAACACCTCCAGATGTGAATTGTAGGTGATTACAAGAGGGACCCGGATGTTTTCTTCTTTAGTTTTATAATGTAGGATATGGTTTCTAAGGCTATGTCCGCACGTTGCTTTTTACCTGCTTTTTACCTGCTTTTTTGCTGCTTTTTCAACTGCAGCGTTTAATGCCAAAATGGTTGTGTTCTGCTTTTCAATTGTTTTTGCCATTTGGGTTTTGCACTGCAAAGCTGAGTTTTTGACCAAAGTTCTGCAACAAAAAGGCTGCAGTTTGAACTGCATAGTGCGGACAAGAAACCCAAATTCCCATAGACTTTGCTTGTGTGACGCCCTGGGCAAGCCAGGGGTCACAGGTCATCACACCACCACACCCTACATCCCAGTTAGGAACACCAAAGCTACTAAAATCCTTGTTGCCTTCCTCCAGGGGCTGATGTTCACACCAGGGGGTGGGCCAGGCGGTTGGCTCCGCCCACCGAGGAGTTCACAGCTCTGGAGGCGGGAAGAACCAGGCAGATGAGTTTAGGAGGAGGAAGTGGGAGGAGTAAACAAGTAGTTCAGTTAAGAAAAGTTAGTGAAAGTAGAAGGAAGTGGTAGAGGAGCTAAGTGAAAGTGAAGTGGTAGTAGAGCAAAGAAGAAAGGAGTAAAAGTGAGCGTAGAAAGGCCTGAAGTTGGTCCGGCTAAGTGCAGGACAGTGTCAGCAAGGTCAGCAACAGCGGTGATCGTCTGGAGGGGGACTGCTCGGAGGTTGCTGGAGGGACCGCGGACGGGTAGTGGCCCGGCGGTCTGGAGCAGTATACGAAGGACAGTCAGCACCAGGGCAGGGGCCTCTCGGACCCCGGCAAGGCTAGGAGTCGCCATAATTTGCCAAATCCATCAGTGAAGGGGATGTCGATCCCCCAACAACCAAGTCCCGACTGAAGGCAAAAGTCCAACCATTAAGGAGGAACACTGCCACTGCCAGGGCACCAGTTCCTCGGGGCCAGCGTCTGCGGGCAAAGCAGGGCTCCTCCGACCCATATCCAAGCCGGGGAGCGGGTTACCGGTGGGAACCCATCGCTACCAACACAGAAACACTAGGTGCAGGTCAGAGGGACATCACCGTTACCTACTGGGAGAGCAAGTGCAGCCATCCGTGGGAACCGTCTTTCCAGCCATGTGGTTTACCGTAAAACTGTGTCAACGTCTCAGGCTGAGTGAGTACCACAGTGCCGCAAGGCACAGTGCTGCCCCCGCGTCCCTGTGCCCACCAGGCCCTGCACCTTCCACACCATCCCTGGGCCCCGAGATTACCAACCACTACCCACGGAGGGGCAACACAACAACCGGCTGCTCCGCATCACCACTCCCGGGATCCCCATATTGAGCAGCGGTGGTGCTACAAATCACCACAACCGTGGGTGGCGTCACGGACAATAGACTATATCCCAAAACCCAATCCCCTTTCACTCACGGGTGAGGAGCGCCGCTCGAAAACCCCCGGGATCCGGCCCACCGCTCGAGCCACCACTGAGCAGCAGCAGCCGGACCCGAGCAGAGGGGTGAGTGAGGTGCCGGCACCCTCCTCCCCGCCCGCGACAACTTGGCGTCACGAACAGGATCTTACCGCTCTGCCGTTGGGTAGAGGTGCGCCTTGTGACCGCCGGAGGTATCCGGCTGAAAATTTCCAGAAGTCGCCATCTTTGGCGTGAAAAGTTCCCGCTCGAGCGTCTTCTCGAGTAGCAGAGGCGCGAAGGCCAGAACCCCGCCCCAATAAAGGAGGGGCCGGAGAGAAGCTAAGGGGGACGCGATGGCGGCTGGCTGCATGTGAAAGCAGCTATAAAAGCAGGGACGCCAGGACTCTGCAGTCATTCCGTTCCTGGAAGAAGTCACTATGTGGATGCCGTCCCGAAACACCGTGGCCCCCGCGCCAGGAACCGCAGCGTGGGTGGAAATCCGGACCGCACAGCTCCACCTAAGGCTGCAGGTCAAGATGTAGCTCCTCTTGGAGGAGTGGGAGACCGACACGGCGGACGTTATAGCCACCGTGCGGAGACGCGAGGAGGAAGCGGAGGAAGGGAGGGTGAGTGACCCACGCCCCTATGTCCCCGAGGGACCGGTTGCTGCGGCTGAGGGACCCGGTCCAAGCCCTCTCCCTCCGCTGCCTCCTTCGCCACCCGTCTCGGAGGTCGTGACCCCGCCACTAGGCCCGCTGCCAACGCAACCGGTAGCGATACCCAGCATGCCCGCCCCGGCGGGCCGACCTGTAGCCGGAGCCCGTAGCAAGCCGGAGGTGTTGCCGTGGAAGGCCCCAAAGTTTGCACCGGATGCAGCCCCTGAGAAGTTCCCCGAGCCGAAGCCGATGACCCGTTCCGAGCCGAAGGCCCAGCCGCGGAAAGCCCCTGTGCCCATCCCCCACACCTCGGCTGAGGTGGTGCCGGGTTGTCGCTGCAAGGCGGCGCCCAAGGCCAAGACGCCGCGGGACCTGCCGCCCAGAGCCCTGACAGTGGGCAACGTCCAGGATGTCCCTCGGGGCCCGACCCGTGCGCCGGAGCTCGCAGCAGCCCCGTATTGGGACAGGGAGCCGGTACCGCTGGGCCTGGAGATCGGAGAGAGAGAGAGGAAGAAGGCCGAGCTGGTGGCCCGAGCTATAAGGGAAAAAGAAAATCTCCGCCAGGCCACGTTCCGTGTCCGAGGCCCGCTGTACGAGAGGCAGGTGAGGCGGTTTGATGTCCGCCGGGGCTACGGGTTTATTTATGAACCGGGCCTGGAGGCCATAGTGTTTGTAGCCCGGCGGGATGTGAATGCCCACCTGCCTGAGGAGCACCCCGGCCGTAATCTGATGCCGGGGGATATTGTGCAGTATACCCGACACTGCGGAGAGAGGGGGTGGTTTGCCCTAGATGCCAAACTGCGGGGCAGCCAGGAGAGCAGAGTGAGTCCTGCACCCCCTCCCTCGGATGAAGCTGAAGGTCTGGAGTAGGGCAGCGGAGCACCGTTGTCCAGTCCCCGTTGGGACCTCCTGTTTAAAAGTTGAAGAGTTTAAAATGAAAATGATAAGCAAAATAATAACCGAAGTTTAACCTGATTAACAGTGATTGAACCGGCCGGAGCCGGCACCATTGTCCCCGTGGGGACCGTTTAAAAAATTGTTTTGCATGGGAACTATCCATGGACAAGCCCGTGAACTTGCAGGGCAACCACAAACGTTAAGTGGCATGTAAATATGTTGTTTTACCATACCGTTTCCGCAGTTGCCGCCTCCGGAGAGGCAGGTTGGAGGGAGGGCCCCCAGCAGAGCAGGCTGGGGCCCAGCCACCACAGGAACCAGTGGCTACCCTCTGGAGGGGAAGGACAGATCCCGCTCAGGTAACTGGTGCTGGACTTGGGTCAAGGGGTGCTGCCTGGGCTTTAGGGGCAGCATCAGGGCCAGGTTGCTTGGGTGGGAGAGAGCGGAAACCGTACCCATAAAACCGTTTAGTAACGTTTAAGAAATGTGCCTCCCATTGTGGGATGATGTTATGATTTATATGGTTACTTTTTATACTTTTACAGAAAATAAAACCGGTGTTGGACGGGCAGCCCGCGGACGGTCTGCATTTTGCTAAGGGGGAATATGACGCCCTGGGCAAGCCAGGGGTCACAGGTCATCACACCACCACACCCTACATCCCAGTTAGGAACACCAAAGCTACTAAAATCCTTGTTGCCTTCCTCCAGGGGCTGATGTTCACACCAGGGGGTGGGCCAGGCGGTTGGCTCCGCCCACCGAGGAGTTCACAGCTCTGGAGGCGGGAAGAACCAGGCAGATGAGTTTAGGAGGAGGAAGTGGAAGGAGTAAACAAGTAGTTCAGTTAAGAAAAGTTAGTGAAAGTAGAAGGAAGTGGTAGAGGAGCTAAGTGAAAGTGAAGTGGTAGTAGAGCAAAGAAGAAAGGAGTAAAAGTGAGCGTAGAAAGGCCTGAAGTTGGTCCGGCTAAGTGCAGGACAGTGTCAGCAAGGTCAGCAACAGCGGTGATCGTCTGGAGGGGGACTGCTCGGAGGTTGCTGGAGGGACCGCGGACGGGTAGTGGCCCGGCGGTCTGGAGCAGTATACGAAGGACAGTCAGCACCAGGGCAGGGGCCTCTCGGACCCCGGCAAGGCTAGGAGTCGCCATAATTTGACAAATCCGTCAGTGAAGGGGACATCGATCCCCCAACAACTAAGTCCCGACTGAAGGCAAAAGTCCAACAATTAAGGAGGAACACCGCCACCGCCAGGGCACCAGTTCCTCGGGGCCAGCGTCTGCGGGCAAAGCAGGGCTCCTCCGACCCATATCCAAGCCGGGGAGCGGGTTACCGGTGGGAACCCATCGCTACCAACACAGAAACACTAGGTGCAGGTCAGAGGGACATCACCGTTACCTACTGGGAGAGCAAGTGCAGCCGTCCGTGGGAACCGTCTTTCCAGCCGTGTGGTTTACCGTAAAACTGTGTCAACGTCTCAGGCTGAGTGAGTACCACAGTGCCGCAAGGCACAGTGCTGCCCCCGCGTCCCTGCGCCCACCAGGCCCTGCACCTTCCACACCATCCCTGGGCCCCGGGATCACCAACCCCTACCCACGGAGGGGCAACACAACAACCGGCTGCTCCGCATCACCACTCCCGGGATCCCCATATTGAGCAGCGGTGGTGCTACAAATCACCACAACCGTGGGTGGCGTCACGGACAATAGACTATATCCCAAAACCCAATCCCCTTTCACTTACGGGCGAGGAGCGCCGCTCGAAAACCCCCGGGATCCGGCCCACCGCTCGAGCCACCACTGAGCAGCAGCAGCCGGACCCGAGCAGAGGGGTGAGCGAGGTGCCGGCACCCTCCTCCCCGCCCGCGACACTTGAAAAGCAGAACACAACCATTTTGGCATTAAACGCTGCAGTTGAAAAAGCAGCAAAAAAGTAGGTAAAAAGCAGGTAAAAAGCAACATGCGGACATAGCCTCACTATTCTGGTGGCTCTTGTAATCTGGTTTTCAATTGTTCTTGGGTGGTAGCCATGATTCAGAAAGGTCTTTCTGAGACCCTCAAGGTGATTGTTTCTATCTGTACTGTTGGAACATATCAAATTGTACCTGATAGCCTGGCTGTATATGTGGCGCCCTGGACTAGTCAGGTCGTCCCAGGTAGTCACACACACACACACCCTCCCTCCCGGATTAGATTACAGCAGCCAACCTAGAAACCCTTGTCACCACCCTCCAGGTTTGATGTCCAAACCAGGGGGCGGAGCCAGGCAGTTGGCTTCGCCCACCAAGGAGTTCACAGGCCTGGAGGCGGGAAAACAGACACAAAAGTTGTAGTGCAGAATAGAGAGAAGTCAAGTTCAAGGGCAGACCTGTGTCCAGGCCTGCCAACAGACTTCTCCGGTGGCTGGGTCAGAGCCCAGTCACCTTTGGCACGGAGGCAGACGGTGGTGGCCGCCTGCAGGAGCTGGGATTGCAGCCGGTGGAAGCGTGGGGACCGGGGTCGGGCGGTGGCCCGCCGGTAACGAACCGGGGAACCGATTGGAAACCGGAGTACCAGGAGGGGTACTCAGACCCAGTACAAAGCCCTGAACCGACAGGGCCGAGTCAAATCAACTGATTGCGGACTGGACTTAAGGACCTATCCCACACAAGCCCCGTTAGAAGACAACAGCCCAACCATACAGGGTAGAGCCACCGCCAAGGCATAGAGACCCAAAGGGACAGCGTCTGCAGGCAAACGCGCTCCTACGACATATACAAGTCGGGGAGTGGACTACCGGTGTCTAGGCATAGGAGTCAAACATTTACACACAGAGGTGCAGGAGAAAGGCGGAAACCACCAACCTATTCTGGGAGAAGCTGCAGCCGCCTGCAGGCCCCGTTCATCACTCCGTTTGGTTTACCAGAGACTCCAGTGTGTTATGTCAGAGTGAGTACAACTGTGCCATCAGGCACCGCACCGCACCATACCGCAACACTTCACCCTGCACCCCGGCCCTCGCCAACCGGGCCCCGGGACCAACACCCCCTACCCACGGAGGGGTCAAAACCTAGCTGCGCCATTACACCGCTCCCGGGAGCCCCCATACCTTCACCGCAGCGGTGGTGTCTACAATCACCACAACCCGTGGGTGGCTTGACGAACTTACATCCCAAACCAAACCACCGCGGCCCCGGCCGTGGAACTCCTCAACCAAATCCCCGCGTGTAGCGCCAACTCCCTTGCAGAGCGACGTGACCCCCGGGTCCGTGAAAGGCTCGAGCCACCACCCGCAGTACAAGCACGGATCCGAGCGGCTCGGTGGTCGAAGCCGAGCCCCCGGGGAGGTACATATACAATAGAGTTTTTTATGTGTTTTGGATGAAAACTGTCCCATTTCAGGTATGTTGGACGGTCAATCGGCTTCATGTACAGGGATGTCTCTATTTCATGGTTCCATAGTTTAATGATGGTGTCCAAAAAGTTGATTTCAGTGCAGGAGTAGTTGAGTGTTAGGTTGATGGTGGGATGAAACTGATTAAACTGTTCATGGAAGGTCTTCAGCTGCTCCTCAGACTCTGTCCAGATGATTAAAATATCATCAATGTAACGGTAGTAGGCCAGAGGCCTGATAGGACAAGAGGATAAAAAGTCACTCTCAAGCTTGGCCATGAAAAGATTTGCATATTGTGGTGCCATTTTGCTTCCCATTGCAGTCCCAGTCTCCTGTAGATATATGTTATTGTCAAATGCAAAGTAATTATAGGTGAGGATGGATTTTGTAAGCTTCACTACAGAATCGGCATCAGTTCCTGTATTTTCCAGGAAGACTTTGCAGGCATTCAATCCATGCTGGTGTGGAATATTCGAGTACAAGGATTTCAAATCCATGGTGGCAAGGATGATTCCCTCTGGTAGAGGACCTATTGCTGATAGTTTTTTCAATAGGTCAGTAGTGTCCTGGATGTAGCTGGTTGTATCCATTAGGCCCCCTTCACACATGCGTGTAAATCATGTACATGTTATGCGTACCGTATTTCATGTCCGTGTTGCTTTTTTAACGTCCGTTTTCTGGCTCTGTGTGTGATGCGTTTGTCATGCATGAGATGTGCGTGTGTTCGTGTTTGTAGTCCGTCTGTAATCCGTATTCTATCCATATGCCATCCGATTTGCTAGTACGTGTAACTTGTAAAAGTCATGTAATTAATGGGATAATATGTTGCTGCTGTGTTCAATTGTGAGGTTAACAATAAAAAAAACCTATTCACCTGTGTAACACACACACGAGCGATCAGAAAAGGTCGCAAAATCGTTCAAAATCACAAATCGCTTACATGCTCCCCTATTCCCAATTATCGTTGCTACTGCAGGTACGATGTTGTTCATCATTCCTGCGGCAGCACACATCGCTATGTGTGACACCGCAGAAACGAGGAACCTCACCTTACCTCCATCCCGCCGGCAATAAGGAAGGAAGGTGGTGGGCGGAATGTTCGTCCCGCTTATCTCCGCCCCTCCTCTTTGACTGGGCGGCCGCTTAGTGACGTCGCTGTGACGCTGAATGAACCGCCCCCTTAGAAAGGAGGTGGATCGCCGGTCACAGCGACGTCGCTAGGCAGGTAAGTACGTGTGACAGGTCCGAGCGATGTTGTGCGCCACGGGCAGCGATTTGCCAGTGACGCACAACCGATGGGGGCGGGTACGCATGCCAGCGATCTCGCTAGCGAGATCGCAGCGTGTAAAGTGGCCTTAAGAAACCCAATGTTGACATACTACTATCACGAAAAAAACCCGTACAAGTTATAACTCTATAATTATTGTCATCCTTCAAAAGCATCTCTACTTTATCAATATTTTGAGACTGTGGTTTGGTTTTAAAAGAGTTTTCCTATAAAACTATTTTATGGCATGTTATGAAGACTCTCACTTGGTACTTTCCAAAGCTTTATAATAGAACAGAGGAATTTAGTTGCCTGTTGTTGTTATTACCATGTTTTTCCAAATATAAGACACTGTCTTATACTTTTTTTTGCCCCCTCAAAAAAGCACTAGGGCTTATTTTCAGGTCTTATTCTCTGGGAAACACAGTTGGGGGTAAGTTTACCCCCCCAGAAAATGAAACCCCCCTTCCAATGAGAATCATACTTACCAGACACCGGACGTCTGCGTGGCTCTCAGGTCCTCCTGCATTCTTTGGTGGGCACTCCCAGTAGGTATGCTTCTCCTCCCCTGCTTCTGGTTGACACACTCACATACATCAGATCGCACACTCACAATCATACTCACATACACACATCAGGTTACACACACACACACACACACACACACACACACACTTATTTACCACATCTGGCAATACTAATTTGTTTGGATCAGGGGCATAAGTAGAAATCATGTGGTCTCATTGCGGAAGTTCGAATTGGGCTCCCTCATACTAAAAAACAAAAATCAATAATAATTGGCATGACCGCAGAGGACCATATCACACAACTTTGCAGCCTTTACAAAGTAATTTTCCTCTTATTGAAGCCCTTAGATTCCCGTTTTATTGCCCCATAAAGTATGAAGTCAAGAAAAGCCCCCCAAATACAGTATGATACTCATACAGTGAGTTGCACCACAGGACCTGCCACAATATAATTGATCATATCAAATACACTAATCAGTCCTTTAGGATATCAGATCCAGTCTCCCTACTCTTTCTCCTGCCACAGGTCACTCACTGCTTGTGGTCTGGTTGGCATTTAGACTACACTATACACAAAATTTTAGGGATATTTGGCTTTCAGTTGAAATGTATGTAAAATGTAAAAAGTTGCCACTACAGTGATATTTTATGATCAAATTATAGCATTTAAGTAAAAGCATGTAATGATCATTTCGACATCTCAAACAATTTGTTGAAATAAAAGCAAACAGTAGTGGGTATACCCCCCAAAAAATGTCAATGTCTCAATAACTTGTAATGTGGCCTTGAGGTTAATTATAGCTTGATAGCATATCATTCTGTTCACAAGTCAAGTTATTGTTTACTGAGGCATGGCAACCCACTCTTCTTAAAGGGCGACCCTCGGGTCATTGAAGTTCTGGGGTACAGAGTTATGAGTCTCAACACAACGACTCAGCTGATCCCATAGGTTTTCTATGCAATTCAGGTCTGGAGAAAGGGCAGGCTACTCCATTTGAGGTACACCAGCTTCCAGCAGCCATTCCCTACTGATGCGACCTCGATGAGATGGAGCATTGTCGTTCATGAAGATGAAATTATTCCTGTGTTGTTCATGCAGAGGCACAATTTCTGGATTAATGATGTAATTCAAGTAGTTGGGGCTTGTCACTGTAACATTCACAAAGTGTAGGGCAGCTCTGTTTTGACTAGACTCACCTGCCCAAACTGTATCACCACCATCACCATAGGCTTATTTGGTGACAACAGTGACTGTTGCATAGCGCTCTCCTTGATGTCTCCAACATCATTGGTGGCCATGATTTCTGCTCAGTGCGAATCGACTTTCATCAGTGAACAGCACTGAGGCATACTGGTCCCTCATCCAGTAAGGCGATAACGCTTGTGCCTGGTGTTGTGGTTAGGGAACCTTGCAGGTCATCTACCATGCACACCATGCAGAAGTAAACAGTTTTGAATGGTCTGACATGACATTTTAGTGCCTCACATCTCTCTTAAATATGCTTGAGGTTGTGTGGCAATCATCATCCGGTTCCGAAGGGCATTGTTCACAATGAAGCAGTAATCAGTGTGAGATATGGCCAAAAGATGTCCACTTCTACGCATTTCTGTGACTCTTCCAGTCTCTCTTTATCTCTGTTGCAACCTGATCATGACACTCTGTGATACTCTAAGCTCAGTGGCCACTTCTGTCTGAGAGCATTCTGCTTGAAGCCTTACATTGGCGAGGTACTGTTGTTCAATTGTTAAGTTTCGTCTTGGTCTCATGAGGTCTAAATGAAAATAACATGATGAGGAAGCCATCAAATAGCATTTCAAATAGTATAATGGCCCCCACATAGCCCTTCAAATAGTATAATGGCCCTTACTTAATCATTTAAAGAGTATAATGGTCCACATATAGCCCTCCAGTATAATGGCCCCTACAAAGCCTTTCATATATTATAAAGGATCCCCCTTAACCTTTCATATAGCATAACGCAAGTCACATTGCCTTTCATATAACATAATGGGCCCCACAATGGCTTCCATATAGTATAATCGGCCGCATGTTGCCTTCCATATAGTATAATGGGCCCCATTTAGAATTCCATACAGTATAATACGTCCCACATAGCTTTCCATATAGTACGATGTCCCCACATTACTTCATATAGATGCCATCATATAGATTTCCATACACTATAATGGGCCCTACATTGTCTTCCATGTAGTATAATACGTTCTACATAGCTTTCCATATAGTATGATGTCCCCACATTACGTTCCATGTGTCGCACCGCCTTGTGAGAAACCGGGCCTACTATCTCGGAGGATGTTTAGGTCACAGTGTCTCCAATGGCTTCAGCAAATCCCTAGGTTAGGTGTAAAATTATGAAGAGAAAAATAACAGATGGGAGACTATCAGTTGTGGTGATATCCGCAAGGTATAAGGCCGCTGAAGGAAGACAGACACCGAGGATGCTGTGAAAACATGAATGATGAACTTTACTGAAATCTTGTAATCAATTCTATGTAACTAATTCTTTAGTCAAACAAGGTTGCTTTATCCATTTCAAATAGACAGTCATTTGATAGGATAAA
This sequence comes from Anomaloglossus baeobatrachus, assembly GCF_048569485.1. Classification (NCBI taxonomy): domain Eukaryota; kingdom Metazoa; phylum Chordata; class Amphibia; order Anura; family Aromobatidae; genus Anomaloglossus; species Anomaloglossus baeobatrachus. Next base: position 219,835,347 of record NC_134358.1, on the reverse strand, counting down.
AGAGTGCTCTTACACAGTGAACAAGTTGAAGCGTTTTTCCTATCCCGGCCTTGGGAGGATGGATGTCACTGCGAATAGGGTGCCTATTACACTCTCCGCATATCTCAATGGAGGTCTCTTTTTTTTTCTCCTGCATCACAGCAACTCAACCGCATACAACCGTTTTTTCTTTCAACTGCCTCCTCAAGCTCCGCCCCCAACAGCCACTTCCTTGCATTCAAATCAATTGCAATACAAATTGCAATACCAAAGCAAGGCAGTAGAGGGCAGTGCAACACTAAATAATTGACCTCCTCCCAAAGCGGGGGAATAGGTGTCACAAATGTAATCACATAGATAATACAGAACACACATTAATAGTGGCTTTTCTGGTCACTACACATGTAGTAAAATGCCACCGTATTGCCTTTTACCTAGTATAATTTGCTCACATTGCCGTCCATATAGTATATTACACCCACATTGCCTTCCATGTAGTATAATGGCCCCCACATTGCTTTCCATAAAGTATAATGGGCCCCACATTATCTTACATGGAGTGCATTTGTGACGCCCTGAACTAGCCAGGTAGTCACAAACATAACATCACACCCCCCCTCCCCTGGATAGTTTACATCAGTCAAACAAAACCCTTGTTGCCTCCCACCATGGTCTGATGTGCACACCAGGTGGGGCGGAGCCAGGCGGTTGGCCCCATCCACCGAGGAGTTCACAGGCCTGGAGGCGGGAAAAGTGACAGATTTGTTTGAGAGTTGAAAGTCAGAGGACGGAAACTGTTGGTGTCTGGGTAGGAGCCCAGGCACTGTCAGCAAGGTCGGCAGATGGTGGTGGCTGTCTGCAGGAAGTGGTGCAAGTCCGCGGAACCGTAGGATTGGGGACGGGCGGTGGCCTGCCGGTACCGAGCCGGGGAGCAGATTTGTACCAAGCACAAAGGCAGGGCCATCGGACCCCGACTAGGCTAGGAGCCGCCGACAACGGTCAAATCCGAGAGTGACCGGAACCCCAGGGGTTTCCTAACACCCAAGACCCGACAGAAGGCAACCGTCCACACAGTGAGGATAAAAAGCCACCGCCATAGGCTAGAGAGCACCTGCGGGCAAAACGGGCTCCTTTGGTACATATACACCGGGGAGCGGACTACCGTTGGGCAACCATCGGAGTCAATACACACACAACGGTGCAGGGAAAGACAGCCACCATCAACCTGTCCAGGGAGAGCAAAGACACTGCAGCCGGCTGCGGGACCCGTCCATCCGGCCGTTTGGTTTACCAGAGACTTTGTAAATTTATGCCTGAGTGAGTACAACAGTGTCATCCGGCACCGCGCCGCGCTGCCCCTACAACCCTGCACCCCAGCTACCCTGCCTCCTCGTATCACCACCGGGCCCCGGGATCATCAACCCCTCCCCACGGAGGGGGAACCAACATCCTAGCTGCTCCCTGCCATCGCTCCCGGGATCCCCGTCACCAGCAGCGGTGGTGCCCATTATCACCATGACCCGTGGGTGGCGTCACGGACTATTTCCCCAAACAAACCACCCCCTTTTCACTTGTGGGCGAGGAGCGCTGCTCGAGTCCCCCGGGTCCGGCCCACTGCTCGAGCCACCGAGCAGCAGCAGCCGCGGACCCGAGCGTAGCAAGCGCGGCCCCTCCGCCCGCGACAACTTGGCATCACGAACAGGATAGAACCATCCACTTACCAGTGGAAGTGCGCCTTGAAGTCCCCGTCAGCGGCATCCCTCTGAAAAATCTGAAAATCCGCCATCTTGGGCGCAAAAGTTTCCCGCTCGAGTCGTCTTCCCCGAGCAGTGAAGGCGCGAAAGTGAAGCGCCGCCCCCAGAGAGAGAAGTGCTGCAGAAAGACCAAGGGGCACGGGTGAAGATCGTGCCCCATGTGACCACGGAGATAAAGAGCAGGGACGCCAGGACTCTGCTACACATCTGGTTCCTGGAAGCACAAAACGCCAGTATGTCCACCCCGTCTGAGAGCCCCGAGTCCAGGGAGCCTGCACCCGGGACGGCGGCATGGCTGAATGCCCAAGTGATGTTGCTGTGCTGTCGCAACCGGGCCCAGGTGCGTGACCTGCTGGATCGCTGGACCGCTGAACTGGAGGAGCTAGGCTGCGGTTGTGCAGGCGCATGAAATAGAGGCTATGCTAGAGGAGCTTGTGAGTGACCCACGCCCTTATGTCCCCGAGGGACCGGCCACTGAGGCTGAAGGACCCGGTCTACCCCCGGCCCCTGCAGGGCCCGCTCCGTCGCCCATGCTGGCCGCCCTTACTGCCCCGCTCAGCCCACCACCCCTGATGGGGATTGCGGAATTCACGCTGATGCCCTGCCAGGGCCCGGAGGCCGAGAGGACGCCGGCCAACCAAACGCCGGAGCGGTTAACTCAGAAAAAACGATGGAGGTCCTCCATGCACCGACTGAAGATGAATCGCTTGCCACTGAGGAGCCACAGGTCTGGGCTCAGTTGGAAACCGTATCTGTCCTGCCGGATCCCGCCCTCTGGAGTCAGATGGCAGCGGCTCAGGGGCTGACACAGAGCCTGTCTCAGAGGAAGAGGGAGTCTTTGGCTTGTATAATATGGATTCCACCTACATCCCTCAGAGTGGAAACAATGGATGCCGGGTGGCCCTTACCCGGCGCGCCTGCCACATGCTGGAAGGACTAGAGCCTGTAGTTCTTCGCCTAGAGCAGGGCAAGGAGTACGTAAATGAGCAATAATGGCAGCGGTCCTCCGTTGCAACCCAGTTGTCCCCGTTGGGACCCTCAGCACCTTGTTTTGTTTGAATGAGGAATGGGTGGGCTGCAATACCAAGATAGGTTATTAAACTTGGGGTTATTTAGTTTGGAAAAACGAAGGCTTAGGGGGGATCTAATCACAATGTATAAATATATGAGGGGACAGTACAGAGACCTTTCCAAAGATCTTTTTACACCTAGGCCTGCGACTGGAACACGGGGGCATCCGCTACGTCTTGAGGAAAGAAGGTTTAATCATAATCACAGACGAGGATTCTTTACTGTACGAGCAGTGAGACTATGGAACTCTCTGCCGCATGATGTTATAATGAGTGATTCACTACTAACATTTAAGCAGAGCCTGGATGCCTTTCTTGAAAAATTTAATATTACCAGTTATGTATATTAGATTTTATGACAGGGTATTGATCCAGGGAACTAGTCTGATTGCCGGATGTGGAGTCAGGAAGGAAATTTTTCCCCATTGGAACCTGTTTGCCACATTGGGTTTTTTTTTGCCTTCCTCTGGATCAACATGTTAGGCTACGGGTTGAACTAGATGGACTTAGAGTCTCCCTTCAACCTTAAAAACTATGATACTATGATACTATGAATGAATGAACACCAATGATCCGAATGACTTACCTGATTTATACCATCCGTTAAAGGAGAAGGTTGTCCCCGTTGGGACCATCAGTATGTTTATTCTTTGTCTGCCGTACTAAACAGCCCACATGAGAAACTACTCATGAACAAGGCCGGGAACTAGCAGGCCAACCACGAACTTGTGTTCTTGTAAATAATTTGTGAGCTGTATTCCGTTGCTGCCTCTGGAGAGGCAGATTGGAGGAAGGACCCACTGCAGAGTAGGCTGGGGTCCGGCCACCACCAGGACCGGTGGCCATCCTCCGGGGGTCAGCGGTCCCCCTGGACGTGGGGTCCCCTGAAATGACAGCCGGGTGCGAGACACCGTAATCGTTCCCGCTCGGGTGACCTGGACCAGGACTGGGATAAAGGGGTGCTGCCCATTTCTTAGGGGCAGCATCAAGGTGTAGGTTTCTTGGGTGGCAGAGCGGAAGAACATGAACCCATCCATTATTAATAAAAGTGTTTTTATGTCGTTAAGCGAAGTTTAAGAGAAAAGCCTCCCGTAAGGGAAGAAAGAAAAATATGCTTATGTTATATGTTTTCTATGTTAAATTTCTATTTTTCAGAAATAAAACCGGGGATGGATGGGCAGCCCGCGGACGGTCTGCATTTCACCAAGGGGGAATGTGACGCCCTGGACTAGCCAGGTAGTCACAAACATAACATCACACACACCCCCTCCCCTGGATAGTTTACATCAGTCAAATAAAACCCTTGTTGCCTACCTCCAGGGTCTGATGTCCACACCAGGTGGGGCGGAGCCAGGCGGTTGGCCCCACCCACCGAGGAGTTCACAGGCCTGGAGGCGGGAAAAGTGACAGATTCGTTTGAGAGTTGAAAGTGAGAGGACAGAAACTGTTGGTGTCTGGGTTGGAGGTCAGGCACTGTCAGCAAGGTCGGCAAACGGTGGTGGCCGTCTGCAGGAGGTGGTGCAAGTCTGCGGAACCATAGGACCGGGGACGGGCGGTGACCCGCCAGTACCGAGTCGGAGAGCAGATTTGTACCAAGCACAAAGGCAGGGCCATCGGACCCCGACTAGGCTAGGAGCCGCCGACAACGGTCAAATCCGAGAGTGACCGGAACCCCAGGGGTTTCCTAACACCCAAGACCCGACAGAAGGCAACCGTCCACACAGTGAGGATAAAAAGCCACCGCCATAGGCTAGAGATCCAAGGGCCAGTGCCTGCGGGCAAAACGGGCTCCTTCGGTACATATACGCCGGGGGGCGGACTACCATTGGGCAACCATCAGAGTCAATACACACACAACGGTGCAGGGAAAGACAGCCACCATCAACCTGTCCAGGGAGAGCAAAGACACTGCAGCCGGCTGCGGGACCCGTCCATCCGGCCGTTTGGTTTACCAGAGACTCTGTGAATTTGTGCCTGAGTGAGTACAACAGTGCCATCCGGCACCGCGCCGCGCTGCCCCTGCAACCCTGCACCCCAGCTACCCTACCGTATCACCACCGGGCCCCGGGATCATCAACCCCAACCCACGGAGGGGGAACCAACATCCTAGCTGCTCCCTGCCATCGCTACCGGGATCCCCGTCACCAGCAGCGGTGGTGCCCATTATCACCACGACCCGTGGGTGGCATCACGGACTATCTCCCCAAACAAACCACCCCCTTTTCACTAGTGGGCGAGGAGCGCTGCTCAAGTCCCCCGGGTCCGGCCCACCACTCGAGCCACCGAGCAGCAGCAGTAGCCACGGACCCGAGCGTAGCGAGCGCGGACCCTCCGCCCGCGACACATTGGGGCCTCACATTGCCTTCCATGTAGTATAATGCAGCCTTATTTTCCCTTCCATGTAGTATAATGCAGCCCTATTTTCCCTTCCATGTAGTATAATACGGTCCCACATTGCCTTTCACATAGATATTTTCACCTCTTGTGTCCCCCTTCTTCCCCATAGACTGTAAGCGTTCGAGCAGGACCCTCATTCCTACTGTAGCTGTTGAATTATGTACTATTTTGTTTTGTATTTGTCTATACAACCCCCCACCAGACTGTAAAGTGCTGCGGAATATGTTGGCGCTATATAAATAAACTTTAATATTATTATTATTATATAATGCCCCCATATTGCCTTTTAAGTAGTCTAATGGTCCCCAAAATGTATACAATGATTTAAAAAAAATTAGTTCTCATTCCCCTGCTGATCAGATCTCTGCAGTGTGTGGTCAGAAGCGTTGAACATCTCGGCACAGTGGCCGCGATATAGTGACCTTGTCTTGCCCGGTGCACTGAGATGTCAGACCCAGAGGGAGAATGATGGCTGAGGTAGCAGATGCTTTCAACTAGAGATGAGCGAACCGGTCCCGGTTCGGCTCGAGGCCGGTTCGTCGAACGGAGGTCCCGTTCGAGTTCGGCTCGTCGAACGTTCGATGAACCGAACTCGAACGTATAGGCTATAATGGGAGGCAATCACAAACACATAAAAATGCATTATAAATGTACACAAACTGTTAATAAACATTGCCATAACACTTACCGGTCCCCGCGATCCCTTCTGCACTCTGTCTCCTGCCGCTATTCCATCCGATGATCGCTTAATCCTCCCGGTGACCTGCACTGCCAGCAGAGATGCAGGACCTATCGTGACGTCAAAATAGCCATGTGACCAGTCACGTGGCTATTATCTCATTGGCTACAGACTGGTCACATGACTATGACGCGTCATGTAGGACCTGCGAGTGCATCTCTCCGGTACACGGTGCACATATGTGTATCGCCGTGTACCGGCGACATGCTCTAGCACACGGTCGACTCCCCGTTCCGTTAGGGACTGGCTGACACAGCCGGTCATTAACGGAGATCACCGTTGCCATAGCAACGGAGCTAACCACGGCTCCGAGAGCACCGTTGCTATGGTAACGCGTCTGTCAGCGTTACCGCTGTTACTGCTGACAGCCAGCACTGATCACTCACGGAGTGAAGGCTGCACACTGCTTCCCGATTGTAGTGAGGATTGTAGTGAGGATGAGGTTCCCCAGCCCCAAGTGATGAGCTGGTGAATCTCATCCTCACTACAATCGTCACTACTACTACACTAGTGAGGATTGTAGTGAGGATGGAGGTTCCCCAGCCCCAAGTGATGAGCTGGTGAACCTCATCCTCACTACAATCATCACTACTACTACACTAGTGAGGATTGTAGTGAGGATGGAGGTTCCCAAGCCCCAAGTGATGAGCTGGTGAACCTCATCCTCACTACAATCGTCACTACTACTACACTAGTGAGGATTGTAGTGAGGATGAGGTTCCCCAGCCCCAAGTGATGAGCTGGTGAACCTCATCCTCACTACAATCGTCACTACTACTACACTAGAAAGAAAGAAGACAGAAGAGCAGGATCGTGGAGGGCTGACAGGGGGTAATAAAGATGGAGTCTCTAATGTGTCTGTGTATTTTTTTCTATTAAAGTATTTTTTCTCTGTGTGGTGTTTTTTTTAACCCTTTATTGGAGATTCTTAATGGCCGGGTCAAACGTGCCTGACATTAAGAATCTCTGGCTTAATACTGGCTAGTAAAACAAAGCCAGTATTAACTCATGATTACCCAACAAGCCACCCGGCTCCAGGGCTGTTGGAAGAGTTGGATACAGCGCCAGATGATGGCGCTTCTATGAGAGCGCCATTTTCTGGGACGGCTGCGGACTGAAATCCGCAGTAGAGGCGCCCAGAAACCTCGGGCTAACCTGTGCTGCGGATTCCAATCCTCAGCTGCCTAGTTGTACCCGGCTGGACACAAAAATGGGGCGAAGCCCACGTCATTTGTTTTTTAATTATTTCATGAAATAAGTGAAATAATTAAAAAAAACGGGCTTCCCTATATTTTTGGTTCCCAGCCGGGTACAAATAGGCAACTGGGGGTTGGAGGCAGCCCGTGGCTCCCTGCTGTACCTGGCTAGCATACAAAAATATGGCGAAGCCCACGTCATTTTTTTGGCGGGCAAAAAAATTCTGCATACAGTCCTGGATGGAGTATGCTGAGCCTTGTAGTTCTGCAGCTGCTGTCTGTTCTTCTCCATACAGATAGACAGCAGCTGCAGAACTACAAGGCTCAGCACACTCCATCCAGGACTGTATGCAGAAGTTTTTTGCCCCCTGAAAAAATTATGTGGGCTTCGCCATATTTTTGTATGCTAGCCAGGTACAGCAGGCAGGTACGGCTGCCCCCAACCCCCAGTTGCCTATTTGTACCCGGCTGGGAACCAAAAATAAAGGGAAGCCCTTTTTTTATTATTTCATGAATTTCATGAAATAATTAGAAAACAAATGACGTAGGCTTCGCCCCATTTTTGTGTCCAGCCAGGTACAACTGGGCAGCTGGGGATTGGAATCCGCAGCACAGGTTGGCCTGAGCTTTCTGGGCCCCACTGCTGCGAATTGCAGTCTGCAGCCGCCTCAGAAAATGGCATTTTCATAGAAGCGCCATATTCTAGCGCTGTATCCAACTCTTCCAGCACCTGCCTGCTATACCTGGCTAGCATAGAAAAATATGGCGAAGCTCACGTCCTTTTTTTGTAGTTTTTTGGCAAAAAAAATAAAAAATGCTTCCCTGGATTTTCCATTGCCAGTGAAGGTAACACCAAGCAGTGGGGGTTAGCAGCCAGTAGCTGCTTGGATTACCCTTAGCTAGCAATACAAAAAATGCAGCGGGAGCCCATATATATTTTTTTTAATTATTTATTTAAATAACTAAAAATAAAATGGGCTTCCCTGTATTTTGATTGCTGGACATCACAGTGCTGTAAAAATAAATCTTTAAAAAAATGACGTAGCGCTCCGCGGTATTTTTGATTCTCAGCGCAGATAAAGCAGACAGCTATGGGTTGCCACCCCCATCTGCCTGCCGTTACCTTGGTTGGCAATCAAAATACAGGGAAGCCCATTAATTTTTTCTATTTAAAAAATAGTTAAAAAAAAAAATGACGTTGGGTCCCCCCATTTTTGATAGCCAGCTAGGGTAAAGCAGACGGCTGTAGCCTGAAAACCACAGCTGGCAGCTTTACCGTGGTTGGGGATCCAATGTGGAGGTCCCCTCGGGCTCTTTTTTATAATTATTTTATAAATATTAATAATTACACAATAAAAGTAGGGTCCCCCCAAATTGGATCACCAGCCAAGGTAAAGCGGACAGCTGTGGTCTGGTATTCTCAGGGTGGAAAGGTCCATAGTTATTGGGCCTTCACAGCCTAAAAATAGCAGGCCGCAGGCACCCCAGACGTGGCGCATCCACTAGATGCGCCAATCCTGGCGCTTCACCCCAGCTCATCCCGTGCCCTGTTGCAGTGGCAAACAGGGTAATATATCGGGTTGATACTAGCTGTAAAGTCACCTGAGATCAAGCCCAGCAGTTTGTGATGTCATGGCGTCTATTAGATACCCAACATCATAAACTGTCAGTACTAACAAAAAAAAAAATCGACAAAAGAAATTTATTTGAAAAAACAGTCCCCAAAACATTTCCTCTTTCACCAATTTATTGTAAGAAAAAAAATAAAGGGGTCCCACGACGACTCTGGACCGTCTAGAATATGGGGGGGAGACACTCAGGGAACGTATCCCCCATTTTCTAGGAGTGCGGACCCTTCATGTGAGGAGTGTGGGTGCAATGAATCTGCACTCACTCTCCCCGGGTCCACAGCAGCAGAGTCCATGTCGTAATGGTTGCTACCAAAGCTGCAATGCCCTGCTCATGAGGTAAGGGCATGCCTAATCAGGAGAACTACTGTAGAGGAAGCTCTGCTCACTGGTATATAGGTGCTCAGAGGTAATAATAGATAAAATTAGTGAGTAACCTCGGCACTCTAAATCTCCCAGACTAAGTCAGTAAGTCACAATGGATAGTAATGCAAAATCACTCTTTATTGGTCCGTATTAAGAAAAAAAAATTTTTCATAAGCATATATGTTTTTGTCCAAAACAAGTTACAAATGACGTTTCGGCCTGAGCCTTCGTCAGATTGGACTTATCTGCATGTAATCATGAAAAATGACAATAATCAGTATCACATAAGAGTGAGAGAACAATAACATAAACTCGAACAATGTAGAGGTACAATTGGGATGCAGCAAAAAAATTGCAACACAGCAAGAAATGAAACACATGATACAAATGTCATAATACAGTACAAGGACAATATAGTAATGACAAATATGGGGTCAGAGTAGACTTAGACAGCTCTGGTACGAAAGAGATGTCAATCATAAAGTAACATGTGCAGTAGGTGTAGAGCTACAGTATGCATGGCAGAGCTAATGGGTAGACCGACCATAGAAAAAGAACGGAGAAAAAGTGGAAAATAAGTGGAGAAAAAGTGGAGAATAAGTGGAGAAAAAGTGGAGAAAAAGTGGAAAATAAGTGGAGAAAAAGTGGAGAATAAGTGGAGAAAAAGTGGAGAAAAAGTGGAGAAAAAGTGGAGAAAAAGTGGAGAAAAAAATGGAGAAAAAGTGGAGAAAAAGTGGAGAAAAAGTGAAAAATAAGTGGAGAAAAAGTGGAGAATAAGTGGAGAAAAAGTGGAGAAAAAGTGGAGAAAAAGTGGAGAAAAAGTGGAGATTAAGAGGAGAAAAAGTGGAGAAAAAGTGGAGCATAAGAGGAGAAAAAGTGGAGAAAAAGTGGAGAAAAAAGTGGAGAAAAAGTGGAGAAAAAGTGGAGAAAAAGTGGAGCATAAGAGGAGAAAAAGTGGAGAAAAAGTGGAGAAAAAAGTGGAGAAAAAGTGGAGAAAAAGTGGAGAAAAAGTGGAGAAAAAGTGGAGCATAAGAGGAGAAAAAGTGGAGAAAAAGTGGAGAAAAAAGTGGAGAATAAAGTGGAGAAAAAGTGGAGAAAAAGTGGAGATTAAGAGGAGGAAAAAGTGGAGAAAAAGTGGAGCATAAAAGGAGAAAAAGTGGAGAAAAAGTGGAGAAAAAAGTAGAGAAAAAGTGGAGAAAAAGTGGAGAAAAAGTGGAGAAAAAAATGGAGAAAAAGTGGAGAAAAAGTGGAGAAAAAGTGGAGAATAAGAGGAGAAAAAGTGGAGAAAAAAGTGGAGAAAAAGTGGAGAAAAAGTGGAGAAAAAGTGGAGTATAAGAAGAGAAAAAGTGGAGAAAAAGTGGAGAAAAAAATGGAGAAAAAGTGGAGAAAAAGTGGAGAAAAAGTGGAGATTAAGAGGAGAAAAAGTGGAGAAAAAGTGGAGCATAAGAGGAGAAAAAGTGGAGAAAAAGTGGAGAAAAAGTGGAGCATAAGAGGAGAAAAAGTGGAGAAAAAGTGGAGATTAAGAGGAGAAAAAGTGGAGAAAAAGTGGAGCATAAGAGGAGAAAAAGTGGAGAAAAAGTGGAGAAAAAGT